>NC_143555.1:61978750-62300000 GCF_054136105.1 Typopeltis vanoorti | reverse complement strand
TATATATATATATATATATTTGATATATATATATATATATATATATATTTGATATATATATATATATATATATTTGATATATATATATATATATATATATATATATTTGATATATATATATATATATATATTTGATATATATATATATATATATATTTGATATATATATATATATATATATATATATATTTGATATATATATATATATATATATATATTTGATATATATATATATATATATATATATATATCAAATATATATATATATATATATTTGATATATATATATATATATATATATATTTGATATATATATATATATATATATTTGATATATATATATATATATATATTTGATATATATATATATATATATTTGATATATATATATATATATATTTGATATATATATATATATATTTGATATATATATATATATATTTGATATATATATATATATATATATTTGATATATATATATATATATATATTTGATATATATATATATATATATATTTGATATATATATATATATATATTTGATATATATATATATATATATTTGATATATATATATATATATATTTGATATATATATATATATTTTTTTTATGTTGTATGGGTAGTGGTTTGGGAACGGAGGAACTTGTTTACATTTGATTTCTTGGGAAACGCAGCAGGGGTGGGGAGAGACTTCCACAGTGCATCAGTTGCAGGGATGAAGGAAGAGGAAAAGAAACTTGTTCTGTTTGTTTCTAGGTGTACTGTGAAGGGATGTTAACAGCAGCTGCATGTGTTCCAACAAGTTTAGTACTGAGTGGAGGAATTATTGATGTTATTTCAGATGAGCATTTCCCATGGAAATATTTGAAGAATATACATATTGCAGAAACCAAACGTCTGTGTGAAAGTGTGTGTGTGTGTGAGGGGGGTGAGTTGGTAAGAGATGGATCATTAATAAGTCTGATATTGCTCTCCTCTGTATTGAGTGTCAAGCATTTTGAGGGAGCTTTTCGTGGCCCCACCCCATATGTGGGAGCAGCATTCAATAGTTGGACAGATTTGTATAACATTGACAGCTGTTCAAGGGTGAAGTAACATCTTGAGCGAAAGAGATCCTATTTTTCTTTCTTTTTTTTTTTTTTTTTTTAAAGCTGATAATGCAATGGTTGTGATGTGTTTATGCCAGGAGAGGTTTGATGTGAGGGTAATTACAAGAAGAGAAATCTCAGACTGTCTGGAAATTTGGCTATCATCAAAACGAATACCGGAAAAAAAAAGTTTTTTTTTTATGGGAAATAGGATGGAAGTGAGTTTTATTAGCATTGAAATTGATGAGGTTATCGGAACTCCATTGGAGGATGGCTTGGAGATTGGAATTGAGGGTGGCGGTGGTTGATGATCTGTAGGGTAGGGTTTATCAAATTAAAGCAAGGAGTGTAATGTGCTGTTGTGTGCAAAATATATTGCAGTTCAAGACCAAAATGTATTTCTAAAATGCTGAAAAAAGCTAATTGTTAGTTGGTATAATGTGAAGTTCGTTTGTCTGCTGTAACCACATCCTCTACCTTTCCCTTCTCTGGATATATTTCCTCACTCAACAAGAATTTTGGAGAGAGCTGTGCTTGTTACTATCACATTATTAGCTGGAGGAAACTATCTGGCAGTGAGTTAATGCAAGCAAGGAGGTGTGGTGCCCTCACTCCTCCAAGAAAAGGCCAAGCTTTAATAGCACTCACCAACAATAAGTGGTAGATGAGTACCATTGCCTGGAATATAATTCTGGCTAGAGATTGGATGATATCAGTATTTATTGTAGTTCCAATAAAGGGATGTCCCAGAGTATGTGAGAATTAAAGAACTGTTGCATGAATTTTACATGCAAGTACT
Source organism: Typopeltis vanoorti (assembly GCF_054136105.1). Taxonomy (NCBI): domain Eukaryota; kingdom Metazoa; phylum Arthropoda; class Arachnida; order Uropygi; family Thelyphonidae; genus Typopeltis; species Typopeltis vanoorti. The sequence continues at coordinate 62,298,110 of NC_143555.1, read as the reverse complement.
TGAAAGTAAAATCCAAAAAAGCTGGAATCATATATGAATATAGATTTGCCTTATGAATAGGCAAATTTTAGAAGAGGTAGAGGAAAGAGATACCTCAGAATTTCAAAAGGAAGTATTCATCTGTTTTATTGATTATAAGAAAGCATTTGACTGTGGTGATCATTTTAGACTGTGGAATGTGATGAATGCAATACCTGAGCATCTATTCTCTGAATCATTTCTGTTACAACCAAGAAATGTCATTAAAAACAATATTTGGAGAAAAAGGCAGAAAACAAAAGGATGCTGCAGGATTGGATATTTTTTGTATCATCTTTTTAACAATTTTAATGAATACTATATATTATGAGAATGGCAGACCATGACGAAGACCTAGGGGGAATTAAGTTTGGAAGCATCAAAATAAATAATTTAAGATATGCAGATGATATCACTCTTATTTCAGAAGATCCAGTTGATGCTGTTAGTTAAAAGAGAAAGTAGAAAAGCCTGACCTAATTTACACATCAATAAAACAAAAGTGATGATTTCTGGCATTTTGGATGAATTCATGATTGAGTGATATAGAGATGGTTGAAAGTTATCATTTATTGGACTCGGTGTGAAGACAAAATTAAAATAATGATAGCTATGCGGGGAAAATTATGTTAAACTTGATAAAATTATGAAATATAGAGATGTTAGTAAGGCCATGAAATAATAATTGTCAAAGCAGTGGTATTTACAGTTGTGATGTTTGGATGTGAAAGCTGCATCATTAAGAAGAAAGAAAGCAAATTGATTCATTCGAATTATGGATATGGATGAGACTATTAAGATTCCCATGCACTGCATTAATGATTAATAAAAAGATTTTGAATATAAAGACAATGAACTTTTGGAGGCAATGATTGCTAAACAGAAGTTTTAACAAATTGCGAAACATTGCTAAACAGAATTTACTTTGGATGTATTGTGCAAGCAGATGAATCATTGAAAAAAAAAAAAAAAAAACAGTTATGTTGAGGAAGATTAAGGGTGGTAGGAGGAGAGGAAGATGAAAGATTTGAATGGACAACATAAAGCAACTTGCCAACATGAATTTACAACCACAGAAAGAAGGGACATAAGACTGAGTGAGATGGAGAGTATGTTTGCATGATGACCAGATGATATATAACAACAACAATAATACCACTATTTTGCAACAGATTGATCTTTTATATTTCTTTGGCAGCAGGTTATTCAGATGCAGTGTTTTAAGAACTACAAAAGTCAATGTGGTATTACCTCTGGGTCTGGCTTCCACTGATGAGACCTCAATAAAAGTTGAAACCGGTCTGGGTAGTGACCTTTCCCATGATGCATATCATTATACAGATGCACTTTGCATTATGGGATACTAAGGCAAGTGATGTGAAGTCATTCCACCTTTACAATGAGTTCCCCAATCCTGAAGATACTTCAGGTGCAAACTTTGTTTGCTTACTTGGATATAAGAATTAAACCTAGTATATAATTTCTTGGTATCTTTAATTTATATATCTACTCTGTATATATATATAAAAAGAAAAAGATAAGCCAAAATTTGAAATGTTTTTATGTCATGTTTTTTGTCTTACTGGCTTACCAGCCTGGAACTCGGAGGGGGGGGGGGTAGGCGCCAGCGGAGCTGAGCTCCCCTAGTATATATATAAAAAAAGTTAATGTATTTGACTTTATAGTTGCTTTATGTAAAATGAACATACATAATTATTCATAGAAAATTATTTTGTGAAAGCCATTATTTTGCATGATGCAATTGAAATTGTTTTGTAATTACTTAGTGAAGTGACATTTTTAAAAAAAAAATATTATGGGAATACTTTTTCAGTGTAATATAGGTAAAATTTAAGAAAAAAAACACCAGTAAGCAAGATTTTAATTTATTTTTTTTATGAAAAAATATGTTAGTTACTTTACTTCAAAACTTTCTATTCTTAGTTAACCATTTTATTTCATTTGAAAGATGGACCAACAAGTTATTCAGAGTTACAAAAGGGTAGCAAAACAAAAGACTGATAAATCTACTCCATTGAATCTTCAAAGCAAAAGGCTGTGTATTGATTATGAGGAAGATGATGAGGAAGAGAAAAGATTGGAAAAGCTTGTCTTTGGTGGCGAGGAAAATATTGTTTATAATTTAAAGCATAAAAAACAGAAAGTAAGTAAAATTTCTCTTTTATATTAAATCTTAATGTAGAAATTGTTCCATGAAATAACATGGTGTGTTAATCATTTAAAGTTTGGGAATCCTGAGCACTGTTCATTTTAGGTACACTTCATTAATACAATTGAATACTACTCCTACTACTACTACTATGTGTGAGCTGAAGATTAGATAATCTGACCACTCCACTTAGACAACAAACCTAGCACATTTTCAAGGCATTTCAGGCCTCTAGTAAGCATATTGGTTATCTTGCAGCAGGCAGTGAAATTCAACATTCTAATTGAATAATATCAGGTGGAGATATTAAAGTTATGTGCATATTTTATCTTTTGCAATCAATTTCTTCCCTGATATCATTATATAGATAGTCAGGCGTTTTGAAGTTTGAGACATTTCCTTGAATTTTCTTGTTGAATTCTTTCTCATGATACATTTAAACCAGTTTTTCTCTGCTGTGGCATGAATGAGGATTTTGCAGTAGTCCAACACAATCAGTGTTTCATTATTCCCCTCCTCCCATATTTATTCTTTTTTTGATGTCTCTCTAATACGATCCCCCTATTAGTCTTAATTTCATATGATAAATGACATGTTTATGAACTATTATTTTTATTTCAGATATTTGTGGATTTTTATTTTTTATGTCCCACATTTTACATATCCTTACTATCATAGATTAACTCCTTATACATTTTTGTTTATTGATAATTATAAGTGATTATAACAGCTGATGTATTGGTTCTGCCATTAGAGTGTTAGCTTCTCTTGCTTCAGAACTTTTATATCACCATAAATATAATATAGCAAATGCTTATATTCTTAATGGGCACCCCTGCTATAAAAACACTGTGTTTTCCTGTGATTTTTATGAATAAAAATTAAACATAACATATATTCTGACATACCTTAAAAATATAATAACATAAATTATGTATATTCAGACATACCTTGGGATAGATCTTTGAGTTCTTGTCTTGTTAACTTTAAAATTTTCTTTGAACATAAATTTTGATGATACATCATTGGTAAATATAAAACCATAAACTGAACTCATAAAGGAATAATAAATTGTAAGAGGAATTTAATACTGAACTACAGCACAAAAATAGATTAAAAATGCATGGAAAATTTTTTTACTAGAATGGAATAAAGTAAAGATTAAAAATATATGGAAAACTTGTTAAAATCAGAGGAATAAATACTGTGGTAACACAATATTTTTTTAATAGAATAGAATAAAGTAAAGATTAAAAATATATATAAAACTTGTTAAAAACAGAGGAATAAATACTGTGGTAACACAATGGGACCTTCACAAAAAAAAAATAATAAAATAAAATAAATAAAATAAAATGAGGTACATTTTATTTAAAATGTGCCTCATTTGCTATTTAGAAACAGAAACCATACATGACTCAAATGGCAATGGCATATAAGAGGAATGGGGAAATCTGAAACAAATTCTGGCAAAAGAAGGAATAAAATGTAAATGGAATAGAAAAAAGATGACTACGAAACTCAGACAAAGAAATAGAAAAGATAATTAAAAAAAAGTAAAAAGAAGAGAGTTAACAGAAATGGCAAAATTCCAAGACAGTAGTACAAAAGAAACAATGCAGTTGCAAAACAAGAAATAAGGAAAAATACATAGAGAGAGAGAGAGATGGAACAATTTTGTAACAGAACTAGAAAAGGATATATCTAAGCCACAACCAAAAATCTATTAAGTAATAAAATACATGAACAAAGAAATAAAAGAAAAGATAAACAATTGATTTAGAAAAATGGGAAACTTATTTTCAATATCTGGACTGATGATAATAAAGTAAAATTTTATACAATAAAGAATGATCTAACAGAAAATATTCTGATGTCAGAATTTAATAAAATACAATAAATAAGATGAAAAATAGGGAAAAAACCAGTAGAAGACAATATAAACATTGAACTATACAAAAATGCAGAGGAAAAATTTTAATGATAGACTTCCAAACTTCTTTAAAATGGTCTGGATTTCTGGAAAAATTCTTGGGGGAAAAAAAAGCACTGATTTTCTCAATAAAATAGGAAATAAAGATGCTGCAATAATTTTAGGAGAATTAGTCTGCTATATGCAGGTATATTAAGATGAACTAAAATTCTTAATAATTTTAGATTACTCTAAAATTATTAATTGAAAAGAGAAGATAATTAAAAAATTATCTTCCCTTTTCGAAGGAAAAAAACTTTCCTTCATTGATTATGAAAAAGCCTTTGATAAAATTAATAGATAAAAGTTATTTAAAATATTAATCAATTTAAATATACCAAAATAGGTCTTTTAGTCCATTCGAGAAATAACAGGAAATAAAATAGTATCAAATTAGAACAATGAAAAGGCATATCAGAAGGAGGGCAGTGCGTGATTGGAATGGATTGCCATTGGATGTTGTAAGTGCAAACAGTGTGAATGAAATCAAGAATAAGTGTGATATCTGGTGCGGGTAGTATGTGCTTCCCTCGATGAGTCCCTGACCCTATTACATCTATTTACCATATTTGCCAGTGTAGAAGATGCACCCCCATTTTTGTACACACTTTTTAGGAAAAAAACTTTATCACTGAATATTCTATTGAATTTACAGTATTTCAAATATAAAGTAATAAGTAGGTCTACTTTCAACAAATACCTAATCTAACTAGGAAAGAGTACCCACCTTTTAATCTTCTTCTTTGTCAGAACCCAGAAATTCATCTCCAGAGCTAAATAAGAGACACTTAAAACTTCTAAATCAGAATCTGAGTCCTCATACAACAAATTGTCCTCTGTACCATCTAGTGCATTACTAATGCCACACTTCTTAGATAATTTAACCACTGTCTCAGTTTTCACAGCATCCCATGAAGCTTTGACCCATTCACAAACTTGCGAAATGCTAGGCTTCTTCCTGATAGCCTAACCTCAAAATCTGAAGACTGCATCCAGCAGTCTTCTGGATGCAGTGTTCCACTTTTCCTTCATGAATCCCTGAAGTGGTTTATTAATACAGACATCTAAAGGTTGAAGCTGACTAGTTAGACCTCCTGGAATTACAGCTAACTGAGTTTTCAATTCCTTGAGTTTATTTTTAACATCTTCTGTTCATTGAGAACAAAACCGATCCCATAATAAAAGAGCAGGCTACTTCAACAGTCTGCCAGATCTCCTAGACCAAATGTTATCTATCCATAACTGGAATACTAGAATGTATTCTAGCAGCTGGAATACATAACTAACATAACTGGAATGCTCTCACACAACGCAAGGAAGCAAGAAAGAAATCGCATTACTCGGAACAGAGAAAATTTCCAGAAATGAAAGTAATAAAAAAATGAGTATCGGTGTATAAGACGCACCCTGTTTTTCAGACCTATTTTCAAAGAAAAAAGTGCATCTTATACGGCGGCAAATATGCTATATATATATCATCATGCATATCAAGGATTTAGACCTATCTTGGCCTGTTCTGGCCTTAGAAGTCATCGTTTAAGAGGACGTCCTGGTTTTCTTTTTCCTAATGGCTTGTATTTTAAGGCTTGTTTTGGTAATCTTTCTGTTTTCATTCTTTGAATGTGTTCCATCCATTTATGTTTATATTTTTTAATTTTTTCTCTTATTGGTTCTTGGTTAAATTCTTTCATAATTTCTTCATTTCTTTTGTGATCAAATAGGGTATACTTTGCAGTTTTTCTCATAAACTTCATTTCTGCTGTTGTTAATCTTTGTTTGTCTTTTTGTTTTAATGTCCAGATTTCGCTTCCATACATTAAGACTGGTAGGGCCAATGTATTGTATACTTTTAGTCTGGTTTGTTTTTGAACTAGGTTTGGTTTAAATATAGATTTAATTATACCTGTTATTTTTAAATATTTTGCAATTTTTATGTTTATATCTTTTTCATTTTCATATGTGATCGTACATCCTAGGTAGTTAAATGAATTCACCTGTTCTAAGATCTTGTTATCTATTACTATTTTAGTTCTTGCTGGATCTTGTCCTTTAATGGTCATAGTTTTTGATTTTTCTGTTGATATTATCATACCATAATCTTTGGATATCTCATTTAGATCTAAAATAGCTTTCTGTAGTTTATCTTCAGAATTTGTAATTATTATTTGGTCGTCGGCAAAGAGGAGAGTGTTTAAGTTTACTGTAGGAGAAAGTTTAATTCCTTGATGTAAATTTTTATTCCATTTTATTATTATTTCATTTAAGTAGATATTAAAAAGAGTTGCTGAGAGGGGACATCCCTGTCGGACCCCTCGGTTTATCTCTCTTGTATATGATAGCTCGTGATTTAATCTTATTTGTATTTGATTATTTTCATATATACTTGTGATAGCTTTTAGGATATTATTTGGTATTGGTCTTTCTTTTAATATGTTAATATGTTTCTTTTAACTTTGTCAAATGCTTTTTCAAAGTCAATAAATGCAATATATGTTTCTAAATTGTATTCTCTTCTTTTCTCTATTATTAATTTTAGGCAAAATGCCGGGTCTATACATGATCGTCCTTTTCTAAATCCATTCTGTACTTCTAAAATGAAGTTTTTGGAATATTTCGTTAGTTTACTAATTAAGATTCTGTTATATATTTTTAACAGGAATTTAGTGTACTGATGCCTCTATAGTTTTTAGGGTGATCTCTATTACCTTTTTTAAAGATAAGAATCACAATTGCTTTTTTCTATTCTATTGGGGGGATACCAGTTGAATAAATTTTATTTAAAAATAATAAGAGCCTTTCTTTGAATCTTGTTCCTGTGTATTTTTATAGTTCTGAGCCTAGTTTTTCTTCTCCAGGTGATTTTCCATTTCTTGTTTCTTTCAGGCTGATTTCTAATTCTTCTTTAGTTACTTCCTTTTCATTTTCATTAATTGTTTGCCAGTAAGGAATGACGATGGTAAAGAGTTCACTGAACCAGTTGATATAGTGGAGTTACTGAGCACGCACTTTGCAAAAGTATATCATCCAGGTGGTGACGTTGAAAAAATGAAGGAACCATTAGTTTATATGGGAATTGTGATGAATGAAGTGGAGGTGAATAGTCTATTACAGAACCTTAATGTGAATACATCTGTGGGATTGGATGGTATACCGGCACGGGTCTTGCATGAAGCGGCTAATGAATTATCAGTGCCCTTGACCATGTTGTTTAATCTGAGTCTCAGGTCTGGCTTAGTCCCGAAGGCGTGGAAAGAGGGGAAAATAGTTTCACTGCATAAAGGAGGATCCAAGACTATGGTTGCAAATTACCGACCGATCAGCATATCAGGAGTCGTTGTCAAGGTCTTGGAGAAAGTAGTCAAGGGAAAAATACAGGAATGGATTGATGAAAATGAGATACTGTACAGAGGACAGCATGGCTTTGTGAAGGGTAGATCATGCCTCAGTAACTTGCTCAAGTTTTATAACAAGGTGACGGCTGAACTGGATAAGGGAAATGGGTTTACAGTGATACTGCTGGACCTGGCAAAGGCATTTGACAGGATACCACATGGAATTCTAATCCGTAAACTACAACATATGGGAATGGATATAGGGTTGGTGAGATGGATAGCTGGGTGGTTGATGGAGAGATATCGAAGAGTAGTTTATTCAGGAGCAGAGTCCAAAAAACGACCGGTGACTAGTGGTGTGCCACAGGGTTCTGTTCTTGGACCACTGCTGTTTAATCTGTTCATTAACGATATAGGGAAGGGTCTAAGTGGGACAGTTCATTTGTTTGCTGATGATGCAAAGTTGGGTAGGGTGATAGTGAATGCAGAAGATGTCAAAGTCTTGCAAGATGACTTAGATAGAATGGAGTTCTGGACTAAGGAGAATGGATGTCAATTTAATGTGACAAAATGTAAGGTTATGCATTTCAGAGTGAAAAGATTAGCAGCAGTATACCACATTGGTGGAACTGTACTCCAAGAGATTGATGAGGCCAGGGACTTGGGAGTGTTGGTGGATAGGGAGATGAAGTTTAGGGGGCACATTGCGAAAGTAGCTAAATCAGCTCATCAACTCACTTGGTTGTTGAAAAATACCTTGACGAGCAGAGAAAAACAAGTTATTGTACCTCTGTACCGAGCCCTGATAAGACCTCATCTCGACTACTGTGCCCAGATTTGGTCACCTCGGTTCCTTCTTGATGGGGAGGAGGTTGAGAGGATCCAGAGGCGAGTGACTAAGATGATAGCAGGTCTATGGAATGAACCATATGAGAACAGGTTGAAGATTTGTGGGTTGCAGAAACTAGTTGATAGGCGGAAAAGGGGAGATATGATTGAGACATTCAAATTGCTAAAAGGATTCTATAGGATTAATTCAGATGATATTTTTGAGATCAGGACTGGTGGTGGGAGAACTAGGGGACACCCATGGAAGCTGGGCAAGAGCGTGGTTAGCAGGGGTGTTAGAGCTGGGTTCTTTACTTTTAGAGTGGTAAATGAGTGGAATAAGCTGCCAGAGTCTGTTGTGGGTGCTATGACAGTGAGCGAGTTCAAGGCAAGGTATGATAGATACTGTGAGAATGTTGAACAGCTGTGTGAACTTGATGTTTAGGGCCTCCCTCGATGAGTCTAAGGACTCCTGGAGTAGCCCGTGGTAATAATAATAATAATAATAATAATAGTTGTCTTTTTTAAAATATTTATCTCTCCACAATTCTGTGTAGTAATTTAGAAATTCTTCTAATTTCAGTTCAGTGTTTACTTTTATGTTTTCTTTGGTATCTGCATTTAAGTGTTTCAAAATTTTATATACAATGGGTGTTATTTTATATAAATCATGTTCTAAATTAGAAACAAATTTGTTCCATGATTCTCTTTGTCTTTTTCTGATTTCTCTTTTAGCTATGGCTCTTATTCTTTTATATTTTATTCCATCTTCTAATCTTTTACTGCTTAACCATTTGTGATAGGCTTCTTTTTTCTTTTTGATTATTTCTTTCATTGTATCATCCCAGATCTTCAGTTTTTTCCTTTTATTGAATTTTTTGGTCTTTCCTAAGCTTTCATTTGCTGCTGCATTTAGTATCATTTTTATATTAAGCCATTCTATTTCTTCATTTTGTTTTATTTTGTCTAGATATTGGTTAATTCTTTGTTCATATAGCCATTGTAAATTTGTGTCATTCAATAGTCTAGTTTTATAAACAAATGTTTCAATTTTTCTTTCTGTTCTTGTTACTTGTAGTCATTTAGGTGGTAATCTTAATTTTATTTTAACAAGGAAGTGGTCATTGCTTATTTCATTTCCTCTGTGAGCTCTAACATCTAGTGAAAATTTTGATGTCTTTTCATTTAGTATAAAGTAATCTAATATTGATTTCCATCCTCTTGCTGCCCAAGTATATTTATGTATGTCTTTATGTTTATAGAAGGAATTCATTATTTTTAGGTTATTATAAACTACAAAGTCAATCAATTTTTTACCATTCCTGTTTAGAGTATGTTCTCTATGTATTCCTATATTATTATTAATTTTTGTGTTTCCAATTCTTGCATTTAAATCTCCTGCTAAAATTATGTAATCATTTTTATTTATTTTATTATATATGTTTTGTAGCTGATTATAAAAATCAATATTATCATGTTCTCTTCCCTCTTCTGGGGCATATAAACCAATTATTGTTAAATAGCCTGTATCTATTTTTATTCTAGCTTCTATTATTCTTTCATTCCATAATTTATAATATTTTAACTGTTTTGAAAGGGAGTTATGAATCCAAATCATGACTCCTGCTTGTGCTCTTTGGTTTCTGTCAATTCCACTGTATATCACATTAAAATTTTCAGTTCTCATGGTCCCTTTTAATTTCTTTTTTGTTTCAGTGATTACTGCTATTTTAAAATTTCTTTCATTTAATAATTGGTCTAATTCTATTTCTTTATATGCTATTCCTCTTACATTCCAGTTTGCTATGTGTATTATATTTTGTCGTTTCCATTTTTGTTTTACCTTTTCCATTCCAGGGTTGTTTCCTGTAGATTCAATCCGATTATCTTTTTCTGTCAGCTTACTAGTAGAATTATGTTCTCCATGTCAGGGGACTAGCCTGACGATAGAATAGTTCGGTGGTAGGTCTGCTACCTTAAGGCTTCTGAACAGCCTTCTTCCGAATTTAAACCCATAGTAGGAATAGGGTATATTGAAGGGGGGAAGAGTAGATTATAGAATAATTACAGTAAGGTTTATAGAGAGGGCATAGTTGTAAGGCCAGAAATGAAAAGACCCCACCCTCGAGTACTCTAATGGCATAGGGGTCATAAAATAAGAAGAGATTGCTAATTAGGCCTTATAGGAAAGATTAAAGTAAGTGGATCTTCCTCAAAGTAGTAGAAGGAGAGGAGATAGATCCTACTAGGGGTTCATGGGAGTGCCGCTTCCCTTACAAACAAGATGATTGCCCCTTATGGCCCTGTTGGTCAACGAGTCCTTATTCAGTATATTCGGACCATCCCACCATATACACACACGCACACACGTGGTGGGCTCCCCTATCCGCCACCCAGGGGATTCGCTCTCTAGGGGTTACAGGGCCCCCCGAGAGATATATTTTTGAATTATATATATATATATATATATATATATATATATATATGTGTGTGTGTATATATATGTGTGTATATATACAGGGTGTTCGGGATAAATTTGACAGTTTCGTAAGGAAAAAGAAAATCTTCTTTGTATCTATTAAATTTAATGAATTGACAAAAAAACATTACAGGCAGAGTTAATTACAATACTATCAACAAGATTTACTCAAAATAACCACCATTAGCATCGATCACAGCTTCAATTCTGTTTCGGAACCTCGAACAAGCTGATGCTACAGTCTCCCTGGGAAGGGCCGCAAAAACTGTTTTAATTTTATCCATTAACTGGGCTTTTGTATTACTGGAAGTGCGATTGGTGTCTTTTTCAACTGCGCCCCATACAAAATAATCCATGGGGTTAAGGTCTGGGGAGTTTGGAGGCCAAACATTTGGACTGGTGAAGTCGTAGAAATTTTCAGACAACCATTTTTGACTTTTCCCAGAGGTGTGGCAAGGGGCCGAATCCTGCTGCCATACATACGGCCTACCATTGGCTACCCTTGTTATCCAGGGCTTGACTACAGTTAGCAACTCCACGAACAAAGCCCGAATTCCAATGCCAGGGTTCTTCAACACCTGTTCCTGCAGATTTGTGAGGAATTCTGCTGTACGAACGCAATCAGATCGTCTGCTAGGGATCTTTCTTCTTGCTACATCCTCGTAGTCACCATTGCAAGTCTCTAGTTCATGCCTGATTGTTTTTACTGTATTCAGGGAGCATTGGGCAGCAGTCGTAATATCCTTATTTTGATGGCAGGCACGAATCATCATGATACAAGTTATTCTCTTCCATGATTCAGGTGGGTTCCAGCTATCCATCCTTTCTGACATCTTGTATATGAAATGAAGAAGGGTCCAAACTTTTAAATGAAGAGAAGTGTGTGTTAATACATGTAACTTACGGAAAAATATAATTAATTATAAATATGTCAAATTTATCCCGAACACCCTGTATGTGTGTATATATATATGTATGTGTATATGTGTATATATGTATATGTGTGTATATATATGTGTGTATGTGTATATATGTATATGTGTGTATATGTATGTGTGTATGTGTATATATGTATATGTGTGTATATGTATGTGTATGTATATGTATGTATATATATATGTATATGTGTGTGTATGTATGTATGTATATGTATGTATATGTATATGTGTATATGTATATGTATGTATATATATGTATAATTATAACAATCTGGAAACAGCATAACTGATTTGTTATACAAATAAACCCACAAATAATGATACACTATGATTTGCAGATGATTAGATTGTATCAGATATATCAGAAGATGATCTACAGAGATCAGTAAAATCATTAAATGAAATTTGAGAAGAGTATAATATGAAAATATCAAAAGTAGAGACAGAAATAATGGCTTTCAAAGGAGAAAACCCAATAAGAAGTAAAATAGTGATAGATAATGAAATATTAGAACAAGTAAATACTTTCAAATACCTGGGATGCGAGTTATCATATGAATATGAAAAAGATATTAACATTAAAATATCAAATTGATGGTAACTTACCTATGCTTTTGATCCCATAGGAGGTCCTAATAATAAGTGCATATTCAGATATTTTTGAATAACTGAGAGAGAGAGAGAAAAAATAGTCATGATAATAAATAAATATGAAAAGCTGGTTCTTGTTGGAGATAGAAACAGCAGAATAGGAAATGAATCCTAGATGTGGAGAAATGTTTTGAGAAAAGGGAAAATGAAGAATGGTAAATACAGTAAGTACCTACTGGATTTCTGCTCAGATCATGGACATGTTCTTTTCATGTGAATCTATGCACATCCAAGAAATGCTATTGTTGTGGTATATCTTCAGACTGGTTCAGAATACAACAGTGTTTATGAATTTTTATCATATATTTTATCATGTGATCATGATAAAAATAGGTACTATTGAAAAGACGTGCATAATTTTAAGAGAAATCCAAGTGGAACATCTGTTGGAAGCAAAATTTAAATTCAGATATATAAGTATTATTAGAAATAAGAAAGGTTTGAAATCAAGAAATAAATCTTTGAAACTGACTGGCTAAATCTGCAGATTAATTGATTCAACCAGGAAAGCATATGGTACTAAAGTTTTCTGCATAGATAGATCATTTCAAAAAAGACCTCTTTTTTGAAATGTATGGTGAAATAGGTTGGAAATGTGGATGAAAGTAAAAAGAAACAATCCATGAAAAGAAGAAATCATACTAGTAAGTAAATATGCAAATGCAGAATTTAGAGATGTAAGAAAGCTATGTTTAAAAGTAACTAAACAAAAGTGGTGAGAAAACTTGGAAGAATATAGATGATATTCTTGATGACGATCTTCTATATTGTTCCAAAATGTTCTGCCCAGTACCATAAGAGAGGTCTGAGATAATAATAGTAACAAAAAGGATATTCTTGATGTCTGAATTATTTTGGAAAATTATTAAATGAGTAACAAACCTCATTTTAGGTTGTAGTTGAGTTTTGTTACCTGGTATGAGATTGTTATGCTTTTTGATTGGAGATCTGGAGTAGTTTTGAAAATTATGATTCGTCTCTGGAGCATGTTTCATTGTTATCCAGCTTTTATCCTACCTGTGGTAGTTAAAACAGTGAAAAGAAATATCCAGGAGGAATGCGGTCAAGAGTAGATGACATTAAACAAGAAATGCTCAGATATGGAGGTATGAGAGTCTGGCAGTGGTAGTGTTGCATAATTCAGTTGATAAGAGGAATTTTTCCGTTGAATGCTCATAATATTAAGATTTCTGTATGCATACTTTCATCATTTCATCTTCCTTTTACCATCTTTTACCTTGCAGTGTCGAAGGTTTATTAATCATCAGACCTCAAACCGTTCACACGATAAGATGGTCAGCCCTATGCCCCGGTGTATCCTATGTCCTATAGTGTTGAGTTCTCAAGACCAGTTAACCTGCTTTGCAGGATGAAAAACCCAGGATAAACTGGGGAAAAAACCCTACTGTCCATGCCCAAGACCAGCTAACTTGGTTATGGCTGAGGAAGACCCTTCAGCTCTTCACGTCACCGACGGGAATCGAACCTAGGACACTCCTTCCCCAGGCATATGGTTTCGAAGCACGCACAGCCACTAGGCTAACCATGCAGACATAATATGCATATGTATGCATACTTAAAAAGAAAAATTTTAAAAGAGAAACTTTGGAAATTATAAACTGTATTCAGACCAAACAGGGATTTTTGGGATAAGATTGTAAAATCATGGTAATGAAACAGGCGTCGGTGTTTATAGATCTGAGGAAAAAAAAAAGATGAAGATATGCCACTCTTTGGTTGTTGGGTTAGAAATAAAGCACTTGATCAAAGATTAGAGACCACAGATATGAGTGTTTGTAGAAAAATCAAGGGCTGAATGGATTTCATCAATGGCAAAATCATATTAAAATTGATGATGTTGGAAGGAACTTAACATCGTTTGCATTCAAGAATATGTGACCAGGGCTATTCTAAGGTAGTATGGTCACTTAAATAGAATGGGAGAGGAAAGATTACCAAAACAGGTGTTTGATGCCAAGATGGCAGGACAAAAGACCCTGAGGAAGACCCTGTGGATTGATATAGTAAAAAGTGCCTTAGAACAGTGCTTCCCAAACTTATGGATGTAAAGGCCCCCTTGGAAAAATTAAAATATTTCACAGGTCCCCATTGAAAAAAAAATTGTAATACAGACATATATTATTATAATATTTATTGTATTTATATTCATTACAAAACATACACAGCGAATATCGCAAAAATCAAATGCAAATATTACATTTTTAGCATCTTTCATACACATTTGACATGGTACACTTAGTCTTAAAACATTTTAAATTTGTTTTCATTATTTCAAGGCCCCCTCAACAAAACTAACGGTCCCCAAGGGAGCTGCGGCCCACAGTTTGGGAAGTGCTGCCTTATAAGACAGAAATATAAGATCTGATAATGTTGGAGTCTTGACAGGTAACAGATTGATTTGGAGGAAAATTATAGATAGAAAGTTAGCAATGATGTAAGTTTTTCATGTAATACTATCATATCCTATACACCCCCCTAGAGGGTACATGTCAGGGATTTGATTATAATGATGATGAACTTATAGAACAAGGTGGAGGAGATGAATTGTTTGCTCTCTCTCTGTATGGCTGAATTGTTTGCTCTCTCTCTCTCTCTCTCTTTTGTTTATTGGAGTGATTCCCTCTGATTTTTTTGACTTTTCCTGTAGTTTGATTCTAGTTTTTGCTCTCCTGATGCAAACCGATGGTTCAGCTGAATAACCATTTTTGGTTATTCAGCTGAACCATCTAGCTAGAGTTGGAGCCTTTATTCCCTTCTGCACAGGACTATTGTCCAGGCCCTTGTTCTCCATCAGGTGTGTCAGGGAGGTCTTCTGGGGAAAAAAAAATTCAGCTCATTTTTATGTCATCTCCTTTTTAAAGATTTCAGAGTGTCTACATACAAAATAGCATATTTTGTAATTAGACACTCACGCTTGTAAATGAATGAAAGGTATTTATTCAGAGAAAGCACTGAAAGGATGATTATTTGCTACACACATACAGAAAGCTATTTTTTAGGTCAAGATGAAAGCCATCCTGCTGTTTTAATTTTTCTGTATCAATAGAAACATTAAAATTCTCAGTGAAAATTAGGAAAAACAACTTTTATTTTGCCACTTAAAACATTGTTAAACATCAAATTTTAAGTAACCTGATTGCCAACTTTCATTAAATTCCATTAATCCAGTGAGGAATTGTTATGTTTTCAAATAATTTAGCTAGTAAAAAGAATTGCGTAAAGCCCCTTAAGAGTAATCCTGAACGTAGATGTGGTTTAACGATGAAAATTGCTACACCATCATATAAACATTAGAAACAGGTTTTATTTTGTTTTTTACATGAAGTCTCTGACAAGCTTACATTATCCAAATGAATTTGTCTAGTGTGCCAATAATGATGTAAAATTCTGACATGTATGTCAAAAATATGTGCATTTTGGCTTATGTATTGTTGAACCCAAAATTGAGATGATTCAAAATTTTAATAAAGATCCGAAATGCTATATCAAATTTCTTATTCGCTTTTATGAAGCTGATGTCTGTTCAAATCATTTTGCGAATAAAAATTATTAGAGTGAAACTCCAAAAGAACCATGTCTTGTGTATATGCAATAATACTCTATAGTGGGTAGTGCTTTGTAAAGGGTAAGTCCAGTTTTAGTAATTTATTCATATTTTATAATGCATTGACAGTGGAATTGGATAAAGGAAATGGCTGTAGCATAATACTGCTAGATATGGCAAAGGCATTTGACAGAATGCCACATACAATGCCAATTACTAAAGTTGGAGCAAATGGGAATAGATATGAAGCTGGTTGGGGAGGGATGTCTGTTTGTCAGTCAATCAATCATCTCCTCTAGATTCCACTCCAAAAGTGGAGTGGAATCTAGCAAAAAGAGAGTGACTAGTGGAGCATCTCAGAGTTCTGTACGAGGACCACTTCTCTTTAATTTGTAAGAGAATTTGTAAGAAAAAGATTTAAAGGGGAGATATTCAGTTTGTATGCGAAGGTTTCTGTAGTTTATCAGTTAATAAGAAAGATTCTAGTAATTGAACCACATGCTTATTACCATAAATAACAATAAAAAAAAACAGCCTGACAAGTTTCACGAGTCGTATGACTTACATATTCAGGGGTCAAAGGTAACTAAAAATTAAAACACACGAAATGAGAAATTACTCAAAATAGTTCATTCTATGCAATTGTCTAACTGTTCATTAAATTGAATAATCGAATGTAGATTCAGTGCATTGCTAACTTTGAACAATGCTGGATGCTGTCACGTTGTGTTGTTCACGTTCACATTGTCTGAGGTCTGACTTGGGTATATTTTTTATCAATGCTGACCAAACTTGGTGTAGAATTAGGCCCTGGTTTTTGTTCCATGAATCCTAAACATGTTTGTAGCTCCTTTAAATTTCCTTATGAAACATTTTTCAACGTAAGAGCATGTTTTTTTTTTTGCCAAAGTACATTATGACCGGTGGAAGTTGTATGCTATGCTAAGCCTGATTTGTTTTCTCTTCTTTTTTGCATGTCTTTTTGGTGTTCGTTCATGCGAATTTCACCTGATCTTCCTGTCTGGCCCACGTAGCAGATGCCACAGGAACAATGAATATTATATACACCTGATTTTTTTAAAGGATGATGTGGAGGTTTTGGAAAAAATTTCAAGATCTCTACATCCCCCAAAACCTCCACATCATCCCTTAAAAAGACCAAGTGTATATAATATTCATTGTTCCTGCATCTGCCATGTAGGCCAGACTGGAAGATCAGGGAAAATTCGCATAAACGAACACCAAAAAGATGTGCAAAAAAGAAGAGAAAACAAATCAAGCTTAACATACCATACAACTTCCACCGGCCATAATGTACTCTGGCAAAAAAACAAACATGTCTTACATTGAAAAAAATTGTTCCATAAGGAAATTTAAAGAAGCTACAAACATGCTTAGAATTCCAATGCAATGCAACAAAAACCAGGGCCTAATTCTACACCAAGTTTGGTCAGCATTGATAAAAAAAAAATATACCCAAGTCTGACCTCAGACAGTGTGAACGTGAACAACACAACATGACAGCATATAGCATTGTTCAAAGTTAGCAATGCACTGAATCTACATTCAGATATTCAATTTAATGAACGGTTAGAACAACTGCATAGAATGAACTATTTTGAGTAATTTCTCATTTCATGTGTTTTAACTTTTAGTTACCTTTGACCCATGAAGATATGTCATACGACTTACGAAACTTGTCAGGTTGTTTTTTATTGTTATTTATGGTAATAAACATGTGGTCCAATTACCAGAATCTTTCTTTTGATATTCAATTTGTTTGCTGAAGATGCAAAACTGGAGAGAACAATAGTTGATAGAGGTGATGTACGAGGGTGGTCTAAAAAGTTCTCGGCCACAAATATAGATGGCAACACTATTGGCAAGATTTTTTTTTCTAAGTTGGTATATCTGTCATAATTACAGATGTATTTGCAAGTCATTCTATCAAGTAGTTTGCTTCAGACAGCTTATAAAACAAAAGTGTTGCTTGTATCCCTTGAATGGATGAAATTGATTATTGTGAAGTTATAAAATTCTTTGTAAAATAAGATTTAACACCAAAATAAATTCATTTTAAGTTGATAAAAGTTTATGGGCACTCTTCTCCTTCATTTTTGACAATTAAGAAATGGGCTGCTGTGTTTAAACGTGGACGTACCGGCCTTGAAGATGATTCATGTGAAGGATGTCCGAAAAGTGTAACACCAGAAATCATTGATCAAGTGCATGATATGGTATTGGATGTCTGTCGAGTCAAAGTGCATGAAATTGCTGAGACTATAGACATTTCAAAAGAATGTGGAGGATATACTTTGCATGAAGAATTGCAAATGAAAAAGCTTTGCGCAAGATGGGTGCCATCTTGCTCACAGCGCACTCGCATGAAAATCTCTGAACAGTGCTTGGAACGTTTTAACAAGATTAAAACTGATTTTGTGTGCCTAACCATTACACACACACCAGAATCCAAACAGCAGTCAAAGCAGTGGACAGAAGCCAGTTATTCAGTGCCAAAGAAGACAAAGTCGATTCCATCAGCAGGAAAGGTCATGGCAATGGTGTTTTGGGATTCTAAAGGTATTTTGTTTATTAATTTTCTTGAAAAGAGTAAAACAATAACCAGGGAATGTTATTCTGATCTTTTAACCAGACTTGATGACAAAAAATTTCATGAGAAAAGACCAGGTTTGCAGAAGAAATAAATCATCTTTCATCAGGACAATGCACCTGCCCACGAAGGTGTTTTGGCAATGGGAAAATTAAGGGATCTGCACTATGAATTGTTGGAACATCCACCCTATTCCCCAGATTTGGCTCCCTCTGACTTCTATCTCTTCCCCAAACTAAAACTCTTCTTTGCTGGTCAGCATTTTTCTTCGAATCAAGAGGTGATTGCAGCTGTAGGGGGGGTATTTTGCAGATCTTACGAGAACCACTACTGTGACGGGATAATGGTGCTTGGGCATTGCTGGAATAAATGTATTAGTCTTAATAGAGATTATGTTGAAAAATAAAAATAATTTTGAAATTTTACATTTGTTTTTTCATTGTTAGGCTGAGAACTTTTCAGACCACCCTCGTAGATATCCCGCAGGATGTTTTACATAAATTGGCATTACATGGGCAAAGGAGTCTGCAACATTAAATTTACAAAGGTTTGCAAATTTAATGTTGCAAAATGTAATATTAAGCACTATGGGTTGAAATGGTTGCATAGGTATCATATTGATGGTACTGGATTGCATTAAATTGATGAGGCTAGAAACTTAGGGATAATGGTTTGACAGATAGTTGAAGTTCAGAGAGTATATTGCAAAAGTTAGTAAAATAGCTCAAAGGATTACTTGTATGTTGAAAAAAAATTAACAAGTAAAGATAGGAAAGTTATGATTTGGTTGCATCTTGACTGCTATGCAAAGATTTGGTCAGGTTTCTTGTGGACCAGGTGTGTGGATTACAAATTTAGTTGATAGGCAGAAAAGAGGGGACATGAAGAAACTTTAAGATATTAAACAGGTTTTATAAAATTGATGCAAAGCAAATTTTTCAATATATGACAAATAGAGAACTAGGTGTCATCTGTTGTGGAAGAGTGTGGTTAGTAGGGGAGGTGTCGTGTGCGTGCGTGCAGACTAGATTTTTTTGCGTGGTGAATGAGTGAAATGGATTGCCAGAATTAGTTCTGTTTCCTGACAGTAAATTGAGTTTAAGTAGAGGTATGATAAGTTTTCTGTGTATGATAGTTTGGTTCTATCAATGAGTTTGGATTCCATGGAGATATCGTTTAATAATAATAATAGCTTAAATCCCAAATTTTAATTTCGTTATGCAGAACAGAGTTATTATTGCAGTATGTAATTTTGACATGTTTTGCTTTTTTGTGCCTCATGAAAATGGAGTGATTGAATCCTGAATTGGGAAGGACACAGATTTTTGTAAGGATTTAAGATAATAAATTTCAATAAAGGGGTGCTAATGGATCATAACTGAGAGGAGATCTTAACATAGCCTTTAAAGGAATGCAGAGAATCGACCAGGGCTTCTGACCTAATGTCCAGTCCTCACCTTTTCGTGGTGCACCCTGTTAGGTATATACCTGGATACTAAAGGAACGAGAATGGGCTGACAATTTGGGATTTAGCCAACCAAATTGTATTCTTATTGGCTTAAATCAAAATACAAAATGATGGTATAACATGACAGAATTCCATGCCTGCTGGGGCATTGCCTGGTCAAACAAGGCCCCCATTGTTTTCACCATGAAACCAGAGCAAACAGCGAAAAGTCAGCTACTGGAACAAATCTGAAAACACACACGAACTCAACATCACCAGAGTTAAAGATCGGTACTATCAACATAAGAAACCTGAATGGCAAAGAAATGGAGCTAGCTGAGGAATTAGATAAGTACCAGATCGACATAATAAGGGGCGATTGAAACAAAAAAGACAAAACTGGTAAGATCTTTCTGAGCAATAAATAGAAAATGTTATATTCAGCAATGACAATCAAGGAAAAGGAGTAGCCATAGTAGAGGCTAATCTTCTTGAATGGCAGGCAATCTCAAGTAGAGCGATGTGGGCAGATATCAGAATGGAAAACTAGACAATGAGACTTATTTGTGCCTATGGTCCCACAGAAGGTTCTACTAAGCTAGAAGTGGAGGAATTTTTTGAGGCTTTAGAGAGAGCAACTGACACAATGAAAAAGGAAAAGCTGGTCCTTGTTGGAGATCTAAGTAGCAGAGTAGGAAATGATTGTCAGATATACAGAAATATTTTGGGAAAATTTGGAGAAAATAGCAAAGCTAATAATAATGGCAAATACCTGTTGGATTTCTGCTCTGGACATGGACTGGTTATTACTAACACAATGTTCCAACATAAAAATGTGCACGAGTTTAAATGAGTCTCATTAACTATGTTATTGTCGATACTGATTTTCTCTCCCTGGTGCAGGACACCAGAGTGTAAAGAAGGATTTGAAATGGGAAGCAATCACTATTTAGTCTTGAGCAGGATAAAATTGAATTTCATATTGAAAAGAATAACATGTAAGAAAGTTTTAAAGCGAATAAAAGTTGAGCAGCTCTCAGATGTGAACTGTAGACTAAACAAAGATTATTGAAAAAAAATTGAAAGTGTTTGATAACAGGAACCAAACCTTGGAGATTCAGTGGCAAGTATTGAAGAAAACATTGATTAATTCAGCTAGAGTGGCATGTGGTGCAGTTGTCTGGAAGGATAGAAAAATCAGAACTCCATGGCGGACACAGGAAGTTGAAGAGGCAGTGAAGGAAAAGAAGAAGAACGCATATTATCAAAAGTTCCTGGCAAATAAGTCAACTTGTGCTGTTAGAGAATACAGAGACAAATGTAAGAAAGCTAAATAGTGTGTGAAACTAGCTAAACAAAAGTCATGGGAAGACTTTGGTAAGAACATAGAAAATAAATATCAAGAGGGTGGCAAGATATTCTGGAGATTGTTGAAGCAGCTCAGAAATGGAGGAAAGAATGTTGTAAAAGTAATTAGAGATAATAAAGGTGATATGAAAACTGGAGAAAAAGATATCCTTGAAGTATGAAGTAATTACTTCGAAAAATTGCCAAATGAAACAAGCAGCGATAGCACTGTGGTAAAAAAACAATGAACAGGCATACATTCTGGAATACATATCCATACTTGAAGTAGAAAAAGCCATCAAAGGCTTGAAATGTGGAAAGACAGCAGTAATAGATGATGTTAGACCAGAAATGCTGAAGTATGGAGGTATAAAAGTCTTACAGTGGCTGCGCTGCATAGTTCAGAAGGTCTGGACAGAGGGACCAATTCCTGATGATTGGAGTAGAGTTCTCATAGTACCCATATATAAAAAGGGAAATAAAACTGAATGTGAGAATTACAGAGGTATTTCCTTACTGAGTGTTCCTGGTAAGATTTATGCAAGTATACTTGAGAAACGGTTGAGAAGAATTGTGGAAGAAAAGCTTGGCGAAGAACTAGCTTAATTCAGGCCAAATAGAGGCTCTCAGGATCAGATCTTCACTTTACAACAAATAGTTGAGAAATCATGGGAATATAACAAAGATCTGTATTTATATTTTGTAGATCTGGAAAAGGCATATGACAAGGTGCCAAGAGAAAAGCTATTCAATACGATACAATTATATGGTGTCAATGGGGCATTATATCAAGCAAAGCATCTAGGAATGCGTCAGTAGGAATCCAGGAATGCGTAAGTGACCATACCACCTGAGAGCTAATCTCAGGTAGTATGGTCACTTAAACAGAATGGGCGATGAAAGATTAACAAAACAAGTGTTCTCTGCCAGGTTGGCAGGAAAAATGACCCAGAGGAAGATCGAGATATAGGCAGATTGATAAGGTGAAAAGTGCCTTAGATAATAGAAATATAAGATCTGATAATGTTGGAGTCTTGACAAGTAACAGACTGATTTGGAGGAAAATTGTAGATGGGAAGTTAGTAATGATGTAAATTTTTCATGTAGTTCTATCATATCCTGTACACCCCCTTGAGGATACTTGGCAGGAATTTGATGGTGATGATGAATTTCAATAAAAATCTGCCCAGCCCACTTGAATAATATGTGTGGATAGATGGATGCACAAAACAGACTTAGTAGTAACTTTTCATTTTGGAGAGAAAAATCATTAAACCTATCCAAACTTTCAAGATCAACACTAGCATTGATTTGTTAATTTTATTGAATATACATAATTAGTTTTATTTTTATAATTAAAAATATTTATTGCTTGTTATCTTTTACTTTTCAGATGAAGAATAAATTAAATAATAAACCAATGGTGATGGAAGAGTCAGATGCAAAATTTCATTGTAGTAGCATTACCATTACAGAAGAGTGTGCAAAGAGACCTGTATGGAGAGATGAAGATGATGAAAAAATCTTGTAATTGAAGTTAAATTATATATCTCATGTTTATTTATTTTAGAAAAAAGAACTCTTACCTGTATAATAGTGTACACAATGATGATTAATATACAAATAAGAATTAAAAAAATTTTTCACAATGCCAAATTCACATGGATATCAATAAGAACAGTAATGGAGACAATTTAGTTACTTTCCCCATAGTTTTGAACAGAATATAAATTTCCATAACTAGATTATTTTTGAAGAGGATTTTTTAACCCTTGCACTCTGAGTAATTTTGCTTACTAACGTGACTTATGTCTTTTTATATATATAGTAACAGGTTGCTTTAAAATCAATGATTGATAGATTCATAACCAATACTTGTTAATGTTATTATTTAATAAGTATTTCATTCAAACTATTTATAATGGATACAAGCAGGATGTTGAATATCTTTGATTAATATAAATTGTCTAAAAATGTATAGATTTTATAATAGTTTATGTATAAATAAATATATTTCAAGTTAATGTAACAAACATGTATTTTCCCTGTAACTGCAGAAATAATGCTATTAACTTTCTTGAAAATAGTTTTTTCTGGAAATTTGAGAATGTATGCATCAAATTCAGCAGAGAAGTCAGTTTGCAAATGAATCACAAATATACTCAGAATTTCAAGAATTTGTGTTGAGGCTGATAATACATCCTGTACTATGAGTTTCAAAAATAGGACTTACAAGACATAGAACCTTATTAAGTTAAATTATTAAATTCCCACAGTACTGCTGTGCTGTTATAAGCATTTATACAGTTATGAAAAAAGAATTTTTTGATGACACATATCCTCACAGACTTGACAAGCAAGACAAGTTCATACTTATTTGCTGTGTACACTTTCTAAGCAGACATCTTGCATTCTGCAAGACTGTATTGATCAGCAGTATATGGAGCAATGAGTGGTTTCACAGGAAGATGAATGAAGAGAAGATCAGAGACTTTGTTGGTTGGCTGAAGCCTCTCTTAAAATTTATAGCACTGTGATAATCGTGGATATTGGTCATCAGAGAATCCAAACAGGTTATGTGGATAAGAGTCGGAATTTTTCCAGAACTTATCTGTCATTTTCCAGTGACACTTGGGGTATTTTAGGATTTAAGGAATGGTTACTGAATTAAATTACTTATGATGCAAAAGACTTGTTATTTCATTGTACCTTCCCTTTGTCAGATATGCAGGATTGAAGTTTATTATTCAAAAAAGAGGTACTCCATTATTTCATTCGTGATGTTGGGTCATTTCTTTTTTTTTTTTTTTCCACCCTAACACTTCTAATAGATAGGACTGTTGGGGTAGAAAGTGTAAATGATGTAAATTATTATACCTTTTACACTCAATTCCAGTTACTATATCTGACTCTGTGAGCCAGTTTCACTAATGCCAACAATTTTAGGCTATAACGTCTTCATCAAAGCAACAAAGTCAACTCTTTTATTTTTGATGCTCCTGGTATTTGTTATAGAAATAACATGTTACAACCTGGTTTTTTCTTTATATTACATCTGTAGTCTGCATGGTTCACTTGGGCAACTAGACCAATCAGACTGTAAATTTTTCTTTTATCTCCCAGATATATTCAAAAAGTCCAAACTTAAAGCATACTGATGACATCATTATAAGCAGCAGGCTAGAATAGTCACAACTGTTGTACAGAAAGCAAAGTCTGATTATGAAAAGAAACTGGCTCTGCATGCTAAGGACAACCCACCAGAATTCTGTCGATATGCTGCAAGTAAAAGAAAGAATGAATATGAAAGAATAACTCTTCTAAATCCAGATGGCATGAGGGTTACAGATGCTGAAGAGGTTGTTCAGTTAATGAGTGCCCATTTCGTTAAAAGCTATCAACCTGGTGAACGCAACATTGAGCTCACTGTTACCTCTTCACTAGATGAAGAAACGCAGGTGTGTGAGGCCGAGGTATTAGAGCTGTTGCACAAACTGAATAAGAATTCAGCAATAGGGACTGATGGAATATCAGCACGTGTGCTAAAAGAGTGTTCAGCTGAACTGGCCATTCCTTTGACCAATATGTTTAATATGAGTCTCAGAACAGGGAAGATTCTGCAGGAATGGAAAGAATGTATGGTAATTCCATTGCACAAGGATGGTGCAAAGACCGATGTATCCAACTATCGACCAATTAGTATCTCAGGAGTGGTGGTGAAGATTTTGGAAAAATTGGTTAGGGCCTGCATTCAGAAAGGGGTTGATAGTGAATGTCTACTTTGCAATGAGCAACATGGGTTTACTAAGGGAAGGTCATGTTTTAGCATCTTGCTCACATTCTATAACAATGTTACTATTGAACTAGACAAGGAGAATAGATACATCATGATACGTTGGATTTTGCTAAAGCTTTTGACAGAATACAGCATGGCAGACTGCTGCATAAATTGGAGAAAATGGGTTTACGGTTATACAATATTAGCATGGATAAGAGGATGGCTGACTGACAGATATCAAAAAAGTGGTATACGGGGGATCCGAGTCTGCAAGGTTTAAAAGAGATGGTGACGTTTGGGTAGTTGTTGCCCAGGTGGTGGGAACAGGGCACCCACTAGCCTATAGCCATAATAATAAAGTAAATTATTATAAAAATAATCAAGATCTAGTTAGTAAGATACAGGAGGAGCATGGGTCAACTCCGAGGTTTACCAGTGCCACCATCTCTTTACATGGCATATGGAGTGCAGATAGTTATAAGGACTTAAAACAGCTTGGGCTTACGCAGAAGGATATAAAAGTTCTTTCCTTGAGGGCCCTACAGGGCACACTGGTGGCATGACATTGCCACCAGAGAATGACTACAATGATAACTAGAACAGGCATAGGGTAAAACACTTGTAAAGGCTTAGGCCTATATCAAGTCTGGATGTGATGTAAGGGTAGTACTGCCCATAACTAGTATAAAGATTAATAAAAAAAAAATAAATAAATAATAAAAAAAAAAATAAGTGGTGAACGACAAGGATCAGTGCTTGGTCCTCTGTTATTCAATCTGTACATTAATGATATTGGAAAGGATTTGACAAGCGATATAGTGCTCCCTAGTTGCTCATCTATTTGCTGATGATGCAAAGATAGGTAGGTTAATCAGGAATGCTGCTGATATGCAGTCTTTGCAGAATGATTTGAATAGGCTGGAATTGTGGGCATGGGAAAATGGGTGTCAGTTTAATGTCAGTAAATGTAAGGTATTCACTTCGGCATGATTAGATATCCAATGTCATATTATATTGATGGGATTTGGCTAGAAGAAACTGATCAGGCTAGGGATCTTGGAGTGTTAATAGATAGGAAGTTGAAGTTTAGGGGCCATGTGGCAAAGATTGCAAATACAACTCAAAAGATAATTGCCATGCTGAAACGAACATTCACATATAAAGATAAGGATGCTATTTTGCCTCTTTTCAAGGCCTTGATAAGACCTCACTTGGACTATTGTGCGCAGGTCTGGTCTTCTGGTTTCCGTTTGTGATTCTGATATATTGGAGAGAGAGTACAAAGGAGAGTGTTAAAAATGATATCAGGATTGTGAAATATTGATTATGAAGACAAATTGAGAATTTGTAGACTGCAGGCGCTAGCCAACAGGAGAAAGAGGGGTGATATGATTGAGACTTACAGACTTCTGAAAGGGTTATACAGGATTTCAATTGATGGAATTTTTCAATTTATGGAGGGGTGGGGAAAGGATGAGAGGGCATCCTTAGAAGCTGAGAATGAAGGCCGCCAAGAAGGATGCGAGGGCTAGATTTTTCTCTCAGAGGGTGGTGCGTGATTGGAATGGATTGCCATTGGATGTTGCTAGTGCAAGCAGTGTGAATGAATTCAAGAATAAGTATGATAGTTGGTGTGTGTAGTATGTGGCCTCCCTCGATGAGCCTCTGACTCCCTAGAGATCTCTCTCTCTCTCTCTCTTTTTTTTTTTTTCCATATAAGGCATTAAATAATAACGATATTACTTTCCCACCTCTTTGCCAGATATACAACCATTTTTAATGACATTCAACATATACTGGAATATTAATTAAAAGAAACTTTAATAAATACTTCCTATATTTCGGCAGTGTCACATTGCCATCTTCATGGGAACATACAAATATGGCACGTGCATGCAGCCACTCCAAAAAGCAAATGAGGCAGAAGATCAGAAATTATTGTTGTTCCTAAAGTTCTAATGGTGCCCTCTAGCAGGCTATATTGGGTTGTCTTGGCCGTTGGGGCTGATGTTCTCTGATGTAAGTCTCCCAAATTTGGGGCAGTCTCATGCACCCAAATTTGTTGAGGTTTGGAACATTTTTTAGAACTGATTTATGAATAATCTTTCGTACTTAAACTTGCTGTGGTGTATTACTTTGACTTTCTTCCAACGTATGCTGTGGCAGGTATCTAGAGCATGGTCTGCAAGCCCAGAGTGGCCATACTGGTGAAACCAGTGTTTGGCCTACCAAAGACCAACCATTCCCCTTGACCTACGTGGGGTATATCAGGTCCCTTGCAGCTGTAAAACTGTCCTACTTTGGCCAAACAGGCAGGACAACGAATATCAGGATTTCGGAACACAAGGACTACATCTAGTTTGACCAGTACAGCCACTCTTGGCTTGTAGACCATGCTCTAGATACCTGCTACAGAATACGTTGGAAGAAAGCCAAAGTAATACACCACAACAAATTTAAATATGAAAGATTATTCATAGAATCAGCCTCAGCTCTAAAAAAAAAAAAAAAAAAAAAAAAAAAAAAAAAAAAAAAAAAACGTTCCAAACCTCAACAAATTTGGGTACATGAGACTGCCCCAAATTTGGGAGACTTACGTCATGAGAACATCAGCCCAACGGCCAAGACAACCCAATATAGCCCACTAGGGAGCACCATCAGGACTTTAGGAACAACAGTAGTTTCTGATCTTCTGCCTCATTTGCTTTTTATAGTGCCTGCGTGCATGTGCCATATTTGTATTTTCCCATGAAGATGGCAATGTGACATTGCCGAAATATAGGAAGTATTTATGTATTTATTAAAGTTTCTTTTAATTAATATTCCAGTATACATTGTAAATTCCTTTAAATAATTTAATAGTCATGTTGCCAATGTAGAAGCCTTTCTACACGAATCAGTGACATTCATATATCATTATCATATTTGCGTACCATAAATGAACTTACACATATACGTTCTGACTATTCCTCCCATGATAATTTATTTTTTCTGACTCTCTGCATTGGGCCTTATCCCAGTAAATAATTTCTTCAGGCTCCTGATACCAAATCCATTCAAGTGCAGGCCATCCCTCTTATTCTACCATCAAACTCATTCCACTTATTCAAAAACTCGCACCCATTTCTTCTACCCAGTCATAAATCATTCACTGTCATAGCAAAATTTTTTACTCAATGCTGTTGTATCTCTTGTAAAACAACCAACAGTTTTTACTCTCACTTCTAAGAATCCTTTCATATCCTCTCTTACTATATTTGTTGCTACTTAAATCATAAGTTCCAACAATCACTACCATCTCTTTTACTCTTCTCTTTTGTTTCTCTGGTACGTTTGTCACATCTTTAATCTTTACCACTGGGAAGCTTGAAGTATTGACTCTGTTGGCAAGTGCAAATTTCACGATGAATCATTTGTACCATATTATCTCTTTTTTTCTGACTTACCTTGTCATCGTTATTATTCTTATTAACTTCAGTACTCTTTCCTGCCTCTTCTTAGTCTGATTATTTTTCTTTCTCTGTTTAAGTTTCTCAACTTTTCCTAATTTTCTGGTGGATTGTCTAATACAGTAATACCTCGATTAACACTCGGGATGTCTTCCTAGAAGACAAAGTGCTAAATTAGACAGCGTTAAACGGAGTCATTTTAACACATAGTAAATAAGGATAGGGGAACACATGACCAAGAATAAGCAAGTTTTACTTTAATTTTAAGTTAATTTTAAATTAACTTTCCTTTCGTGGCTCTTGGTGTTTTGTAATGATACACAAGCAATGGTTTTAATTTGAAATCACCATTGGCATTACAGCCCAGAAGAAGGGTTAAACTGTCTTTTGCAGCTTTGAATCCTAGTCTTGCTTTTGTTCATGCGACGTAAATGTGCGCTTTGGCATTCTCTTCTAGAAAAAGTCCCCACTGTTAATTTAATTTATGCTGATGATGGTATACTAATAAATATAGCTGTGCAGAATTATTTAATTAAATTGAATAACTGCTGTAACAAACTTGGCATGAAAATCAGGAGTAAAAAGACAGACTGTGAAAATAGCCAGGTACGCTGAAAACATCATCTGAATCTTGAACCTATAGAACAAGTAAATTATTTCAGCTGTTTAGGCACAATTTTTTGTGAAGATGACAAATTACATATATATAAAGGGACAACTGAATTGGCAAAGCTGGTATGATAAAAATAAACAGAAAATTTATAGGCAATAAAAAAAAAATTAGAACACTAAATTAGCTGTATATAAGATAATGTTCAGTCTGGTTTTGATTATCACCGAACTTGAGACTATGGATATGAGAGTTCTGAGAAAAATTACAGAAGTGAATAGACAGCATCAGTGACAGAATTATATTAAAATGAAGACGTTAAGTAACTGTACCACCTGAGATTAGCTGTCACACATTTCCGAATGCTCAAATGCTACATTGTTACCATTCCGAACGTTTGAGCAGAGCCAATGTCAGGTGGTATGGTGACTTAAACAGAATGAGAAAGGAAAGGATGGCAAAATAGATGTTTGATGCAAGGATGGCAGATAAAAAGACCCAGAGAATGACCTAAAAGCTAGCTGGATTGATATAGTACGAAGTGCTTTGGAAGAGCAGGAATACAAGATGTGACAATATTATAGTCCTAACAGATAAGTTAATTTTAGGAAAATTGTTGATAAGAACTTAGTAGTAATGTGAACATTCCTGGTACTATGGTAGTATCCAGTACACCCCTTGAGGTTACGTATCAGGAGTTCATCATCAAATTCCTGATGTATACCCTCTAGGGGGGGGGAGGTGCACAGGATATGATAGTACTACATGAAAAATTTACATCATTACTAACTTCCTATCTACAATTTTCCTTCAAATCAGTCTGTTACTTGTCAAGACTCCAACATTATCAGATCTTAGGCACCTCGTATAGTCTAAGGCATTTTGTAATGTATCAATCCACCTATATCTTGGTCTTCATCTGGGTCATTTTCCTGCCAATCTGGCAGAGAACACTTGTTTTGCTAATCTTTCCTCACCCATTCTGTTTAAGTGACCATACCACCTGAGAGTAGCTCTGCTAACGCTTTCCTGGATGCTGACAATGTCGAGTTCTTTCTGATATCCTCGTTTTTAATATGATATTGCCATTGATGCCATCTGTTCACGCCTGTATTCTTTCTCAGGACTCTCATATCTGCAGTCTCTAGTCTTTGGTCAAGTGTTTTACTTCTGACCCAACTCTCAGATCCATAAGTTAAAACTGGTTTGAACACTGTCTTGTATACAGCTAATTTAGTGTTCTGACTAATTTCTCTCTTATTCCATATGAATTTTTTCAATTGAATTCCCACCATACCAGCTTTGCTGATTCTGTTGTCTATTTCCATATTCAACCTACCATCTTCAGTAAAAATCGTGCCTAGGTAGATGAAATGTTTTACTTGTTTCACAGGTTCCTCGTTCACAACACAGCTGACATTTTCAACAATTCTACCTATTTTCATTGTATTTGTCTTTTTAATGCTGACCTTCATACCATATCTATTACAACAGTTATTCAATTTAGTCAGGGAATCTTGCAAACTTGTAGCGGATTTATTTAGAAGTATAATATCGTTTGCATAAAGCAATGAGCTGACATTAACATCTCGAATTCTGATATCATGTTTAATACCACATTCCTTCATAATGTGATCCATATAGATAATGAATAACAGAGGGGATAATGTACATACTTGTCTTACACCAGATTTAACATTAAGCCATCTTCCTGTACTTCCTTCAATTCTAACTGCTGACTTACAACTCAAATAAAGACGAAGTATTGCTCGATATAATGCCCCATTGACACCATATAACTGTAGTGTGTTGAATAGCTTCTCTCTTGGCACTTTGTCATATGCCTTTACCAAATCGACAAAACTCAAATAGAGATCTTTGTTATGTTCCCATGATTTCTCCACTATTTGTCATAAAGTGAAGATATGATCCTGACAGCCTCTATTTGGCCGGAATCCAGAATTTCTTCTCAATCGTTTCTCAAGTATAGTTGCATAGATCTTGCCAGGAACACTTAGTAGGGAAACTCTGTAATTCTCACATTCAGTTTTATTTCCTGTTCTATATATGAGTACTATGAGAGCTATACTCCGATCATTGGGAATTCGTCCCTCTGTCCAGACTTTCTGAACAATGCAGTGCAGTCACTGTAAGACTTTTATACCACCATACTTCAGCATTTCTGGTCGAATATCATTTACTCCTGCTGCCTTTACACATTTCAAGCCTTTGATGGCTTCAAGTATGGATATGTATTCCTGACTGCATGTACGGTCAGTGTTTTTTACCACTGCTATCATCACTGCTTGTTTCTTTTATCAGTTTTTCAAAGTAAATTACTCCATACTTCAAGGATATTTTTTTCTCCTGTTTTCACGTCACCTGTATCATCTCTAACTCTTTTACAGCACTCTTTCCTTCATTTCTAAGCTTCTTCAACAACCTCCAGAATATCTTACCACCTTCTTGATATTTATTTTCTATGTTTTTGCCAAAGTCCTCCCATGACTTTTGTTTAGCTAGTTGTACACACTGTTTCGCTTTCTTACATTTGTCTCTGTATTCTCTAAGAGCAAAAGCTGATTTATTTGTCAAGAATTTTGATATGCTTTCTTCTTTTCCTTCACCTCTTTAACTTCCTGTGTCCACCATGGAGTTCTTATTTTTCTATCCTTGCAGACAACCACACCACATGCCTCTCTGGTTGAATCAATCAGGGTTTTCTTCAAGGCTTGCCACTGAAACTCCAAGGTTTGGTTCCTGTTCTCAAACTCTTTCATTTTTTCTTCAATAATCTTTGTGTATTTTAGTCTGTAGTTCCCATCTGAGAGCTGCTTAACTTTTATTCGCTTTAAAACTTTCTTAGATGTTATTCTTTTCAAAATGAAATCCACTTTTATCCTGCTCAAGACTAAATAGTGATCGCTTCCAATTTCAAATCCTCTCTCCACGCTCTGGTGTCCTGCACCAGGGAGAAAACATCACTATCAACAATGACATAGTCATGGAGACTTTTCTTATTCCTTGCCTCTTCTCTCCATGTGAATTTGTGCACATTTTTATGTTGGAATATGGTGTTAGTAATAACTAGTCCATGTCCTGAGCAGAAATCCAACAGGTATTTGCCATTATTATTAGCTTTGCTCTTTGTTCCAAATTTTCTAAAAATATTTTTGTATGTCTGACAATCATTTCCTACTCTTCTGTTTAGATCCCCAACAAGGACCAACTTTTCCTTTTTCATTGTATGAGTTGCTTTTTTTAAAGCATCAAAAAATTCCTCCACTTTTACTTTAGTAGAACCTTCTGTGGGACCATAGGCACAAATAAGTCTCATTGTCCAGTTCCCCATTCTAATATTTGCCAACATCACTCTACTTGAGACTGCCTGCCATTCAAGAAGATTAGCCTCGTATTTTTTTTGAATACTATGGCTACTCCTTCTTTTCCTTGATTGTGATTTCCTGATATAATATTTTGTATTTATTGCTCAGAAAGATCTCACCAGTTTTGGACTTTTTTGTTTCAGTCACCCCTATTATGTTGATCTGGTACTTATCTAATTCCTCAGCTAGCTCCATTTCTTTGCCATTCAGGCTTCTTATGTTGTTATCACCGATCTTTAACTCTGGTGATGTTGAGTTGGGGTATGCTTTCAGATTTGTTCCAGTAGCTGACTTTTCACTGTTCAGCCTGGTTCCATGGCAAAAACAACGGGGGCCTTGTTTAACCAGGTGATGCCCCAGCCGGCATGTCAATTCATCATTTTGGTTTAAGCCAATAGGAATACAATTTGGTCGGCTAAATCCCAAATTGCCAACCCAGCCCATCCTCGTTTGTTCAGTATCCAGGTAGTCACCCAACAGGGTGCACCACGAGAAAGTGAGGATTGGACATTAGGTCAGAAGCCCTGGTCGGTTCTCCGCATTCCTTTAAAGGCTATGTGGAGGTCTCCTCTCAGCTATACAGCTTTGACCCTTAAGCATCCCGTATCAGAAGTTTGATGATGATTATGTTCTACTTTGCTGTTTAGCTCTCAAATGCCATTTTTAACTTTTTTTTTTTTATGTCAGCAACTTTTTGTATGGAATCAAAAAACTTCTTTTTTAATAGTCTTCTGGACCATTTAAGCTCAGATGATTCTCATTGTCGAGTTTCACATTTTGAAATTTGCACACACTGTTCCACTTGAAATTACCTGTCACGTAAGAAATTTTTTTAAGTGACAGGCAATCTTCTTACTTAAATGAAGAGTACTTATTTATCACAATTTCATCTGTTAAGTCATTTTCTTAGTAACACCAATTATATGGATTTGGTATTTCTGTAATCCTACTACACTTCTCTCTTATTGATACTTTTTATGTTGATGTGCCTATCCTCCTTTCTGCTGAAGTTTCCAGGTTGAAACAGTGATGCTCACTGTTTCAGACTGGTTCCCTGACAAAAATAGCAGAGGTCTTATTTAACTAGGCATAATCCGGCCTGTATGACATTCCATATTGTACGATCATTTTGTTTTTGGTTAATGCTAGTAAACCAAAATGTTGGCTGGCCAAGTCCATCCACATTTGTTCAATATTCTGGTGGATTTTTTAAAATAAAATCGTGTAAGGAGACTGTGCCAATTTGTTTATCTCACTAAAGAGACTATTTTTACATTGAGATTAAGTAAATTTACAAGAGTGAGAGTTCGATTGGTACAGTGACTTTTTAAACTTTATTCCTTTTAGAAACTAGGAAATATTTGGCTCAGGGCCAAATAAAACATTCCAAGAAATAAGACATACCAAGCTTCAAAATCATCTGCAACCAGTGCCGTAAACATTTCCATATCATTCCTTCATTGGTGGTGAGGATAATCTGGTCACTTTCGATGCAGTCGAAACACAATCTTGCCTTTTTCTCTTGCCAAAGGATCTCACCTAACCTTCCCTCCCCCCCTTCAATAATACACAAATCACCAGACAGGATCAGATTCAATCTGGATTGACATTTAGCTCTATTCTCTCCTGGCCTAAATACATATCATCAGTAGCTTCCCATCCTCTAAAAATCTAGGCATTCTTTTCTGCTTAAGGTGCTATTTTTCACCCACCTAGCTAGTAACTCATTCCAGACCTGTTCATCCTTATAGAATATTGTTTACATACACCTAAAAACCATCCAAAAAATCCTGATACTGTCCAGATGAGATCAATTCAGCTCATAGTTGATCCCTCCCTCACAGACTCATCAGCAGCTGTATCAGAGATGTACTATTTTAGTTCTGTGTCCTTACTACAAGTATTTCCATGGTCACTGCTCTACTGAACTGGCAACCATCATATCCCCACTTCTATTGTGACCACTAAAATAAGAGCAGCAGCTATCCCAACATCCCTTTTTTTAGTACAACCGCAAACACACCGAACCTGCTATTCCTGTTCCTTTTTTGTTCTGTCATCTGGAACAGCTTTCCTTATGGAGTGTTCTCAAACAGCTACAACCTCTAGCTCTTCAAGAAAAATGGCAATAAACTTTGTTTCTCAACTAGCATCTGTTTTACCCTACACACACACACACACATAACTGGTGTGCTATAGTTTCTTCTACCTTTTCTCTGGAATCAAACATTGAGGCAGTACTTTTCTAGGAAACAGTGTAAATCTTTTGTGTGTGTGTGTATAGATGTAAAAGCAGCATTTCTCTGAAATAAACTTTTTAGTTATGAGCATGCTGCTTTTATTACTTTTGTGAATATTCCATTATACTGTTTGAACTGTGGCATTTTATTCAATAGATTGGAAGACAAAATAAAATCATTTAGAAAGAGCACAAAACAGGCAGTATATAAAAGGAAAGAAAAGTACTCAGAACATCTGAGAACAAAGTAAGTAGTTGATTCATTTGATATTTGATATGAAAATAAGCTGAAATTATTTTTAAATAAGAATTTTATTAAGATAAAAAGTTGATCAGAAATAACATCCTCTAGTCTAGGGTTTTGAGAACTGTAGAATTACTGTAATTTTCAATTTATAACGCTACATTACTGACTAGCAAAACTGTCACATTATTGTATTGTTACTTCTTTTTATTTATTTTTAATAAAAAATTTTAAAGTCAGATTGTTCATGAAAAATTAATTTTTTTTTAATTCACTTCAGTTTTCAAATATTGAAATGCATGTTCAGAGGATTTTTTTTGTCATCATCATCATCATCAAATTCCTGCCATGTACCCTCAAGGGGTGTACAGGATATGATAGTACTACATGAAAAAATTACATCATTACTAACTTCCTATCTACAATTTTCCTTCAAATCAGTCTGTTCTTGTCAAGACTCCTACATTATCAGATCTTATATTTCTATCATCTATGGCACTTTGTACCGTATCAATCCACCTATATCTTGGTCTTCCTCTGGGTCGTTTTCCTGCCAACCTGGCAGAGAACACTCGTTTTGCTAATCTTTCCTCTCCCATTCTGTTTAAGCGGCCATACCACCCGAGATTAGCTCTGCTAATGCATTCTTGGAAGCTAACAATGTCTTCTATCCTAATATCCTCGTTTTTAATATGATATTGCCATTGATGCCATCTGTTCACACCTATAATCTTTCTCAGGACTCTCATATCTGCGGTCTCTAGTCTTTGGTCAAGTGTTTTACTTCTGACCTGGCTCTCAGATCCATAAGTTAAAACTGGTTTGAACACTGTCTTGTATACAGCTAATTTAGTGTTCTGACTAATTTCTCTCTTATTCCATATGAATTTATTCAATTGCCTTCCCACCATATCAGCTTTGCTGATTCTGTTGTCTATTTCTATATTTAATTTACCATCTTCAGTAAAAATCGTGCCTAAGTAGCTGAAATGTTTTACTTGTTCCACAGGTTCTCCATTCACAACACAGTTGACATTTTCAATGATTCTGCCTATTTTCATTGTCTTTGTCTTTTTATTGCTGACCTTCATACCGTATCTATTACAACAGTTATTCTAGTCAGAGAATCTTGTAGCGGATTTATTTAGAAGTATAACATCCGCATAAAGCAGAGAGCTGACATTAACATCTCCAATTTTGATATCATGTTTAATACCACTTTCCTTCATAATGTGATCCATATAGATAATGAATAACAGAGAGGATAATGTACATCCTTGTCTCACACCAGATTTAACATTAAACCATCTTCCTGTACTTCCTTCAATTCTAACTGCTGACTTACATTCGTCCCTCTGCCCAGACTTTCTGAACAATGAAGTGCAGCCACTGTAAGACTTTTATACTACCATACTTCAGCATTTCTGTTCGAATATCATCTACTCCTGCTGCCTTTCCACATTTTAAGCCTTTGATGGCTTTTTCTACTTCAAGTATGGATATGTATTCCTGACTGCATGCCTGGTCAGTGTTTTTTACCACTGTGCTGTCATCACTGCTTGTTTCATTTATCAGTTTTTCAAAGTAATTACTCCATACTTCAAGGATATTTTTTCCTCCTGTTTTCACGTCACCTTTATCATCTCTAACTGTTTTACAGCACTAATTGAGAGTGCTTACAGAAAACTATGCAGAGAGAGAAACATTTCAGTATGGAACATGTCCACCCTCGAACTGTGTCGCAGCTCTCACAAATGCAAACTGCATACCTTCTACCCATGTAATTGGATAGCCTGTTTTCTTTGTCTTCCCTAAATTCCACAGTGAATGTCCTTTCTTTCTTTATTTCTCTCTCTCTCCTCTTCAATACATGCCTTCTCTCACCAACTTCAAACCCTGTCTAGAGTTGCATTTATATGCTCCATCCCACTTACTCATTCGATAAACCTTCAGTGATGAAATATCCCAAGCACGATCTTGTACAACCAGTGCTTTAAGCATTGATCTCCCTTCAATTCTCTTCTTCAATGGAGTAAGGACAACTCAGTCACCTTCAGTGCTATTTAAATAATAAATTCCTTCTTCCTTCTCTTAAAATAAAAATCTCAGTTTACCTTCCTTTAACTTTGATAATAATCTGCTCACATCACATTCACAGCTTCCAGAAATTTTGGTATCCTGTTTCACTTTAAATATTACTTTTCAGCTGTCCAGTTAAAAACTCTATGCAAATCTACCCAAATTAAGAAGACTGTTCTTACATTTGGTGTGGTGCACCAGAAGACTCCTTAAACATTCTTGATGCTGTTGAGAAGAGTGCAATTCAGATAATCTATGATCCATCTCTTAAAGACTCACTCTAGCTACATAGTCTGCTTCTATCTTATGTCTTCTACAGGTGCTTCCATGGACTGTTCTGTTGAATTAACATCCATCACTAAACTTCCTAAAAAGCCAGTACTAAAATAAGCAATAAAATTGGCCAGCATCCATTAAAAGCATAACATAAAACTTATACAAATTATATGGAATGTCAAGACTAACAGAACAGGTTTCTGTAAACCTTTTTCCATGGCATGTATCCAGCAGTGGGTGATGTAGCCTAGGTGATGCATTTCTTATTCAGGGCAGCAGAATCCAATACAACATGGATTTCCAAGTGGTGAAGTAGGTACTGTTAATGACCGTCATTTTATTTTAGAGACGACTGAGACCAATAGATCTATAGTTTGAATGTAAACTTATCTCCTTTTTGAATGGACTGATTCCATGTAGATACTGTCTGAGTATATATCTCTTTTCTATATCTCCAATTTTTTTTTTTAGATATAGAAAAGATGATAGTTGCAGAGCAATAAGTGGCATTGGATGGGCTGTCAGAAAAGTGGTATCTAGATTATTCGTGATTCTTCTAATATCTTTCTGCAAAAGATCATAGAAGTGTTGTTTCTGGTGTAGTTGGAGGTGACCTTAGTCATTCATGCAGGAGATGGAAAAGAAGAATGATGTTTTAGATACTATTATATTAGTTTAATCCATATGAGAGAGAGAGAGAGAGAGAGGTGGAAGTACAGATAATCTGATTAACATCAGGATTTTGATTTATTGATAGTCGTCTTGCCATTTAGTATACTTCACTGTTGGCTATTCTGAGGCAGGAGCTATAATCTACTCTCTTGTAGTATGCTGAGGTAAGTTTTTCTTGAACTCACTTATCACACGTTGAAAAACCATGTTTGGATGACATCGAGAATTTTGAGCGATAGAAGTCATATATGACTTCTATCACTTCCCTTGAGTTAGGTGAATAAATCACATGGGATGTAGAAAGTTTATTTCGCTTGGTTATAAATTAAACTTGCCAAGAAGTTATATTCCTCTTTAATCCTTTATCCAAGTGCGAGTTAACAAAGCTTGCATGTGAAGTATCATCATGACTAGACTAGACTAGTTGTATACAGAGGCTAATGACTGCATATTAATTGCCTTAGTATCCCATAATGCAAAGCACACATCCTTTTAGACATGTACACTGGTGTCCAAAATCTAAGGATGAACTACATTTTTACCTGTATATTAAAACATTTTCATAACTACAGATAATGTGGACATTATTGCCAGCATTCTAATAAATTACACAAAAAATGTGTTATAACTACACATTTTTTTTTGTAATTTATTATCTGATAAATACATCTGATAAATTTCAGATGGTTTAGAAATAGCTGAGTTAAGTGATTGCTTTAGTAAGGTATACATTCCATTCAGACGGCATTAGCTGTCAGTATGCTGGAGTGGAATTAGATGAAAGGATAGGTGAATGAATTGGAGGGAGGGAAAGCTATTGCTAGAGCTGGATTCAAACACAGCATTGGGATGGATGTTATATCTCCAAGGGAATTAGTGTACCTTTCATTTGGCTGTTCTGAGAACAAACACAATTCCTGGAAGGAAACCAAGATAATTCCATTATAGGAGGACAGAGCTAGGATAGAAGCAACCAGTTATAGGCCAATCAGTATCACTACACTGGTCATTAAGGTTGAACAGGTTAATTAGGATCTGCATCCAGGAGTATGTAAATAGTATTTTGATCTCCAATATTGCACAACATGGCATTGTTAAAGGTAGGTTTTGCTTTAACATTTTGCTCACATTTTATAATAGTGGCTGTAATGTTGGATAAGGACAGGAAAGAAAATTCAGAAAATCATAAGCAGATGTGCTGCAATATTTTTGAATTTGCCTTCGTATTTGATAGGGTTTACTCATGGAAAGTTATGCATATTCAAACAGATGGATGGACAAAATATACTTACGACATGGATGGGAGAGTGGCTGACCAATAGGTATCAGAGAGTAATGTATACGGAGATGCAGAGTCTAAGAAGAGGGGCAACCAGTGGGGTACCACAGGATTCTATACTTGAGACGTTGTTTAGCTTGTATATTAATGATAGTGGGTTGGTCTGGATAGTAATATACAATTATTTGACAATAATGCAAAGTTAGGAAGGGTGAAAAGAGACATTTCTGATACAGAATCCCTAAGTGGATGTGAACAAACTTTTTCTATGAGCTATGATATGAATGTCATTTCATTATTGCTAAGTGCATGGTTATGCATTTTGGATTGAGGACATTGCAGGTAGAACATTTTATTAATAGTAATGAAAAGCTCACAATTTTGAAGCTTGAAAGCTTGGGGAGATGTAATGGTAGACAGGAAGTATGGGTAGTTAAGGCATTGTTTTGAAAAACTTCTATGTTGAAGAAGTTGCTGACTTATAGGAATAGGAAAGTTATTCTTCCAATGTGAAAGGCTTTGATAAAACTGCATCTTGACTATGGAATTGAGCTATGAGAATACACTGAGAAAACATGTTCTTCAAAGTTAGGTGATATATGAAAGAAGAAATAGAAACATAAGTTGGTAAGGAGATTTACAGTGCAGATGCAAGTGAGATTTTACAGCTCATAGCAAGTGGGCAAGATATTGGGATCATCCTTGGATACTGAATGAGGGTGTGATAAGGAATCATATAAGATCAGGTTCTTCTCATGTTATGTGATGAGTGTGTGGAATTGACTATTACTGGATTGTTGTGTGCACCATCAGTGTATGTTTTTCCTAGAGAGAAATGATGAATATTTAGGGATTGTGTGATCGCTAAGAGTCTTTCCCTTGATATGTTGACTCTCTGAGGAGTCTGTATAATAATTTCAGTAAGAATTATTTCTGTAACTTGATCAGAGCAAGTATTTACATCATGACAGTGGAAACAGAAGTCTAACCATGAAAGGAGTTGAAGTTCAAGACATTACATTTGCGAGGTTGTGATGCCAAAGGACGTGAAGTTGAGAGAATGTCCCCAGTATGTTTTCTTATAAATTTTTTCCCCAAATATCTTGTTTGTCTGATATGCCACATGTGCAGAATATTTTATAAATGCCTGGCTCTTAGAGGCAAATGAGGTTGTTTAGGTGAACTAAGCATTATTGAATAAACAAACTTATAACATAAAACGTTATTAAGTTTGATGTTATGTGTATGATGATGTTTTATGTTATTAATAGTTTCATGGTACAACATAACAGAATCTCATGCTGTTTGAGGTGTCGGCCAGTTAAACAAGGCTCTCTGTTGTTTTCGCAGGGAACCAGGGCAAACACCGAAAAGTTAGCCACTGGAACAAATCCTGAAGCACACCCCACAACATCACCAGAGTTCAAGATCAGTACTTGTCCAGTCCTCATCTTCTCATTGAGCACCCTGTTAGGTTATCTGCCTGGATACTGAACGAATGAGGATGGGCTGGCAGTTTGGGATTTAGGCCAAATTCTTATTGACTTAAAATGCAATGTAAAATGATGGTACAACATGAGAGAATTTCATGCCGGCTTGGGGTGTCATCTGGTTAAACAAGGCCCCTGTTGTTTTTGTCAGGGAACTAGGATCAACAGCAAAAAGTCAGCTATGGTAACAAATCCGAAACACATCCCAACTCAATATTACCAGAGTTCAAGATCAGTACTATCAACATAAGACGCCTGAATGGCAAAGAAATGGAACTAGCAGAAGAACTGGATAAGTACCAGATCGACACAATAGGGGTGACTGAAACAAAAAAAAAAAAAAAAAAACTGATGAGATCTTTCTAAGCAATAAATACAAATTGTTATATTCAGGCAATAACAATCAGGGAAAAGGAGTAGCAGCTATAATATTCAACACTAAATATGAGGTTAATCTTCTCGAATGGCAGGCAATATCTAGTAAAGTGATGTGGGCAAATATCAGAATGGGGAACTGGACAATGAGACTTATTTGTGCTTATGGACTCACAGAAGATTCTACTTAGAAGCAGAGGAATTTTTTTAGGTTTTAGAGAAAGCAACTGACATAATGAAAAAGGAAAAGCTGGTCCTTGTTGGAGATCTAAATAGTAGAGTAGGAAATGATTGTCAGATATAATGAAATATTTAGGGAAAATTTGGAGAAAAGAGCAAAGCTAATAATAATGGCAGATATTTGTTGGATTTCTGCTCAGGACATGGACTGGTTATTACTAACACAATGTTCCAACATAGAAATGTGCACAAATTCACGCCTACTTGGAATGTATGTATATGCATACATGTGCACATAACTACTTACCTACCTGAAGGCTGATTGAAAATATACCAACAAAGTGTTTTTGAAGGAAATCGAACACACACATTGCTTAACACACAAGCATGTCCAAAAGTTTAATTGATTGTGCAGTACAGCTGCTTTCAGTATAGATTTTGTCCTTAGAGAATCTGATATGTTATTGAGGCTTAAGAATTCCAAGACACTCAGAAGCAGTGGGGGTTGTTATCATAGTGCTGAAATTAAATGTGAAATGACTGAAGCGTATCTGATGAACTACATCTCAAGAGCATTAGAGTATGATTTTGTATGTTGTCTGCTTCATGGGGAAGATGAAAGAAATTTCTGATGATTGGCACATATGGGAATTCCATTTACATTGAGGATGTGGTATTCTCTTCAAAAAAATGATTAGCATTCTGACCTTCTTAAAACAGGAATGCCATTAAAATGTCTTTGATTAACTGAACATTGTTTCTGTTATATAAATATCAATTCCACTTTTGAAAGGTTTTAAGTTTTTTGTATTGTGAGTTGGCTAATGGTCGTATCGTCCAGAAATCATTCCCATTTAGAGATTAAACAGTGGAACTTATTTCATCCCTACTTACTGGAGGTAAGTAGGGATAGTGGTCTTACACCAGATGATGACATTCATTTGTCCTCTAAAAGTGACATTTCATATGTTTTTATGACCATATCACCAAGTTTCCAGCAGAATTCAGTGCATGCACAAGTTGCTTACAACCGAATAAAGTGACATCTTATTTTCCACTAGTGGTGTCAGATGTTGCTTAACTTTATATATGTTTGCAAACTCAATTTTTTGTACAAAAAATTGATATATATTTCATTTAGGCCTTTGTGTCAATGTAAATTCTTGCTGTTTGATAATTTTTTGTTTCCCTGAAAGCAGAAGTCTGGCAAAACTTGATAGAAATTCAAAGAACAGTTTGCCATTTGGAAATTTGAAGCACTCAATTTTGTTTCTGCAATTTATATTTTTGAAAATGTTTAGCTGTTTGAAAACTGTGAACATGGCAATTTTTGACCAGGGTGCTGACACATGCTGAGTATGCACCATATTTTTCCGTGTATAAGACAATACTTTTTTTTTCCCTAAAATTTTTAGACCAAAAATTGGGGGTCGTCTTATACATGGGGGCGGGGTAACCAGTTGAGAGACCCGCAGTTGCTGTGGCAAAACTGCAGTACTTTGTCTCCGCGAACAGGCTTCTGTCATTCACTAGCCTTTGTTAACTCTCTTGACTGATGACATTAATGGCTGATTCTGAATAAACTAATCAGAACTCTGAAAGCATTCATCTGTCTGCAACTCGTTGATGGGGTACGGTAATGCATTAACAATATTTTGAGCACTGGCCCATAAAAATGTTCGAAAATAAAAAATGATTGTCATATTCTTCAAAATTCAAGTTAAAAGTCATCAATTATGCAAAAGAACATGGAAATAAAGCTTCAGAGAGACAGTTTGGACCTTCTCCCACTGATTAGACAGTGGAGATGTTTAAAATATTGATTTCTTAATTTTGGGTTTGAAAAAGTAGGGTTCGTCTTATACATGGGGGCATCTTATACGCGGAAAAATATGGTAATTTATCACTTTACATGCTTTACATTTCTAGACAGTTGCTGCATCTTCTTTTCCTTCGAATAGCATGTGCTTTAAACAGGTGTATTTTATTCATGTGCAAATACAATTATTATCATCTTATTTCAGAAAGCGTTTCATTTTTCTGTGTCTTAAATTTTCGTTAGGTTTCAAGAATTTATGACCACACCAAAGTGGGCTCAACTTGAAAATAAAGAAAAACCAAAAAACAGTAGGTTTAATTATTGATATAAAATTATTCCAAGTGTTTAATGGTTTTAGCAATGTTGTTATGGAATTTTTTTTATAAATAATTCATCTTAATATTAATTTTGCAGATTACTTTTTTCCTTAAGGGTTCTATATAGAAATCGGCTAAAAGGAAATGAAAATTGACTATATAGAAATTGGCTAAAAGAAAAACACTATAGCTGCACAACTTCTTTGCAGTCACATAAACCAACAGAAATTGTCCTATCTGGACAAAACTCCTGGAACCTTAGTCTCTTGCCTCCTAGAGAACTTTTATTTCTTGAGTTCACATAGGAGGAAGACTAACACAAAACAAAAATGCTCTCTATATGACAGCAGCACAACAGTCAAATTCTTCTTGCATCCTAAAATCACAAAACACCAAAAAAAAAATATATATCTTGACTTCATCCAATGCACTCCTATAGCTTCACATTCTGTATGAAAGTAACAGTAAACTCCCACTGAATAGACTCCTAAACTCATCACTTTAGAACGAATGAACTTTCTATGTGAAAGTCTCAACATTCTTCTTGGAACCATATCAACATTTAACACTTCAGAACAACCCTTGTCTTCTATATGAACTTAAGAAATAACACTAAAACATGCCAAGAGTTAGAAATCACATAACAGACTGAGAATCCTAAATAACTGTTGGTCACTTTGCAATCTTCTCACACTGAGGTAAGTTCATTTAATTATTTATGCAATGTGAATTACAACAAAGACTTTTGCTTTCATTGTAATTGATAAATGTTTGTTTACATACAAACAGCACCAACATTACAAAATTTTTCACAGCTCATACAAGATCACATTAACCTCTAATAACTAATTTTAATACATTTATTTTGCATCTAAGCAAGACTTCATTAGTCAAAGATAAAAATAGCATTTCAAATCATCTTGCTCATGACATACAAAAAAGAAATATGTTTAACAACTTTACAAATACCACATTACTAATTTCTTAATTTCGGTTCATTTTTTTTTTTTTTAACTTGTGGGATATCTGAATTTTAATACAGATATTGTACATTAATTAGACTATTTGATTGTTTTCACTACTTGATTGTTAGTCTTGTGTACTGTGACAAGTGTTTTTGTGCTCAAGAGTTGCATTTTGAAATCAGGCAAAATAACACAGCTTAATAAATTATTCATTTTGTTCTTACAGTGTTAGGTTTAATACCAATAATTATCAAGATGAAAAATTGA
This sequence comes from Typopeltis vanoorti, assembly GCF_054136105.1. Classification (NCBI taxonomy): domain Eukaryota; kingdom Metazoa; phylum Arthropoda; class Arachnida; order Uropygi; family Thelyphonidae; genus Typopeltis; species Typopeltis vanoorti. Next base: position 62,253,327 of record NC_143555.1, on the reverse strand, counting down.
TAATTCTTGAACTGTTCTGTGCATATTTTTATAAATAAGTTGTAGATATTCTTAATGTACATTAAAAATACATTAGCACATTCTTTTTGCCCATTTGATATGATGTTATTGGGAGATAAACTGTAAATAGTAACTTACAATTGTGTAAGTTACTATTTGGGATCACACCTTCAGTTTTATTCTTCCACTGTTTGCTTATTTTATAAGAGTTGTGTAAGAACATAGTTACAAAATGGTACTTCAAGTACAAGTATTATCTTATGATAGAATAGCCAACAGTAAAATTCAGGTGTTAGCAAAAAGAATGACATAGATGATAGATAAGTTTGTTTGCTCACACACCACCATTCTGCATGTTAGAGAGACCTGAAGTTGCTGATATCACATTTGGTCTCCAGAGCACGAGCTCTGTTTCACTTTTTAGCCTTTTTCTGCTGACATATAATATGAATAATATTGAGACATATTATAAAACCAAGCACTAATTCCATGTGATGGCATAACAATAAAATAGTTCTGCCTGAATGCCATTTAGTACATGGGGACCAAACGTGTCAATTAGGAAATTTTTCACCCATGTAGTGCAGGAGGAGAGTGCAACTTGTAGCTTGCAGGACAAATCGATATACAGAATTTTTGAAAATCAGAACATTTGCTTGCAGTAAGTTTGGTTGAATTTTGTTAATACTTAAATTTTTGAGAAGGTATTCTTGAAAACGAAATGCATTAAATGAAAATAAAATTAATCATTATATGAACATCTGGTAATCTAAAAGTGGATATAGCAAAATTTACATGACATTTCAACTGGATGTTAGTCAAAAAAATATCATACATCCTGCCAATATAATATTCTTTGATATTGCTGGTTAATTTTGATATTCAGTATACTGACTGCTATTAAATATTTAGGACTCAACCTGATGGTAATACAGTTGGCAGCTTCTTGCCCATCTACTACAGAGGTCTCTAGTTTATTGCCAAACCTTTCCTTTCCTTTTTTTTTTTAAAAAGAAAAAAAAAGTGTTTAGAGCTGATTATTCAAGAATGATCACATGTCACTGAGTAGATTCAACTACTGTGCAAAGCAAAAAAGAACATGAAGTAAAGTTGCCTATCCACAGTTCTAGTGTACTATAATTTGTTCGTATTAGTGCTCCGCAATATAAACAACACCAAGAGATGGAAAAACGAAATTTCCAATATTTAACTGGTTTTCTACACAGCATCATCAGAGCACAAATTAGAACGATGACAAGCACACAAGCACTATGCTAAAATATTAGAACAATTCAATTTGTAACTGAAACACAAAAATAATGTCCTAACAAGGCACCATCTATAAAGCCGGTTAACAGTGCAATTAATTTGGAGAAGTCGGGTTATTTGGTTTCAACCTCAACTAGTATGGTTACTTTAATTTGCCAGAGATCTAAAAGATAGCCATTATGAGACCAGATAGCTAGCCTTCTCCAAATTAATTTTATGGTTAACCAGCCCATAGAAGGGTTCCTTGATAGGATATTATTTCTGTATCAGTTACAAATTTAATGTTTTAGTGCTTTGTGTGCTTGTCATAGTTATGATTTGGGCTCTGATGATGCAGGGTAAAAAAAATCAGCAACATTCAATAAATTAATTTATTTTTTCATCTCTTGGTTTTGTTTATATTGTAAAGCACTAATATGAATAATCAACAATACCTCAGCCTGTTGATACATATACATGTACTATATATAGGTTGACCAACCACTTTTTTTAAAATATAATTTTCTATAAATAATTTATATATTTTTGCCCATATTTACAATGGAGAAACAGTGTTGACAATCAATGTAAATAACTATTTGGGAACATTGATCAAGTGTAAACGGATAAGTATTTTAATAACGACTAGTTTCACCAAACTTAAGCTGTTGGCATCGTCAGGGTACAAGCACTGAGGTTAAAACATATCACAAAATAGATCTTTAACTGTAAATTCTAAAAATTATAGTTACAAACTAAAATAGCATTGAACGTGAATAATACGTATTGCGTGTACATGATTTACTAGTTGTTGCTAAGGAATGTTTAGTTAGCATTAAAGTTCATTTCTTGTGTGTTCAGAGATCTAATTAGGGTTTTCCATATCTCTGGAAGTATTAAACCTTGGTTCCTGTTAATGTTATCTGTAGTGTGTGCGACTGTGGCTGCTTCTTTAAACATTCAAGAGTGGTAGTCTTCTTCTATGTAAGAGGTACAACTTTTGTCCAATTCAATGATGTGGTTTGTTATGGAGAAATGTGATCACAGGCCTGATATGTCTTGTCTGTTGTTTTTAACATAACCAATGTGTTATGTTAACCTAATCTCGAGGCTTCTCGAAGTCTGGCCGATGTAACTTGAACCACACGAGCATGGGATATTATAGACTCCAGCATATTTATAGAAAGGATGGGTATCTTTTGGAGATCGTAGTAGTTTACAAATTGTTTCTATAGGCTTGAATGTCACTCTTATTTTGTGTGATTTGAGGAGATTAGCGAGCTTGTTAGAGATACTGCTCACATATGGAATGGCGATTGTTGTAATATATTGAGTGTCTTCTTGTTCTCTTTGTGGTGGCTCAGAGAAAAGGATTTTGTTGACTAGTCTTCGTGGGTAGCCATTCAAGGTGAGGTTATTAGATATCAATGTTAATTCATCTTGGAGGTCCTTTTTATCTGTTGTAATGTGGACAGCTCTTTTCTTTAGTATGTGTACTATGCTGAGTTTGTGAGAAATGTGGTGTGAGGAGCTGAAATGTAGATAACGTCCTGTATTTATAGGTTTCCTGTAGACTGATAGGTTCATAAGGCCATTAATTTGCTTCTTAATTAAGATGTCTAAAAATGGTAGTTGTTTGTCTTTTTCAAGTTCTAGAGTAAATTTAATAGAATGGTGAAAGGAGTTGATTTTATTGAGAAAATCAATTAGGTCATCTTTGTTGTGGTTCCATACAATAAAGATATCATATATATATCTCCACCAAATTATTGGTTTAAGATTTATTTGAGAGAGAATTTTATTTTCGAGATTCTCCATAAATAGGTCAGCACAAGAAGGTGAAAGGGGGCTACCCATTGCCAGGCCAGTTAATTGTTGGTAAATAGTTTTCTTCCAAGAAAAATAGTTTGAATTTAGGCAATGATTGTACAGCGAGGTTATATCTTGTGGGAATAAAGTGCCTAAGATGTTGATAACTTCCACCACAGGAATGTTTGTAAAAAGAGAAGTGACATCTAAGCTTGCAAGTAGATCATTATCAGATATAGTAATGTTTTTTAATTTATCCACAAAATGTTGTGAATTTCGGACATAACTCTCTGAGTTATGGATATGTTGTTGTAAGAGTTTAGAGAGATGCTTAGACAATAAGTAGATAGGTGAGTTAATGGAATGGGGCATAAAGGAATACCATCTTTGTGAACTTTTGGAACCCCATAAAGTCTTGGAGTAAGAGGGTGCATGGATTTTAATTTTTTAATTAGATCTGTTGGCCAGTTGATCATATTGTGTAGTAATTCGTTTGTGTCATTGTGGTTTTTTAATGTAGGATCTTTCGTTAAGATATGGTAAACAGACATGTCCGACAGTAGATTGTTGACTTTATCCTCGTAGTCCTTGGTGTTTAATATCACAGTACTGTTACCCTTATCTGCCGTAAGTATTATATCTTTCTTTCTCTTCAAATTATGAATGGTTCTTCTATCTAGAGAGGTGAAGTTTTGGTATGGGGTTCTAGAAGAGGAGAGTATTATGCAACTTTTTAATCTGAGGTCATTTGCTATGTGTGGTGGTAATAACGAGATTGCTTTGTCCAAACTGCAGATAAAATCTACTTTTGGTGTTCAGGTGTTATAGCATAGTTGAAACCTTTGTTGAGGATAACGATTTCAGGTTTGTTTAAAACGTGATCCGATAAATTAAGAATAATTTGGTTATCTAGTAGAGAAGGTTTACACTTAATATGGTTTGTATAAAGATGGTTAAATTTCTTGATTTGGATCCGTTTGCTTTTGTTGAAAACTTTAGCATAGCTAGTGTTGAGCATTCTGTCTAAGAGTTGCCAAACTTCTTGGTCTAGAGAGCTCGAGATATCCATGAAGAAATCATAACATTGTGAGTCTATTTGACTTAACAAAAATCTTGTGTGTTGTATCCTTTCACGAAGGAGCGAGAGAGATGTCTTGAAATAAATATTTTTAGCCCGTCTCGAATTGAATTGATATTTAAAATACAGGAACTTAGGAATTATACAGTTATCTCGACATCTTTTTAAAAATGTGAGATGATTTAGTAACCTTGCTTTTTTGCATTTTAAGAGTTCAAAATTGCGTACCTTTATTTTTGTATCACCGTTGATTCTATTTATAATGAGCATGTATTTTCTTGATCATAGAACTAATGTGAATAACTAGTTGGGAACATTGATCAAGTGTAAACAGATAAGTATTTTAATACCGACTAGTTTCACCAAACTTAAGCAGTTGGCATCGTCAGGGTACAAGCACTGAGGTTAAAACATACCACATTTTTAATATGATAATGACATTGATATCATCTGCTGACTCCCCTAATCTTTCTCAGAACTCTCATATCTGTATTATAAATAAAACATTTTGATCAAGTGTTTTATTTCTAATACAGCTCTCAGATCCATAAGTTAAAATTGGTTTGCTGTCTTCTCTACAGCTAATTTAGTGTTTTGACCAATTTCTTTCTTATTCCATATAATTTATTCAGCTGACTTCCCACCATACCATCTTTACTAATTCTGTTGACTATTTCCATATTTAATTGCCATCTTCACTAGATATTGTGCCTAAATAGCTGAAATGTTTTACTTGTTCTATAGGGGTTCACCTTTCAGGATACAGTTGATATTTTTAATGTTTCTGCCTATTTTCATTGTCTTTGTATTTTTATTGCTGATGTTAATACCATATTTATTACAGCAGTTATTAATTTTTGTATGGAAATAATGCAGACGCATACCAGATTTATTCAGAAGTATGACATCGTCTGCATAAAGTAACGAGTTAAGATTAACATTGTCAATTTTGATATCAGATTTAATACCACTTTCATACAAAATATGATCCATATAGATAATGAATAGCAGTGGAGGTAATGTGAATCTTTGTCGCATACCTGATCAGATATCAAACCATCTTCCTGTACCTCCTTCAATTTTAACAGTTGACTTTCATCTTAAATAGAGACTATGTATTACTCAGTATAATGTTCCATTTACACCATATAAGTGTAGAATTTTGAAGAACTTTCTTGTGGGCACCTTGTCATATGCCTTTTTCAGATCTATGAAACTCAAATACAGATCCTTGTTATATTCCCATGATTGCTCAAGTGTTTGTCTTAAAGTAAAAATCTGATGTTGAGAATATCTATTTGGCCTGAATCTAGCTTGTTCTTCACCAATCTTTATTCCCAAAATTTTTCATAGCCATTTGTGAAGTGCAGGGTGTCCACAGTGGACCGCCCTAGTTTCAAAGAATGGTTAAAAAATTGAAATACAGAAATATGTAAGGTTTGGGTTGTTCAAATGTTCCAGAGACTCTACAAGTTTCATCCAGAATTTTTTCCTGCATCGCAATGCAGTAGTGCTGCTTGACAGGCTGTCATAGTTTTAAACATGGTATCAGGGGCAGATAAAGCTCAAGTTATGTGGTCCTTTCTTTTAGGGTTACATGGTGATCAGCGTTCATTTTAAAAATTTTTATGGAATTTACAACCGTAAATTTTTATTATCCCTTTTATTATGACTTTTTTTATTATCCCGACGTTTCGATCTTCACATCAAGATCATTATCTGGAGCGTACATAAATATACAGGACAAGCTGAGTTACATCATTAACTGTAAGCTAGAGAAGCAATGATTTGATCACATGTTATTCTACTGCCGTGACCTCTGGTGGAAAAATAAAAAAATAAAAAATAAAAAAATTTAAAAAAAATAATAAAAATAAATAAATAAATTTTTACATCAAGCTAAATTCTATTTTGCAATGACAGGAATAAACATTCTTTTAGATGGTTTTCTTTCAGAAACAATTGGTGTCCTATTTTTAGTATTACAATTCTTATTTTTGATTTACAATACTGGATTTTCTACAGTCCTGTTTATAGTTGTTCTTGGTGAGGAAGGTCGAATATATACCTTCCATATGTTTGGGATTTTTAGACCATCATTGTTGTTCAGATTGGGGTGGTTGGTAATAATCTCACAGGCTTCCTTGAATTTCTGTTCATACCATGTTCTAGTGTGATGTAGACAGCTGGTAGTTTTCCAGTCAATTCTGTGTAAGGTATTCAGGGCATGATCAGAAAGGCCAGCTTCACCATAATTATTATATTTAATGTGTTGTTTATGTTCTTTTTGTCTAATAGGAATAGTGCGTCCTGTTTCTCCTATATATGGTATGTTGCAGGCACAATAAATCTGGTATACTCCAGAATGAGCTAGTGGAGGGAGTGGGTCTTTGGATGAGTTGAGTAAGCTTTTTAATTTTGCAGGAGGTTTAAAGGTGGCTTTGAGGTTGTACTTTTATGGTACTCTGTTTATTTTGTCTGATATTCCTTTAATGTAGGTAATGGTTATAGTTTTACTGTCATTTTAAACCGTACCACTTATATAGAAAAAATGAATCTGCTGGTCTCTGGCAATAATACATACAAATCAGTTAACTACAACCCAACTAACAGAACAAAAAACAAAACAGAGAAACTACTTAAGTCAATTACCACATGGCCCGAAGATACAGTCAAAAAACTGTTTCCTCACTACGTGCGCGCTCCCCCAAGAATTTACAGGCTACCGAAAATTCACAAAGAAAACACTCCGCTAAGACCTATTGTTGAAGGAATTGATAGCCCGATGTATCACTTAACCAAAAAATTAGCGGCAACACTCAAGGAGTTGGTAGGTCATTCCCCCTCCTATATCAAAAACACACATCAAAAACACACAACACTTCATAAACATAATCAAAGACATTACATTAGAAAAAGATGATTTATTAGTCAGTTTTTACGTCTCTGCCCTCTTTACGAATGTCCCAATCAATGACACAATCCTTCTCCTACAGAACAAATTTCTTCCAGATATCACGGCGCTTTTTGCACATGTATTACGGTCGGGTTGTTTTGTATGGCAAAACGCCTTCTACTTACAAAAAGAAGGCACAGCCATGGGCTTGCCATTATTCCCCCCCCCCCCTCACCCCATTGATAACTTTTATATGGAACATTTTGAGCAACTTGCCCTAGATTCCTCCCCTCTAAAACCCAAAGTCTGGCTTAGATACGTTGACGATGTTTTCGCGATCTGGTCCCATAGCCGCCAAACTTTAGACACATTCCTTAGCCACTTAAACAAACAACACAAACGCATACAGTTCACAATTGAAATTGAAAAACACAACACACTTCCGTTTCTAGATACACTTTTCACACGTCTTCCCTCACGAAAACCGACACACACGGGACAATATATATACACATAAACTCCTACCACCACCACCCAACACAAAAACTAGGTGTCATCAACACACTAAAAAACAGAGCTCAGACGATCTGTTCCAGTGAATAGGCACTGAAAGACGAATTTAAAATTATCAGTAATAACTTACAAAAAAAACGGATACAGCCAAAACACTATTAACAAAATTCTCTACAAAAACCGCAATAAAAACACAAAGACAAACCAGACGTTTAAACCTCCTGCAAAATTAAAAAGCTTACTCAACTCATCCAAAGACCCACTCCCTCCACTAGCTCATCCTGGAGTATACCGGATTTATTGTACCTGCAACATACCATATATAGGAGAAACAGGACGCACTATTCCTATTAGACAAAAAGAACATAAATGACACATTAAATATAATAATTATGGTGAAGCTGGCCTTTCTGATCATGCCCTGTGAATACCTTGCACAGAATTGACTGGAAAACCACCAGCTGTCTACATTACACTAGAACGTGGTATGAACAGAAATTCAAGGAAGCCTGTGAGATTATTACCAACCACCCCAATCTGAACAACAATGATGGTCTAAAAATCCCAAACATATGGAAGGTATATATTCGACCTTCCTCACCAAGAACAACTATAAACAGGACTGTAGAAAATCCAGTATTGTAAATCAAAAATAAGAATTGTAATACTAAAAATAGGACACCAATTGTTTCTGAAAGAAAACCATCTAAAAGAATGTTTATTCCTGTCATTGTAAAATAGAATTTAGCTTGATGTAAAAATTTATTTATTTATTATTATTATTTTTATTTATTTATTTATTTATTTTTTTTTTTTTTTCTGCCAGAGGTCACGGCAGTAGAATAACATGTGATCAAATCATTGTTTCTCTAGCTTACAGTTAATGATGTAACTCAGCTTGTCCTGTATATTTATGTACGTCCCAGATGATGATCTTGATGTGAAGATCGAAACGTCGGGATAATAAAAAAAGTTTTTTAACAAGTTATGTGGTGTTTAGTTGATCTGAAATCAATCAAAGCAGTGCAGTGTAAGTTTTGTTGGGTGTGCAAAAAGGCAGCATCTGAACCCCTAGAGTATTCCATTGTGGAAAAAAATTTCCTAACAATAGGAAGCGTTTCAAAATAATATGGAGGTGGGAAGCAGCCAATATTCGAAAAGAAGGTAGAGAGGAATCACGAGGCCCAACAAAATTCATTAGGAGAGTGTCGTGTGAACTGCAATTATTCTGCTCCACCATTCACAAGGTTGTCCATAAGTTGCATCTACACACGTACAAAGTGCAGGTGTTGTAGAAAATCAAGCAAAACGATAAGCCACAATAGGTATGTTTGCAGCTGAAATTCTGGAACATGTCAGTGAGAATCCAGATTTACTTTTCAGTTCAAGCCACTTTTCATGTCAGCAGAAAAGTGAACAGGTACAGTGTCAGAATATGGGGGAGTGAAAATCTTCGCTGTGTCATGGAATGCATGCGTGATAGTTTCAAGGTAAGCATCTGGTGCAGTGTAATGCAAAACACTATCATTGGCCCATTTTTTTCATAGAAAGCACGATTGATGGAATGATTTACCTTGATATGCTGGAAAATTTCATCTTTCCACAACTCGAAGACTTGCAACCACACATCCTCCTTCAACATCGTAGTTCCGTGCAACTCTTGACAGGGTCTTCCCTTAGCGGTGGATTGGACATAGAGGACTGATTCCCTGGCCACCATAATTGCTGGATCTTATCCCACTTGATTTTTTTCTTGTGGGGGTATGTGAAGGACACAGTCTATGCAACTAAAGTGGACAGCCTAGAGAACCTGAAACATCGCATTTCTGCTGCTTCATCCTCCATCACTCCTGACATACTTCAGAGAACCTGGTCTGAGATAGGCTATTGACTTGACATTGTGCCTGCTACTAAAGGAGCACATTTGGAAGTGTTCTGTTTTTTTTTTACAAAAACTTGGTGAGTGTTCCTTCTCATTTGTACAATTTCGACACCATGGTCTATACACTTAAGTAGTAGTAGTAGTACATTGAAACTAGGGAGGTCCATTGTGGACATCCTGTATACTTGCATAAATCTTACCAGGAATACACAGTAGGGAAATACCTCTGTAATTCTTACATTCAGTTTTATTTCCCTTTTTGTAGTTGGGTACTATGAAAGCTCTACTCCAATCTACCCATATACGGTACTATAGTACTATAGGTCGACCAGCCAGCCTCTCGTATATGGGCCCAACATAAAAAAAAAAAAAATCATCTGGAATTCAACCCCCTGACCAAGCCTTCTGAATTTTGAGCATTTCTGGTTGAAATTCATTTATTCCGGCTGCCTTTCCACATTTTAGTTTTTGACGACTTTTTCTCTTTCAAGTATGGATATGTATTCCTGATTGCATTCCTGCTGGGAGTCTCCTACTATGTTTACACTGCTTGTTTCATTTAGCAGTCTTTCAGAGTAATTACTCCAGACATCTGAAATATCAATCTTCAATTTTCATATCACCTTTATCATCTCTGATTCCTTGTACAGTTATCTTTCCTCCTTTTCTAAGCTTTTTCAATAACCTCCAGAATATTTTGTCTGTTATTTATTTTCTATATTCTTACCAAAGTCTTCTCATAAGTTTTTTGTTTAGCTAGTTTTGCAGTGTTTCACTTTCTTATATTTTTCTCTGTATTCTCTAAGAGCACAAGCTGACTTACTTGCCAAGAACTTTTGATACACTTTCTTCTTTTTCTTGACTGCTTCTGTAACTTTGGAGTGCACAATGGAGTTCTGATTTTCCTATCCTTGCTGACCTTGACAACATGCTTTTTGGCTTAATCAATGTTTTTATCAGCATTTGCCACTGAATCTCCAAGGTTTGGTTCTTGTTTTTCAGACTCTTTCAGTTTTTCTTGAATAATGTTTGTGTATTTGAACCTGCAGTTCACATCTGATAGCTGTTCATCTTTGATTTGTTTTAAACTTTTCGTGCACACTCTGCTTTTCAATATGAAATTCAGTTTTATCCTGCTGAAAACTAAATAGTGATCACCTCCAATTTCAAATACTGTGTGTGCTCTTCTGTCCTGATCCAGTGGTAAAACATTACTATCAACAATAACATAGTGAGACATTTTCTTAATTTTTGCACGTTCTCTCCATGTGAATTTGTGTGCACATTTTTATGTTGAAACATAATGTTAGTAATAACTAATCCATGTCCTGAACATGCAGAGTTAAGCTGCAGGAACAATTAAGAAAATTAGAAATTACAAATTCTAAAGCAAATAATCTCATAACCAAGTATCTGAAAATAATTAATGCCTGAAATAAATAAATCTTTGGATTGCCTGTTAAATCCTTTTGGAACATTTGGTCAACGGAAACATCATCAAAGAGTTTTAGTTTCTTGAAAAGGCATGAGCAATATCATAACAGTTGAGAGAAAGAGGGGGGGATAGAAGATGAAAGATAGGCTAAAAGAAGGAAAAAAATTCCATTTGCAGGATCAAAATCTGTGAAAGAAGTCAATGGAACCGAATCTAATAAAGGACACTGTATAATTTTCTAAATACAGTCAAAACATTTATTAAATGCTAATAATAATAATAATAATAATAATAAAAATTCAGCCATACCTTATTTCTGCAATCCAGTCAACTCGTTGTGGTTATTGGAAAGCAGAGCTAAGAGAATCTCGTGGATATGAATTCATTACCTTGTATGACATGACCACCTGTTGCTTACTGGAGACTTGAAAAAGTTCAGTGTTTGTTCTTTAAAACAGGATTTCAATTAAGATCCAATTGTTATCCCACTGTATTACACATATGCAATAGGTTTCAACTTTAGTGGATTTCACTTGAAAAAGTCTTCCTTGATTATCATGAATTTGAAAATTGGATAAAATGAACTGATAGAATTCATGCAAATAAATTTGCTGTATTGAAATATGTAAAAAAAATATGTAAAATCAGAAACTGAATCGTTACAGTAATAGCTTAGTTCTGATTTCTCTGTATAGATTAATATCTGAGGGGAGGACTGGAAAGTTCTGATAAATACCTAGAACAATAATTAATTTTATGTCTTCTTATATATCATAAAAGGAAAAAAAAGAATAAATTATTACAATTTGATGAAACATGGGGGGTGGTTAAAGGGTTATGTTCTTTCTTGTGGTTATATTAGTTGCTTTAATATCAGTTTTGTTCTAGGTGTTTATCATAACTTTCCAGATCACCACCACATTATGCTTTTGTATTCCTATTTCCATTGCAAAATTAGGTTCTACTTGTGTGTACCAGGTAGCAATGGAGACATGTTTTTATTGTCGGCAGTGATGCTGTACTTTATTTCCATGGTAGGTTCAGCTTGCGTATTGCCAGATATCATTAAGTGTGATATTATTCTTTTATTATACAGGGTGTGCCATAAGTAATTGGACATTCAGAGAATCCACATTTAAGCAAAAAAATTTTATTAGCACATCATAATAATATGCAGTGTATATGCAGAAAACAATATTTAGGCCACAGTAACATCAAACAAAATGAACTGAAAGAATGTCCTTACTCAGATTAATAATCAAAATAATAATAATAAATTATAAAATAATAATGAAATTTTAGTGGCTAGTTCTAGAAACTGCTATATTACTTCTGAGCTACCCTGTATTTAATAATGTAAAAATACAAATGATATTTCAGTTGATCTTTAAATTATAGCTTCAGTTCAAATTTGTCTCTTACATAAGATATTTGTGCATTTTTGGCCTTAGAATAAAATTTTAACTATCTCAAATTATACATTTCTTTTATTGATCCACATTCTAGAATATGATGGAGAGGATGAAGATGACATACTGAAATCAGCAGGAGACTTACTTCAGAAATCAAAATCTCTGTTGTTAAGAGGAACTATTCAAATACAGAAGTGTCGCCATTTAAATGATGAAAACAGAGATGGGGTATATGTCCTTGTTAATTTTATCCTTTTATGTTTTAATATACTATAAACATACTTAAAGAATATTCCATCTTGCAGAAAATAGCAGTTTTAAGATGTTGAGGTCCTTGCATGCATGTATTGAGTTCATATATGCATGTAAGTAAATTTAATTATATATATATATATGCATTTATTTTCTAGAAGCCATGTGTGGGATGTCCGGCCTAATTGTTAATAAATTAAAATATATGTTACAACCATTACATTTATTTGAGAGAATGAATACATTTTCAAACACTGGACCTCATTAAGTTATGTGTTCAGTGGAGGTTACTGTTGGCACCATTAGTGCCATAATACACTTCAAGACAGAGTTCAGTTTTGTTCAGACTCCTGTTGGCTGTAATTCATTAGTTTCTTTCATAACACACTTTGCAGTTCTGTCATTGAAAGAATGAAGAGTTTAGGAAAGATAACTTGCAAATTGGATGGAACGAGATATGCAGATTTAAAGAATAAAGAACCCATGATGGAACCCAGTATCTTTAATATACAAGATAGAGATCCGTATGTTTGTGTATGGGAGATGTATATTGATTTTTACTTAATTATTTCTCTCTTACACTGAGTAGTTAAACTCCAAATTTCAAAATAAAAAATACCTGAAACTGAACTACAAATCCAACTTTGCACATAGGTCTGTATCCTAGGATATCTCGTGTAAACATCTTATCTTCTGAATGAACCTAATAACTCATTAAACTGATTAAGAGATTGAGTCTTCAAACATAACCAAAATAAAAATCTTTAATTTACAAAAGAAATAATAAATAACAAATATATACATCAAATCAACTAATTTACTATGTAGCTGTCAGTGTATTCTTCAAACAACATGAAAAACACATTTGCTATATAGCTCTCCTTCAATTACATAAGCTAACAGTTATTATCCTATATGAACAAAACTTCTGGAATTTCAGTTTCTTGCTTTTTTACAGAAATTCATACTACTCCTTAAATTCACACAGGAGAAAGACTAAAAGAGTTAAGACTAAGACTGCTCTCTATATCCCAAATTCTTCTTTCATCTCAATTTATGGAATGCCAAAGAAAATCTTGTCTTCATCTAAGACTCTCCAGTAACTTTGCTTTCTGTATGAAAGTAGCAGCAAGCTCCATTAAATAAATAACTAAAAACCCTGTCATCGCTTTAGAATGAATTTACTAGCTATATGAAAGTCTCAACATTATTCTTAACAACTTATCAGCAGTTTTAACACTTCAGAACAAATTTGCCTTCTATGTGAAAGCTTCTGAAGAAATTACAAAGGCCATATGCATTGTTAGAAATCACTTATCAGATTGAGAAGCCTAAGTAAAAACAGATTTACTGGGCCCAATTTTATATGAACTGGAAATCAGTAAAGTTTTCTTCAATTTTAACTGAAATCCTATTTGGGTTAATGATTACAATATTTACAATCTGAGGATATCCTTCTTATCTCTTTATAAAAGGATATCCTCATTCTTTTTTATAACTTTTCTTCTGATTTCTCTCCAATCTTCATATACTGAAGACAGAAACTCCACAGTTTTTCTACTGCTGTGTTCCTCTCCTACTTCTGCACAGCTGCTAATAACATTCTTTTCACTTCTGTGCATGCTTAGAAATCCCTTAGAGCAACTGAGAAATTGTGCACTGCCCTTTCAGTGCTGTACTTGAAATTATAGTTTTTCTTCACAGTGCAGAAAAGTTTAATTATAATTTCCAAACAAAATAGCCAAAATTTATAACAGTTCTTCACACAATCTGAATTACAGTGGCACTTCTGTCCTAATTGACAACATATTTCGTCTACAGCGTTTGACAAGACTGCATACAAACAGCACCAACATTACAAAACCTTTGAAAGCTTATACAAAATCACAATTAAGCTCTAATTACTAATTTTAATAAATTTATTTCATATCTAAGCATGCCTTCAGTAGCCAAAGATAAATATAACATTTAAAAACATTTTGCTCACGAAATACGCAAACGTTTAACTAACTACTTGTGTGAAATACGTTATTATTAATTTCTTAACTTTAATTTAAATTTTTAATTTGCAGGATATCTGAATTTTAATACAGATATCAATACAGATCCCATGAATGTTTCCTTGAGAAGTCGGAGAACATTGGTTGACCATCTATATGCTGACAAGTATATCCACCTGATGGATAATGTGAACTTAATGTGGTGAAGTGCCTTTGTAGATCACAAGGTATATGCATAATGAATATCAAAACTAGCACCACAGAAAAAACTAATACCACAGAAGATGCACAGATGTTATATCCTGAAGAATTAAACTTCTCCAAAGCTGTATGCTATCAAAATCATTTCAGGCTACCACCGAAGAACATTCAACCATGTCCAGTAGCTTCCTAGAATGTAGGGTTTACTTTTTTACCTTACGCTAATCTTTCGTACTATGTTCATGTATCTATATATTTGTTGACTGTTTCCTACTGATGCCAGTTTGATTTTGGCAAAACGTAGAAAATAGAAATTAAAAATATTGTAGTTATTCTATATATTTTCTTCTTTCTAAAAAAAATGCTTATGTGATATAAGTTTACATGAGACTCATTACAAGCTCTGTAGCATTTTATAATATGAGGTATGTCCAGAAAGTAAGGTCCAGTCAAGAATTTAAAAATAAACTGGTAGAGAAGAAAAAAAAGTTTATTATATGCTAAAATACCTACATATGTACTTTATTTTTCTACATAGTTACCATTGGCTTCCAAGCATTTTTGGTATAGTGGCACCAGCTTCTTCTTCTTACCCATGTCAAAAAAAGTCTGCCGCCAGTGAGTTCAACCACTGAGACATGCTGTTCTTCAGTTCCTCATCTTATTTCAAGTGCTGAGATGGGAGCCACTGCTTGATATGCAGGAACAACAGGTAGTCATGGGTGCAAAGTTGGGGCTGTAGTGTGGGTGGTCGAAAAGTTCCCTCCCAAGCTTTTGAATTTGCTGGACAGTTCTAGCTGCAGCGTGAACTTGTGCATTGTCATACAAAAGTCCGATCCCTCACTACATCATTCCTTGTCTTTGTTCTGAATTGTTCATCTGAATTTCTTCAGCATTTCACAGTACTCATCAGCATTAATTGGGGTTCTTTGCTGAAGAAAATCAATGCGCAAGATCCCTTTTTGTCCCAGAAGATTCTGGCCATAATTTTTTTGACCAACAGTGCCTGTTTGAATTTTTTTTACCTTCAGAGGTAATATATAGATGAATAGACTGTATGAATTGTTGTTTTGACTCGATGTTTGTGTACAAAATCCACATTTCATCACCAATCATGATATGGGAAAAAAGAGTTCATTTTCATAATGTTCCAAAAAAGTTTGAGTTGATTCTACTCGTTTACTGTCTGTGTGTATCAGTCAGTTTCTGAGACCCATCTAGTACACAATTTCTTAAAATTCAACTTTTTTTTTATCACAATTTCATGAATGACTGAGCGTGAAACTTCCAGGAATTTAAAAGAAAGTATTTGTGAAAATAATTGTGAAACATTGATTCTCATGAATGTTCACATTTGATAGAGTGTTAACTCTTTCCATCAAATTGTTTATCACCACACTTGGCTGGCCACTGCCCTTCATTGCAAATGTTGTTGCATCCTTCTTTAAGCAGACAACATGATTGCCTAACCTTACTGTCACTCATTATGGTTAGGCTTGTAAACCATACACAGTCGTCAGTGAATTTCTACAGCATTATTGTAGAAATTCACTGACGACTGTGTATGGTTTACAAGCCTAACCATAATGAGTGACAGTAAGGTTAGGCAATCGAATACCATATCACACCATGAATCTTGCAACCGGCAGGATTTTTCATCACGGCACTCATTATAAATTATTCATAGAAGACAACAAACAATAACACGAAGAAAGTATGTGCCTCATATTACACAAGACAAGTTTGTGTTTTGCTTGCACTAGTGAGACTGATTACACAGGCACTAAGCTTCATAATTTGTTCCATTAAACATTCTTAAGGCTAAGATGTTCTACATTTCCTAGGATGCTTAAAGGACATTTTGAGTTAAAATTGAACAGTAATTTTCCCCAAGTCCCTTATTTCTTAAAAGTAAGGAATCACATAAGAAACAATATTTCAATTTTGAAGTTTTTCTAATTCCAAAAATTGCATGTGGCATTTGAATTGCAATTTAAAAGAATACCACCTAGTTTAAAAAAAAAAAAGTGCACATCACACAGTAAAGGGGAAAAGGTATTTGTACTATACTCCATGATACACAATAAATATTCATCATCATAATGCTAATTACAGATATAAGACCATATTGGTCTGCTCCAGTCTCATTATTCATCTAATATCCTTTTTTGAGGTCTACCTGGCTTCTCTTTCCAATTGGAAAATATTGTATTATTTGTTTAGGATATCAGGTGTTGGCCATTCAGTTTACATGTTCTATTCATTTTTGTTATAATTGTTTAGTTTTTCTTCTATTGATTTTGTTTTTAGTTCTTTTAAAAATTTCTTGGTTCTTTTTTGGTCTAATAATGTGTATTTTGCACTTCTTCTCATAAATCTCATTTCACTTGTTCCAAATTTCACCCATATAATAATGTGGGCACTGTTGAAGTATTGTATATTTTCAAGCATATTTCTTTTTGTACAGGCCTATAATATGTAAATAACTGAAACCTATAAATAATTGAAAGTATTCATCTGTTCTATTATTTTATTATTAATAACTATTTTACTTCTAACTGAAGTTTGTCCACAAAATGCCATTGTTTTAGTTTTATCTATGGATATTTTCATTCCAAACTGTTCTACTATAACGTTTAAATTATATGTTGCTCTTTGTAAATTGGTCTTCCTTATCTGATCATTGCAAATAAATAGTGTATTTATTTTGTTATTCCTGGACATTTCTATACCTGGATTGTTTAAGGTGTTTCACTGTATTAATATTTCATTAATATAAATATTGAAAAGTATTGTAGACAGAGGACATCCCTGTCTTACTCCTTGGTTTATAGATTGTTTTTCAGACATTTTTTTTCATTTATTTTTATTTTTATTTCATTATCTTTGTAGTAGAATATTAGGTATATTTATTCTTTGTAATATCTAAAACAGTATATATCTTTTTACTTTGTCAAATGCTTTTTTTGTAATCTATAAACAAAAGATAAGTTTCTAAATTAAATTCTCTTCTTTTTTCTATAAGTAGTTTTAAACAAAAAGCTACATCCATTGTAGAACGTCCTTTTCTAAATCCATTTTGACATTCTAATGATATTTTTTCACTGTATATTTTCAATTTTTCATTAAGTATTCTACTATATATTTTGTAGCATCTATTCAATAGATTAATACCTCTGTAATTAGCAGATTTTGTTTTATCCCCTTTTTTTAAATATAGGTATTGCTATACTTGTATTCCATTCTATTGCTATTTTTCCATTTGTATATATTTCATTTAAAAATTTTAATAATCTCTGATGAAATTTTTTTCCAGCAAATTTATACATTTCGGAGTTTATCCCATCTTCTGCTGATGTTTATTATTATTATTACTTGACACCTCCAGGGAGTCCCAAACTCATCGAGGGAGGTCACTTGCTCTACAACTCTCCGGATTCAACACTCAATCCTCTAATTACATCGAACCACATCATCTATACCAACGCCATCTACTGTCCACCACCGCCACTAGTATTTTCACAGACAATCACAAACATCCATGCCCGCGGCAGGATTCGAACCTGCAGCCTTTTAGCTGGAGAATGGATACGCTGACCACTCGGCCAACCAGGCCAGCCATTGTTTGTTTTACTTAGGTTATCTTTTAATTCTTTCATTATTGTTATATCATTTAAAACATTTGATAAGTTATTGGTGTAATTTTTTTTATGTTAGTATTATCTGTCCAATGATCTGTGAAATAATCCAAGAATTCTTTTAAATCTGTTCACAATTTATGTTTGCAGTTTCTTTTATATCATTTTTATTTTATACAATAAATATTCTAATGCATCAACCAGTAAGAAATCAGGCCTTCCTAGCTGCTTTCTGATCAATAATCTTTGAAAAACTTCTTCAGAGGGTGTATGAAGTGGTATCCTCTGCTGTTTATCCTAGAGGTCTTATCTCTCATTTCATCTTCCTTTTTCCCTCTTTTACCTTGCGATGTCGAGGGTTTATTAATCATCGTTCACAGGATAAGGTGGTCAGCTCTATGCCCCAGTGTATCCTGTGTCCTGTAGTGTTGAATTCTCAAAGCTGGTTTGCCTGCTTTGCCGGATGAAAAACCCCAGGATAAACTGGGGAAATAACCCTACTGTCCACGCCCAAGACTGGCTAACTTGGCTATGGCTGAGGAAGATCCTTCAGCTCCTCATGTCACTGATGGGAATCAAACCTAGGACACTCCTTCCCCAAGCATATGGTTGCGAAGCGTACAGCCACTAGGCTAACCATGCGGACTCCTAGAGGTCTTATTCCAAATTTTTATAGGTTTCTGACTTATAGATTTGTGAATTGTAAGAACAGGAAGTGATCCTACTATAATCTAGTTAAGTATTTTTGCAAAATTTCTTTGAGAGATACATCATCTGGATGAGGAGAAGCTTTATTTCAAGTTTTTCTGACCTACTGAAACCCAACTTCGAAGTACCCAGTATCATTCATATATCATAAATTCTTGTGGAGATGGTATATAGCTTGTTTGTTTGTTTTGTTTGCAATAATTGTGTTTCATGATTTCTTTCTTCACAAAATTTCTCTTCAACAATTTTTTTCCCCTTAGTCTTTCTCAAGTATGTGCTTATATATCTCCTGAAATATTCGGTAGGTTAATTGCTTTGTAATTTGATTTTATTTCCATTTTTTGTAGCTCGATTTAATTAATTTATCAGAAATGTTTGTAAAGAAGAAATTTAGAAGTTTAATATTTCTCTAGGTGTGTATTTGAAACTTAGGATTAAGTTTTCAACAGACTGAGATGTGTCTTTTAACATTTTATTTTATACATATATTTTAGTATACAAAAATAAACTAAATTAAACTTTCCAAGGAATTGTATTCTTGTTTAATTCTTTTTTCACAACTGGGCTACTTGTATATATGTTTGGCTGATAGAAGGTGAAGAGGTGATATGATTGTGACATTTAAGCTCTTGAGAGGTATTCACCAGCTAGATACGAGAGAAATTTTTCAGATTGTGGAAAATAAGGACAAGGGTGAGAACTAGAGGCAAACTCTGGAAATTGTGCAAGCTTATTTATGTTGTGAATGCTAAGAGTGTGAATGAGTTTATCATATCGCGATGCCTCTCATAGTAACTGAGCAGGTCACAGGAACCTAGCAAATGTCCTCAAATTGAAATGGTCCAATGATGAACAAACCTGGAAACCCACACCAGACAGTAACTTTTGGATGAATGTAAAGGAATTTGTTGGATTGCATGTGCATTTTGCATGGCCCATACCTGACAGTTGTGGGTATTCACTGCTCCGTTCAGGTGAAAGTGAGCCTCATCTCTCCCACAGAATCATCCATGGCCACATTGCATCCAATTGAGCAAGGAATGTTAAAGTGAATGTCGGTTGATTTTCAAAGTCCTGCAGGTGCAACTGTAATATTATGATTTCTTCGTCCTCAATATCTCAGCTGTTTCGTCTTTGTATTAATTCTACTCATTTTCCGTTATCTTTTCTATGTGTACTATGCCTTAACTTCTAATTTCCTGTTAAGTACTCTTTTCCTTGTTCTAACTTAAGCCTATTAATTTAGTCCCCCACTTGTAATCCCTTATACTTCCTACAAGTATTAGCGCTGTTAGTGAAAAGGTCTCTAGAATAGGCAACTCACGGTTACAGTTAACTATTTCCAATGCGATATAACTCAGGAAAAAATTATTTGTTTTTTAATACACTACCCTGAATTAATGTTATAGCATTAGAAGAATAGTTATAACACTTAGATCATTTTCTAAATTAATACCTTAAATAGTCAGTCGTGGCAATTTCTCTAATTTAAGCGCACAGGTTCAGTTACTTTTGTGAGACAGTGCATTGGTCAAAGATCAGGGGATAGTTTTAAACTAACAAAAATGTTTATTTTACCTTAGGCACTATACAATATGATACACATTAAACAATATCTCTCTAATGCCTATTTTAAACTTAAATCGTAACCTTACAATTTAGACTTGCAATTCACAGTGTTTTAATAACTTGCTTTACAAGATCTAGGCAATTATTGGCTGTTACAATCAATATCATTGGCTAACATTTTTTCTCAATAAATATACTAGCTAATTTTCAGCCTCAATTACTTCTTTTAGTGACTTATACAACTATTTTAACAAAGCTACATTCTGCGGACATGCAATTCTTAATCACTATCTCAGCGTTAATACATTAGAATCTACTCACAAATTCGTAGAAACACATACAGTCTTACCAGTCTTGAAGATTTGTGGCGAATCTGCTGACTGCTTTCCTTGGTCCTATTCCTAGCCTTTGCTGAACGGCTTTTGGCGGTCATCCTGGTGTAGTCCTCTTCCTGGATTTGTAGCAAGCTCACCATCAGTTTTGAACCTATTGTTGGCGGCGCATACCTGGTCGCACGTGGCACGTTCCACTACTGAAAATACATCTCTGTAGAATGATCTGCCTCTCCTGGGTTTTCCCCGTGCCTAGGGGTCATGTTCCTGTGACGAAATACAGAGGTCTGAGCGGGCCAACAGACTGCAGCAAGATGGAAAAAACTCCTCAAGTTTCTCAAGACCTCTTATACGATTCAGAAGCACCTTGTTTTTAGGGTCGGAGATCCCTGAATCTTCTGTAAATAACTGATGTCACTGTTGTCTTGACCTTCAGATTTGGCAGCAACAATCTCTACATCTGAATGACCTTCAATACCTTTTTTTACTTTCAAGTCGCCAGCATAATCTTGTCTAATTCCCTTAAGGCAGAATTACTTTTAACATTGTTACATCAAATCAACATAATGCACAATTTTAATCTTTACAATATTTTTATAATTTGTGAACAATTTCTATATCATTCTTTTTGTCAGTTGGCTTTACAAATTTACAATCAGCATTTCTCCTTTAAAATACAGTAATATACAATTTTGTTCTTTCCACATGATTTATGACCTCTGTAAAAATCAATGTCGGAAAATTTCACCGCATCGAATTTTACACAACTCCTGTGTCAGGGCTATCTTGAATGGGTAGAAATTCAGAATCTTCCGTAGAATTTTCCAGATGTTTGTGGAAGGCACATCCATGTGTCTTGTTACAGCAAGTGTACTGCAAGAATCAATGCTGTTATTCAACGACCTGCTTCATGACTCATGAAGCAGGTCGTTGTGATGGTGCTTCACAAGCCCTTAAGCAGGGATACTTTAATATTGGTCACCCTATATATTTGCCATATATAACAGCATAATCCATGTGTGACATGGATTATACTACACACACACACACACACACACACACACACACCAATATCTGTATTTCTGCCCCTTGCCTATTAGAATCTGGCAGTAGTTCAGGCAGATCTCTTCTCATGAATCATCACCTATATCATATCATTGTTTGAAACAATTAATTTTAATTGTTTGATTTTACTTCCTTGTTATTCATCACTATATTATTTTCATGCTTTAATATACTGATAATGGCTAAGATTTGGCCACAAATTCTACCAGAAATAAGTTTTCTTCAGTTTATTTTCTATTATATCTTTAACTTATCTATGTAATTATATGCACAAAATTAAAATGCACAACAAAAATAATAAATACAAACATGATTTATTTTGTTATTTATTTATTTATTATTTTTTTTGTAACACAGACTATAATTAAGAATGTGGAGTTTCATCCCAGAGCTCAAGTTGCTCTTGTTTCTGGCTTTAGTGGAACAGCCACATTGTTTCAGGTATGGCTAGTTATAATTCTAAAACGTTTTTCTGTTCATCAGTTCATTATTCTGATTAATTATTAATTAATTAGCCAGTTATCTGAATTACTCTTAATTACATTGTGTGTGACTTATAGCAATATTGCATTATCATGGTTTTGCTTTATTTTCAGCCAAATTATGTTTGCATTTTATTATTAATCTTTTAATAATACAGTACAGATAAACTTTTTTTTTGTTAATATGCTTTCTATTACATATTTATACATGTGGCTTGAAATTCCCTTTAGAACTCCAGTTTGAATACTATTTGCTTTTCTAGATTATTGTTAATCAAAAATAAGGCTTTCTTTGGCTGATAGGCATGATTTCTCTAGCTTACTGTCGAATGGTATGCAGATGGAGCTGGATAACAAGAAATTGATAAAGTTAGGGATTTGCAGAGGGAGTTGAAATTTAGAGGGCATATTGCAGAAGTGGGCAAAATAGTTAAAAGGATTACTTGGGTATTAAAACACCCTGATAAGTAGGAATTAAGGAAACTGTTCTAATGAATTTGATATGACTTCATCTGGACTACTGTCCACATATTCAGTCACCTGGGAGAATTCATGGTGATTAAAAAGTGATGGAAAGGATCCATGGACAAATGAATAAGATGATTAGTAATTTGTGGAATCCTGTCTGTGAGGAGGATATAGATTGAAGGCTTATGGGTTATAAAGTTTATTGACAGATAAAAAAGAGGCAGTGTGTAGAATAGATGCATAGATGAGTGAGATAGAACAAGAGGTCAGCTCTGGAAGTTTTTTGAGTGTGGTTAGCAAGAGCATGTGCGGATTTGAATTTTTGTTTGGAGAGTGGCAAATAAGTGGAATGGGTTGATAATGGTGGGCACAACTGCTTTGTCACTGAAGAGCTTAAAGGTTGGTATGATAGATATTGTGTGAATAATGGTTAGTGTGGGCTTCCTTCGTCGAATCTTTGGACTTCAGGAGTTGCCTAAGTAGTAGTAATAATAATCTACCATTGTAAAATATATATTACCTTATTTTCATTTGGGTGGGAGGGGATAAACTGGTTAAAGCTTATTACATCAAGCTTGTTTTGCAAGGGATGCAGATTAATATGAAAAATTTTCAAAAAAATTCAGTTATATCTTAGATAATAAAATATTCTAGATTTATAGATATTAAGACGACATATTAAAAATATATTAAGCTCTCAAGACAACACACAGTTGAAACTGCTCACACCCTGTTACTCCTACCCCTAATCTTGTTTCAGCATATTCTATCTTTCTCCTTTCCCCAAAAATTTCTATCTTTCACCTTTCCAAAGAATTCACAGCCCACTCTTAAAAAGTGGGTTTTAAATTCACGTACCTTTTTTTTGTCTTACCCACATTTCTTTATCTCCACATTTCCACCCATTTCCCTCTCCTTTTGGTCATACTTCAGCAACAGTATAAATGTTTATTGCCATACAGAAGATGCTGCTCAATAAAAAGACAACCAGGAACATCCTACAAAGATATGTCCAAAATTATTCCTTCCTTATATTCTTCATGTATCTATCTTTAAAACATCAGTAATGCCCAAAAAACTGAGTAAAAATCAAATGACATCATAAAAAGGGTACTCCTAAAGAAAAATAGGCCAAATAGCCATAAAAATTAATATTCTAGATTTATTTAATTGATAGATTGAAGAGAAAGAGAAGATATGGTTTTATGGGATTGATGAAAAAGAAATTTTTCAGTAAATGTCAGGATAGGCGAGAACAAGGGGGGGGGGTCATCCCTGGAAAGTTGTGTATGTGTTACTAAGGACACAAGAACTAGGTTTTTGCTTGGAAAACAGTGCATAAGTGAAATGGGTGCCATAGACAGTTGTGAGTGCCTTGTCACTGAATGAATTTAAAGTGTAGTATGGTGGGCATTGAGTGAATGATGGTGTTAGTGTCAACCTTTCATGACAAGTCTTCTCACTTTGTGACAACGAAGTGTGAATGAAGTTTAATAACCAGAGTGGTTCAGGATACAAGATCATACTAGTAATTGATTTCAAATAGGATATGACAACCATATAGTTTTGAACAAGATGAAAATGATTATTATATTGAAAAGAATAATACATCTTAAAAAGAATCAAAGTTAAACAACTTCAAAGGTGAACTGTAGACTCAAATATTACAAGAATAAAAAAATCTGAACTTCTGATGGACAGATGAAATTAAGAAGTCAGCTCTGCAAAAGATGTCACACCAGAAGTTCCTGGCAAGTGTGTCAGCAGGTGTTCTCCATAAAAAATATAAGAAAGCTGTGTATAAAAGTAGGTTAAACAAAACTCATGAGAAGACTTTGCTAAGTATATATATGATTTATAAAATATCATGAAGGTGGAAAAATGTTTTGGAGGCTATGCTCTCAAAAAATCTTAGAAATGTAGAAAAAAATGCTGTAAAAGAATCAGCAATGATGAAGGTAACAAATATTGATAATTACTTTGAAAGATTACTAAATGAAATAAGCAGCAACAGAACAAAAATGGTAGATAGTGTTCAAATTCAGGATAGAGAATATCAATACTTATCAGAAAAATTATCAGAAACATGAAATGTGGAAAGGCTAGGAGTAAGTGATATTCAAATGCCTATATATGGAAGAATAAATGTTTTTTAGTCACTATGAGGCATAATTCAGAGGATATAAATTTCAGATGGTTGGAATGTAGCTCTTATGAAATCGATCAGTTAAAAAAGAAAAAAAAAGTGAATAAGAGAATTAGTGAAGAATCTATGCCTATTGAGTGTTCCTGTAAGATATATGCAGTATAACTCCAATTTTACAATGGATATAAGTATCCATTTATTTTTTGTGTAAAAAAAACATTTACAAAATATTTAATATTTTAATTTCATTTTGGTATATTTTGTTCACTGTAATAGCTTTCGTTAGTGTTCACCTTAGTTTTACCTATAACCAGTGCTTTTCAGGTGTTTTGGTGTTTTCAGGGCTTGCTTTGGATAAACCTCAAACCTTTGGACAAACTTTTTTGTTTCTTGCCTGTTCAAATATTCTTTGTTATTATATTGCTGATTTTTTGTATGAAATTCTAATGCTAATTATTCAAGTTAAAGTAAATTGAGATCTACACTGGATTCCTTTAACAGGACAGCATCATCTGCATATAGAAGTTTATTTTGTATCCAAACACAAGTGGTACAGTAGTAAGTGGTACAACATTATTTACAACAAATTAGGGTACATTACAAATGAGAACAGCTTAAATTTGGTAGGTGAGTTACACTGGGACTAATAAGTAACATATGAGGAAAAAAGAAACTGTACATAAGTTATATACAATGGATATGGTTAGATGTTCCTCCATTATCTTGTACAATCAACTGCTCTTTCTGTGCAGGATATAATAAGGTCCTCTTTGGTACAAGGTGATTGAAGAAGGGGACAAGAAAGAAGGTGTTCCATGGACTGGGTCATCCCGCACTCACAATTATCTGGTCCACCGAGGTAGCCCCATTTGATGAGGTTCTGTTTGCAGCGTCCTATTGTTCGAAGTCTGTTGAGGCTTTTCCAAGTATTCCAGTCCAAGTGGGCACCACATGGAAGATGTTCGGCTGTTGGAATACCACTATTATTCTCCGGGTATAGTGCAAGCAATTGTTGAAGTCTTGTCTCTTAAGGATTTTTAGGTGGTTCAACAGTTAGGAAGCTATGTTGGGATCTTAGTCTTTGGGGCACTGTGGTCTGGCCAAATAGTGGGTAGTGTTCATCATTCATTTATCTGCTTCTTTCATCAGATGAGAATGCAGATCTTCAAATTGAAGGGGGTGCAATACCAGCCAAAGTATACAGGTGTCTTAGTGGTGTTGGTTTCAGGCATCCTGTAATTAAGCAGCAGCTTTCATTCAATGCTGGGTCAAGTTTTTCAGCATGGCAGGACATGGACCATACCAGGCAGGCATATTCATCAGAAGAATAGCAAAGGGCCAAGGCAGAAGATCTCAGTGTGCTTGGAGGAGGTAAGCTTTCTTAGTATATTGCTTCTTGCATTCACTTTTGCCTTTGTTTTTTCTGTGTGTGTGTTTTATATGAAAGAGTGCAATCGAGAGTCACATCGAGGTAGACTGGCTTCCAGAAATATTAAAGCCTTGCCAAGAAATCTGTAGCTTCCTGTTAGCTTCTTTATTATTAAGGTGGAAAAGGCCAGTCTGGGTTTTCAAGGGGTTTGGTTTTAGTTGATTTCTGGTATAGTATGTTGTTTGACTATCTAAGGCAAGTGATAGAGTAGTTTCAATGGACTTGAAATTTTTTGACTTTCTAGCTATGGCAAGGTCATCAGCATAGATAAAATTTCTAGTTCCTGAAAAGATGGGGAGATCATTGACGTAGATGTTGAAAAGTAATGGTGATAACACACTCCCCTGGGGGAGGCCATTTTTTTGGGGATGCCAGTGGCTCTTCCTACCCCCTAGGTGCACAAAAAAGCATCTATTTTCCAAGAGTGATTGGATCAGGAGGACAAGGCGATAGTCTAGTTATTCTGTATATTTTATTTCTGAGTGTGAGATGGTTTATGGTATCATGTGCTGCAGTTAGGTCTACAAAGACTACTCCTGTGGCTAGTTTTTGCTCATAACCATTTTCTATATATTGAGTGATGTTGAGAATTTGTGATGTACAGGATTTGCCTGGTCTAAAACCAGCCTGCTCAGCAATAAGATGGGATTCGATTAGGGATTGTAGCCTGTTCAAAATTAATCATTCATAGAGTTTAAAGAGGTTGCTGAGTAGTGATATAGGTCTGTAATTTTTTGCTTCTGTTGGAGTTTTACCTGGTTTCAGAAATGCCACTACTTTAGCATGCCTCCAGATAGTTGGTATCCTTAGAGGGTTCTGAGGCAAGTGTTGTATAGGTTTAATAACCACTCTTTAGTCCTGGGTCCAAAATGCTTGCTTTGTTCGTTACAGATATCATCAAGGTCTGCAGATTTTCTAGGTTTTAATAGGTTTATGGCAACATCGAGTTCAGTGATGGCGAAATCTGATTTAATCATGTTTTGTTCCTCACTTGGGGTTCTAAGTATCTTATTTTTTTTGGGTGCTTTTTAGGGAATTTTCCATTCAGCAGCAGCTGGTGAGCAATTTGATTAGCTGTTACCTGTGGATGCTCATGTGGCTTAGTGAAATCCTTCCTAATTCTGTTGATCAAGTTCCATGCCTTTCTGCTACTATGGGTCATATCAAGGCCTTCTGTTTCTTTTTTCCATGAGGAATGCCTTTCTTCTGCCATCTTGGAGCATAATTTTTCTCCTGCATGGATAGTCTCCTCTGAGAAAGGGTTGGTGTTGTAAAGTTGTAAGTAATTAGCATACTGGGCTTTTATGTCACTGGAAAGGCCTGGAATGTAGTTTGTGCAGCATCCTTGGGGGATGTGTTTGGAGATTTTCCTCAGTATTTTTATGAATTGAGGATACTCTTGAGTGTTGAGGGACTGGTTCTATGAAGCGGTCAAGATCTTCCACGAAACCCTTCCAATTAACTTTGAAATTAAATTGTCGTCTGTAAGAGACTGTGTTAGGCATAATGACTGGGTTGAATTGAAGCATTATAGGTCTATTTGTTGAGTATATGGAATGGGATTTAAAACCCTTTCAACACAAATGTTGGATATTTTTGAGCTAACAAATATGAGGTCAGGGTTATAGCCTCACTTCGAACTGCCACTGTTGAAAGATGCAGGAAGCTTTGGATTATGTATCAGGTTTAGAGAAAGGTTTTCAGCCCATTTTTCAACAAGTTCTCCATCTTCATTGGACTTTATGTGACCCCAGTTAATACTGTGGCTGTTAAAGTCACCTAATACAACATTAGTCATGTATGCACTATTATTTAGGAGGATATCGGGGAAGGAGAGAGCTTCTTCTGGCAGTTTATAAACTGAGGTGATTGAGATATTTTTAAATGTGACTAATAATCTCAATGTTTCTGTTGTTCGTTGAGTCAATGGATGATGGAATTAAGTTTTCTTTTGTAAATATTGCACTACCATATTTATCATGGGGTAACTCTTTGAGTTTCATGCCTTGGATGTAAGGTCTTGCGGCACATTCTCCCTCTGAGTTTCTTGCAGGCAGAGCACATTGCAGTCATTATCTCTGCAAATATTTGCAATGAGATCTTGCTTGACACTGGAGAAATCTTCAATATTAAATTATATTATTTTTAGGCCTGGCCCCAGGTGGGACCAGGCCTAAAAGGGCAGAAATACAGGAGCATTTTAGTTCGATCACTTGTGTTTGGTTGATAGCAGCTTTAGCTTCTCCTAATGGGTACTAACAGGGTGCAGGAACAAGAACCTAGCTGCTGCTGCGCATATAGCAGTAATACATGAACAATATGCAGTTATGTCCTAATGTGCTATTTTAATATGATTCTGCAATATATTGATCACGTGTTTTACTTCTAACCACTTCTCAGGTGCGTAGGATGACATTGGATCATATACCACCCTTGCATATTCTGTTGCCTATTTCCATATTGAATTTGCTATCTTCACTATAAATAGCGGGGATAGTTTATTTGATAAGAATGTTGTTAAAAGTTTCAATGTACCAGGAAAATTTCTTAAGTTCTGTCTTTATTTCTAATTTTCATACAAAATGTGTTACAGCATTTATGCAATTTAGTTCAAGAATCCTGAAGAGATTTCACTAAGTTTGCTTAGGACAACATCATTTGCAAAAGTTTGATATCTAGGATTCTAAAATCAACTTAGGTGTCACTTTCTTTCATCAATAATGCGATCTGATGCAGATCAATGTTGAATAAGAGGGAAGATTATGTGCAAGCTTGTCTTACACTTGATTTTAATCCTTTGATTTCATCAGCAGTCCTTTCATTTTTTTTTAATTTTCAGTTCTGATTAAAATTTAAACATAGACTATACATTGCTCTCTAATATGTTCCATTTATTCCCTTATTACTGTAGTCTTCTCAACAACTTTCCTCTCGGGATCTTAGGGATATAATGCAAGAATATTCATACACTTTTTCGCAGATTTAAAACACTGACATCCAAATCCTTGTTATATTAGCAATTAGAACGACTATTCCTTTAAAAGAAAGAAATCTAATGTTGATCAACTGCATTTGGCTTGAATCCAGCTTGCTCTTCTCAGAGTTTCTCTTTCAGAATATTTTAGTCTCTTCTCAAGTATGCATGCGTATATCTTATATGGAACACTCAGTGGAGAAATTCCTCTGTAATTCTCAAATCTATTTTATTTCTCCTTCCGAAGTGTACTCCAATCATCTGTAATTTGACACCAGGCCTTCTGCATTATGCTGTCTGACTTGAAATGTGCAGTCTAGCCTCCTAATAGATACTAAAATTTAGGAATGAAATTCTAAGCATTAATATATCTTGCAATGTTGTTAAAAACTGAAAATATTAAATTGCTGTAAGTTCGTGAGATCCATAAAAACTTCTTGTGGTTAACATTAATTTTGTGGATCTTGTCATCTTTAAATGCCGTCATATTGCAATGACTATACGCTAGTCTTTCCTTCTATAGTTCCAGTGATCTGATGAGCCAGTTGCATCTATCCGTAACATGCATATGGATAATGAAGTCTAGCAGACATATCAAAGTTACCAAGTAATTGTTTCTGAGAGTGCACTCAGCCTCTCAGAATTTAAACTTTATTAATGAACCCTATATATTCCATAAGAGCCTCCGTAGCTGAGTCAATATAGACGAAGTCCTTTGGTCGGAAAGACCTAGATTCGATTCCTGTCAGTGATATAAAGAACCTTTATGTGGTCTCTTTCGACAAAGGGTGAGTTAGCTGGTCTCATATGGAGGTAGGGATTTTTTGTCCCCCCAGAACAGACAAACCGGCCCCGTGAACATATATTATGGATTACAGTCATGAATACGTCCCAGCCACACTCCGGTTCGATCCTGGATAAAATGGGGGGGGGGGAGGCATTGATGAACTACCCTGTAAACAATCTCACCAAGAACACTTTTTGGGCAATCCCTACAAAGTCACCTAGGGTCGGAAACAATTGAAAGGAGAAAAACCACTACCACATTCTTTCTCTTCTGTATATTTGCTATTCTATATCTTTTAGTAAATCAAGTATAGTAACTAATAATCAAATATAAAAATGAAATATATCATTCTCTTTAATTATTGTTTTTTAATATATTACTCCTCTCTTCCTGACCGTGGGCTATGCAATTAGTTACAATCGAACAAACTGTCATGAAAAGTGGTGCATCCGACTATATGCAGGAACGAAATTTCAGGGTTCTGCGGTAATTTCACTCACTTCACCAGGTGGTTAGTTTTGTGGCGAGAGAGCTACAATCACTCAGACATGAACGTATTAAGTTTTATAGATATGGAAAAAGTGTGCACGTGCATTCTAATACAAAACACGTGATTGAAAGGTACCAAGAGAAATTTCTTCAAAATCCTATAATTGTGCATCATATGGTGTATTCTTAAGTTGCAAGCGAGCATTTGGAATTGGAGGTACAGGAATATGGTTATGTAAAATCAGATATCAATTCATGTTATCTCCAATTTACTTCTTAACGAGCTGAGTGGTGTGGTTGGAATTGATTCGTCTCCTAATCATGTGATAGGAGGGGGGGGCGAGTGTTACACTTAATTACACAACAAATAGTGATGTGACTGCTCAGGCGTCAGCAATGATAGGTTGATTACCAATAATAGTTTAATAAGAACAAAACAGTGATTACTGTCTGTTATACTACGTTTCAGTTAATATAACTGGCATTATTGCCTCGCATTCATGGACACATGAAGTAAACCAGGTAGCTCAAACACAACTGAGTTAAGCACTAACTTCAGTTCGAAAACTGAAGTTAGTGCTTAACTGAAAAGTTACTTAATTCAGCTTTAGACAATGTTGAAATGCTTAACCTTTTGGCAGCTTCAGATAAACTGAGTTCTGTGTATAAATTCATACTTGATTTATGATTTACAGTAGGGGTCCCTAACCCCCTGCAGTAAACCCATGAGCTGCATGTGACCCACAGAGCAATTCGATGAAGTCCTTGGTCTCCCAGAAGGTCTGCTCTTTCAAATTTTTATATACATTTGTCACGAATCTTGAAATAAATATTAATAAGCAGATAATTTGCAGCCTCAAATATCTCATTGAATGTATGTGTATCATCTGAAAAATAAATATTAATTTCATAAGTTTAATTTTATCTTTTGACTAGGACAGATATTTGTTATTTATTTATTTTATTTTTTTATTTATTATTATTATTTTTTTTAGTGTATCTATTGATCATCATAATCTTTCAATGGATGTGATATATCCATTTTCCATAAATTTTACTGTTTACTAGTACATTTTCAAGTCTGATTCTGAGGGCATAATTTGACTAACTCACTCACTCTAAAAAAAAAAAAAAAGTCAACAGTTTTGTTTAGCTAGTTTTACACATTGTTAGTTTTTCTTACATTTGTCTCTGTGTATTCTCTAAGAGCACAAGCTGACTTATTTGCCAGGAACTTTCGATATGCTTTCTTCTTTTCCTTCACTATCTCTTTAACTTCCTGTGTCCACCATGGAGTTCTGATTTTTCTATCCTTGCACACAACCTCACCACACGCCTCTCTGGCTGAATCAATCAATCAGGGTTTTCTTCAAGGCTTGTCACTCAAACTCTTTCATTTTTTCTTCAATAATCTTTTTGTGTATTTTAGTCTACAGTTCGCATCTGAGAACTGCTCAACTTTTATTCGCTTTAAAACTTTCTTACATGTAATTCTTTTCAATATGAAATTCAATTTTATCCTGCTCAAGACTAAACAGTGATCACTTCCAATTTCAAATCCTCTGTACACTCTGGTGTCTTGCACCAGGGAGAAAACATCACTATCAACAATAACATAGTCAATGAGATTTTTTCTTATTCCTTGCCTCTTCTGTCCATGTGAATTTGTGCACATTTTTATGTTGGAACATGGTGTTAGTAATAACCAGTCCGTGTCCTGAGCAGAAATCCAACAGGTATTTGCCATTATTATTAGCTTTGCTCTTTTCTCCAAATTTTCCCAAAATATTTTTGTATGTCTCACAATCATTTCCTACTCTGCTATTTAGATCCCAACGAGGACCAACTTTTCATTTTTCATTGTGTCAGTTGCTTTTTCTAAAGCATCAAAAAATTCCTCCACTTCTACCTTAGTAGAACCTTCTGTGGGACCATAGGCACAAATAAGTCTCATTGTCCAGTTCCCCATTCTGATATTTGTCCACATCACTCTACTTGAGACTGCCCGCCTTTCAAGAAGATTAGCCTCGTATTTAGTGTTGAATACTATAGCTGCTACTCCTTTTCCCTGATTGTCATTGCCTGAATATGAAATTTTGTATTTATTGCTCAGAAAGATCTCACCAGTTTTTGTCTTTTTTGTTTCAGTCACCCCTATTATGTCAATCTGGTACTTATCCAGTTCCTCAGGTAGTTCCATTTCTTTGCCATTCAGGCTTCTTGTGTTGATAGTACCAATCTTGAACTCTGGTGATGTTGTGGGGTGTGATGTTAGAAGAATGTTTTGGGAAAATTTGTAGAAAAGAGCAAAGCTAATAATAATGGTAACTGCGTGCTAGATTTCTGCTCAGGACATGGACTAGTTATTAATAACACTATGTTCTAACATAAAAATGTATACAAATTCAGCAGAAAAGATGCAAGGAATAAGAAAAGTCTCATTGACTATGTAATTGTTGACTGTTATATTTTCCCACTGATTCATCACACAAAAATATACAGATGATTTGAAATAGGAGATCATCATTTAGCATTGAGCAAGATAAAATTGAACTTCATATTGAAAATAAAAAAAAAGGGTGTTTATGTAAGTTTGAAATGAATCGAAGTTGAACAGCTATCAGATGCGAAGTGTAGGCTCAAATACACAAACATTATTCAAGAAAAATGGAAAGAGTTTGAAAACAAGAACCAAACCTTGGAGATACAGTGACAAATCCTAAAGAAAACTAAAGCATTTAGAATTGAAGAAGTACAGGAAGATGGTTTGATGTTAAGTGAGGTGTGTGACAAGAGTGTACATTATCTGCACTGTTATTCATCATCTATTTGGATCACATTATGAAGAGAAGTGTTAAACCTAATAGCAAAATTGGCATTGTTAATCTTAGCTCTGTTCTTTATGTCAACGATGTTATATCTGGTATAAGTCTGCAGGATTCCCTGACCAAATTGAATAACTACTGTAATAAATTTGGTGTGAAAATCATCATTAAAAAAGATAAAGACAATGAAAATAGGCAGAAACGTTGAAAACATCAAGTGCATCCTGCATGGTAAACCTATAGAACAACTAAAACATTTCAGTTATTTAGGCACAATTTTTAGTGAAGGTGGAAAATTAAATTTGGAAATAGCAGAATTAGCAAAGCTGTTATGGTAGGAAGTCAATTGAATAAATTTATATGGAATAAGTGAGTTAGATTAGTCAAAACACTAAACTAGCTGTATACAAGACAGTGTTCAAAGCAATTTTAACTTGTGGATCTGAGAGCTGCGGTAGAAGTAAAACTCTTGATCAAAGACTGGAGACCATAGATGTGAGAGTCCTAAAAAGGATTAGGGTACAGAAAAGATGATATCAGTGGCAGTATCATATTAAAAATGAGGATATTACTAAAGAACTTGACATTGTTAACATTCAGGAATGTGTTAGAAGAGCTAATCTCAGGTACTATGGCCACTTACAGAATGAAAGAGGAAAGATTAGCTAGACAAGTGTTCTTTGCCAGGATGGCAGGAAAAATCTTATGTGTCTGTCTGTCTTCTAAGGCACATGAAATGTGCCTTAGAAGACAGACAGACACATAAGATTGGATAATATTGGAATGTGGACAGACAACAAGCTAATCTTGAGGAAAATTATTGATAGTAAGTTAGTAATGATGTAACTTTTCATGTAGTACTATCATAAGATCCTGTACACCCCCTGAGGGTATATGTCAGGAATTTGATGATGAACTACCAGTAATCTCTGAATTTCTCTGAATGCTGTTTTTCTTCAACTTCAATTTCTTTCCTATATGCATTATTTGTATTGTATACCTTCTAAGTTTTCCTCATACCATGCCCATATTAGTAATTTCACAAAGAAAAGTTGGATATTTTTACCTTCATGCAAAGTTTTTAATTTGTTCGTGTTTGTTTTGTTTTCTAAACACGAAATGTTAGATATGATAATATTGGCGTGCTGACAAGTAATTTAGACTAATTTAGAGGAAAATTGTGAATAGGAGATTATTAATTGGCTATTAAATTATTTAAGGAATTTACAACGTATACTGGAATATTAATTAAAAGAAACTTGGATTAATGCCTCCTATATTTCGGCAACGTCACTTGCATAATTAAATAGCAACTTAAAGTAACATAACATAATTAACAACATAATTGAATAACAACTTAAAAATAACTTAACTTCATAATTTAATGCATTTTTGAAAATTATGGAGACAACTACCGTGTTTGAATATAAACTTTAGTTTAATATTACTAAAATTTTACAATTCGACGGTTCGACCTTTATGTCAAGGTCATCTTCTGGAGCATACAAATATACACAAGAAATGAGCTATACTACAATCATACTGGTTCGTTAAAGACACTGACTAACCGCTACCACAATTGTTGGCCTGACCTCTGGTGAAAAAAAAAATTAAAAAAAATAAAAAATAAATTAAAAATAAAAAAATAATAATAAAAAAATTATACATCAACGCTAGAGTCCTATTATTTGTGTTGTCTACTATATGCATATATTAACATTATTCCATCCAGTTGGAGTGGAATGGTTTCTAATACTAGCCGATTGGCTAGAGTCCAGACTTATGTTGAATCTTTCATATTAGGTTGGCTGAATGTGTGCCATCCAGATCCTTGGAATTTTCATACCATCTTTATTGTTGATATTTGTTGTTGATATATATATATATATATATATATATTTTTTTTTTCTTCACCAGAGGTCAGGCCAACAATTGTGGTAGCGGTTAGTCAGTGTCTTTAACGAACCAGTATGATTGTAGTATAGCTTGTTTCTTGTGTATATTTGTATGCTCCAGAAGATGACCTTGACATAAAGGTCGAAACGTAGAATTGTAAAATTTTAGTAATATTAAACTAAAGTTTTTATTCAAACACAGTAGTTGTCTCCATAATTTCCAAAAATGCATTCGGATCACCGTGCAAGCCTAAAAGAAAGGATTCATAATTTAATAGTCATGTGTTACCAACGTATAAGCCTATCTACAAGAAAGGAGATTAATAATAACATAAACCCTAGCAGAAAACCCTAAAAATTGAGTAAAAATGCCAATGACTTTTTAGAATTGCCTAAAAAAAAACTCATTTTATTGAGCACTTAGTGAAGATAGTCTCTCCTTGTCATCTGCATTATGACAAAAAAATTCATGGAGAAAGCAGTTCCAGGACTGGTTCACTCATCATTTAGTGTCAAAGATTAAGGCACATATGGATAGCACTGGATTTTTAACAAGCAGTGCTATAACTGATTTTGCAAATGAAATAACTTTTTGACCAGCTATATGTGTACTTCACCTTAAGTTGCCCAAGTATGCCCTGGTTGTGAAGATATTTCATGTACAAACTTTTGTTTGCTTATACTTGGGTAAAATGAGGATGAAAACAAGAATATAATTTCTTGTTGTGTGTAATTTACTTTCTTTCCTAGCGAAAAAACACTTGCCATCATTGTCATCAACTCAGGTCTGTTGAAACTAAAATACATGCAGATATAAAAATATTTGAAATTTTATATTTAAAATAGAACATATTCTTTAAAAGATGTTCTGTATTATAAAAAATAATTTTCTATGTTTAATTTCTCATGTCCTGTTTTTAATGATATTAAATTCGTTTTCCTTTTTGTATTTCCATGAACTTATCAGGTTATTTACAACTCAACTTCAAAAGGCAGTTTCAGTAGTTTCGTGCAGTAGTTTATATTTCTTTAAATGCAAGCACAATTACTGAGCGCCAAATTACTCACCTAATGTTAAGATCAATTGAAAAATAAATAAAAACTGCTAAAAAGTATTGGGTTTGATTAACACAATCTCACACCATTTTGAAAATATTGGTTACAGTCCACTTACATAACTATCAGATACAAAACATTATTTCACAAACATCTCCTAGATTCAAAGAACTATTATCTATTCAAAGAAGCAATTATTTAAATGACTAGGTAAGTGTTTTTTATCTGACTCCCATGAAATGTTGTAAAACTATAGTTCATTAGTACTGTGGTTGGACTAATGATTTTTTAATATTCATTTTATAAGATTTTTTTTTTTTCTATTTTTAATTTTCACGTAATCTGAAACCCTGCTCTAGAGACTAAACATGGAAACTTTTTAAACCTCTTCAGGCTTCCAGTAAGTGGGTCAGTCATCTCACAACAGATAATGAAATTCATCTCTTACCTAAATCACAATCACAAACATCCATGTCCACAATGGGATTCAAAAACTTTCAGCCCATTGGATAGTAGATACTAACTAACCACTCAGCCAATCAAGCTGGCAGATGTTGCCATTTTGTCAGTTTCTTTTTGATTTATTAATATAAAGAACGTTACCCAATACCTACAGAGTTGTCCATTTTTACAACACACATGTATTATGAAAGCAAATTATTCGCTGAAGATTTTGAATGCCTTCTTCCTTTTTTCATGACCAAAATTAGTACTGTTGCTTTTCCTTAACCTGTAATTTCTCTAAAGGGAGATCTCTCATCACTTCTCTTTATTTTTGATAATTCTCCAAATATGATTAGATTTCTCTTCTTAGGCTCACTTACTCCCCCCCCCCCCCAGTCTTTTCTGTCAGAAACACATCTCAATTATAGCTTCTTCAAATTCCAAGAAATTTAGTGTACTTTTTGCTTAAGACAACTGCTGTATTCTCAAATCTTTCCAACCATGGAATGCTACTCATTTGGTATACTCAGAATCTCTCTCTGTGTAAAATAGCTCGATGCTATAGAGATTGCAAGATTAATTCATGACGCCTGTCTCATGGATGTTTTTTTTTTCCCTCTGTCTTTTCTTTAAATATTTTCATGTACAATCTTCTGCAAAACTGATCACCATCAATCATCTTTTGTTCTGTCAGCCTCTGCTCTTCAGAAAATCCTTCCCCTGCTCTGTCTTTCCACAAAGACCACCTTCGTTCATTCGATGAATTTTCATGGAACAAGTTGCATGCTATTCCTCTTTTCATACCTTAGTCTCATCTGTTTCAGATCATACTCTCTTTGCACTGTCATGTGGTGGGCTACTCAAAAATATTTCAAAAGGCCATCATTTTGAATGAAATCAAGATATGAAAGGAAATGATGTATAGAGGGATTTTTTGCCTGATAATTTTTGCAGACATCAATTGCAAGCTTCTTTTTTTTTTTTTTTTTTGACCAAGTAATATATGCAGACTTTGAAGACTGCTGATAATAAATTCATTGCAGATACTTGTGATTTCCCCAAGGGTATTAAGTAGATTACAAAATATCCCCCCCCCCTCTTAGAATAGTAATCTTGGCATGTAGTTGTTATTAAACATTGTTTATTTTAGTAGATTTTCATTTAATGGTAAATTTCATTGTTCAAAATTTAATAATTTTGAACAGAACATTCAACAGATATTATTAGTTATTGAAAATAAGTTTTTAATTTTAAGGAAACAAGGAATTATTCTTTAATTCAGTTGATTATTAATTTTTATTTTCATTGATTTGAAATTTTTGATTATTTTAAATGGATCTATTTTGAATATGATAAGCAAATATGCATTCAGAAAAAAATATATTCCCCCCCCCTCTCTCTAAATTAGGTGGATGGAAAAGTTAATGCCAAAATCCAATCTGTGCATTTTGATCAGTTTCCAATCCATTGTGCCCATTTTACAATAGATGGTGATCAAATAGTAGTAGGATCAAAACAGCATGGTCACTTTTTTTATTATGACATGATAGCAGGAAAGATTGTAAAGGTTCCTTGGGACAGAGGTAAGTAATATTACCAGTATCAGTCAATTTTTTTTTTTAAATTAAAAAATACTCTGTTATCAAAAGTTACACCTACATACTCTTTGAGGGTATGTATCATTAACAGTGATACATACCCTCAAAGAGTACTGTAATAATACTACATAAGGATATTGATGTTTTACTATAAACAGTTTTATTCCAAATTAATCTCTTATTTGTCAGCACTCCAATGCTATCAGACCTTGCATTTTGTTTTCTACAATTAATAAATGTAACTCCACTATAGATCTTGGTCTTCCTCTGCGTCTTTGGTCTCCAGATACCTGTACCGCTAACCTTTCCTCTCCCATTCTGTTTAAGTGACCATAAATAGAACACCTGAAGAATTGAATTAGAATTGTCCTGCTCACATATTCTTGATTGCTGATGATGTCGATTCCTTTTAAATGTTGTCATTTTTTATTTTTACATAATTCTGCTATTGAGGTGACCTGTTCTTTCTATAAATTTTTCTCAGAACTCTCATATCTTGGTCTCTCGTCTTTGATCTACTCATTTTATATTTGATCAAACGCTGAGATCCATAATTTAAAAATGGTTTTAACATCCTATATATTACTAGTTTAGTGTTTGAGCAAATTCTGTTATTCCATAAAAAATTATTGGATTCATTCCCCACCACATTGGCTTTGCTTATTCTGTTGTTTATTTACATATTAGTTTTCCATTTTTTCTAAAACTTCTGCCTCAGTATATGAAATGCTTTGTTTTATAGATTTTTCAGTGAGAAGGTATTTGATGTTTTTCATATTTCTACTTATCTCAAGGTTTTGATTTTTTTTTTACTGCTCATCTTCATACCAAATTTGTTATGGTAGTTATTCAATTAGTCACCATCTTGAAGACTTTGAATTATTTAGGAGTATAACATTCACTTAAAGAGTTGAGTTTGGTATCTCTGATTTTGATATCAGCTTCAGTGCTACTTTCGATCATCCAGATAAATGACGAATGAGTGGTAGTATTGCGTAACTTTTGTCTTTTGCCTGATTTTATATCAAAGCATTGTGCTATATATATATATCCTTCAGTTTTAACTACTGATTTACAATTTAATCATGGTATATATATATATTTCAATAGTAAAACTGCAGTAAATGGAAAATTATGTTCTGCTTAATGTTGCAATTACTGTATGTAACTGCAGCATTTTGAACAACTTTTCTCTTAGTATCTTATCATATGCATCTCTTCCTGATCTACAAACTACCACATTCCTTGTTATATTCCTATGATTCCTTGACTTGTCTTAAATTAAAAAATTGGTCCTGACAACCTCTATTTGACCAGAATCAACTTACTCTTCCGTAAATTCCAATCAGCTGAGTTTATGCCTTTTATTCCCTTATAGGGAGTAGGTGAGGCCTTTTAACCCTATCTGGCTTTTGGAGACTGAGCAGGCAGTTCAATCTCCACTGGTTGCCAATCAGAGATAGCTGGCCCAAGACTATCACTAATTATAAGCAGCACTTGATGAAGAGTTGGGCAAACAAGTACTGCCATTTCTTAATACCTAACCTTGACATGATATGTCATTGTCTGAAATAATGTGGGTTCTGTAGTAGATTTTCTTGAGTTTAAGTTTACAGGATGAAAAACTCACTTGCCTGTGCCAGAGATCAAGTAACTTCGAACAAGTTGAAGAAAGGCAGAAAACGTTTCTCCATTTGGCAAATGAACTTGAAGTCTGTCTTTGGGTAGCCCCTAATGCAGCAGATACAAATGCCACTTCCACTGAGCTACAAAGGCCTTTTGTAAGTTCTTTGATTTTTTCTGGGCCCTTCTGAAGTATGCTTGCATAAATCTGACTTGGAAAACTCAGCAGAGGGGTCATTTAAGGGTCGGAACCAAATAACTGGGAGGAGACCTCCACATTGCCTTTCAGGATTTAAACTGATTGGGGCTTCTGACCTAATGTCCAATCCCCACCTCCACGTGGTGCGTCCCCATTAGTAGGTATCTACTAGGTACTGAATGAACAAGGATGGGCTGGCAATTTGGACTGTAGCCAACCGAAATGTGCTTTTTATTGGCTTAAACCACAAATGCATATGATGGGACAACATGATGAGATTTCATGCTGGCTGGGCATTGCCTGATTAAACAAGGCCTCTGCTGTTTTCCCAAGGGAACCATGATGAACAGTGAAAAGTCAGCTACTAGAACAAGCTCTAACTCAACATCTAGAAGAAGAAGAAACCCAACATCAGAAGAACTGAAGATATGAACATCAATATAAGGTGTATTAATGGAAAGGAAATGGAACTTGCAGAAGAAGCAATGTCATGTGACATGACAGCAACTTAGAAAACTCAAAAAACACCTGGCTTTCCAAGTTTTAATATTCACTATTAATGATCATATTCTCTATATTCAATCAGTGATTAAAAAATAAGCTTATTACTGCTGTCTACTTCATATCTATATTAAGTAGTCATGTCACAATTAACTGGTTACTTCATGGCGCAACTGAGTACTCTCTAAAGCTAAAATTGATGTGTGCATACCCTCTCTTCTCATTGTCCATACTCCATTACAACAAAATCAATGATAATTAACAAAACAGGTATTGGTAATGACCAGCATTCTCCAGTAGGCATGATAAATAATATAAACATGCAAAAAAAAATATTTATGACATAAAACATGAAGCAGAATCGGCATTATGTAAATAAAACAGACAATTAAACAGACTCCTCTTCTGATTTTTTTTTTTTTTAATTCGTCAACTAAAAATTCATACTTATCACAAGACAAGAACGTTTCAAGCTCTGTTTATGTGGAATAAGAGAGAAATGAGTCAAAATCCTAAAGTAGTTATATACAAGAGATGGTGTTCAAACCAGTATTAATTTATGGATCTGAGAGCTGGGTTAGAAGTAAAGCAATTCCTCAAAGAGTGCTGAATTATGAATGAAGATATTAGGAAGGAATTTAACATAGTTAGCATTTGGAAATGTGTCAGCAGAGCTAATTTCAGGTGGTCTAGTCACTTAAACAGAACAGGAAAGGACAGGTTAGAAAATCAAGTATTTGGCAGGAAGAGATCCAGAAGAAGACCAAAATCTTGGTGGAATTGACCTAGATCCTGGTCATTTAGACATGCCTTAAAAGACCAAACAGTAAGTCACATTACTAATTTGATTATGTTTTTCTCCAGTAATATTTCTATATTTGAGTATACAATTCATTTCATAAAGCTGTTTGACTAGAATTCTTTTTTTTAAAGAATTTAAGCAAGATAATAATGAATATCATACTGAAAAGAAAACTAAATGATAATCACTCATCATCAAATTCCTGCCATGTACCCTCAAGGGGTGTACAGGATATGATAGTACTACATGAAAAAAATTACATCATTACTAACTTCCTATCTACAATTTTCCTTCAAATCAGTCTGTTACTTGTCAAGACTCCTACATTATCAGATCTTATATTTCTATCGTCTAAGGCTCTTTATACCGTATCAATCCACCCATATCTTGGTCTCCCTCTGGGTCGTTTTCCTGCCAACCTGGCAGAGAACACTTGTTTTGCTAATCTTTCTTCGCCCATTCTGTTTAAGTGACCATACCACCTGAGATTAGCTCTGCTAACGCATTCCTGGATGCTGACAATGTCAAGTTCTTTCCTAATATCCTCGTTTTTAATATGATATTGCCATTGATGCCATCTGTTCACACCTATAATCTTTCTCAGGACTCTCATATCTGCGGTCTCTAGTCTTTGGTCAAATGTTTTACTTCTGACCCAGCTCTCAGATCCCTAAGTTAAAACTGGTTTGAACACTGTTTTGTATAAAGCTAATTTATTGTTCTGACTAATTTCTCTCTTATTCCATATGAATTTATTCAGTTGACTTCCCACTATACCAGCTTTGCTGATTCTGTTGTCTATTTCTATATTTAATTTACCATCTTCAGTAAAAATCATGCCTAAGTAGCTGAAATGTTTTACTTGTTCCACAAGTTCTCCATTCACAACACAGTTGACATTTTCAGTGATTCTGCCTATTTTTATTGTCTTTGTCTTTTTAATGCTGACCTTCATACCATATCTATTACAACAGTTATTCAATTTAGTCAGGGAATCTTGCAAACTTGTAGCGGATTTATTTAGAAGTATAATATCGTTTGCATAAAGCAATGAGCTGACATTAACATCTCGAATTCTGATATCATGTTTAATACCACATTCCTTCATAATGTGATCCATATAGATAATGAATAACAGAGGGGATAATGTACATCCTTGTCTCATATCAGATTTAACATTAAGCCATCTTCCTGTACGTCCTTCAATTCTAACTGCTGACATACAACTCAAATAAAGATTAAGTATTGCTTGATATAATGCCCCATTGACACCATACTCTCTTAGCAACTTGTCATATGCCTTTTCCAAATCGACAAAACTTAAATACAGATCTTTGTTATATTCCCATGCTTTCTCGACTATTTGTCGTAAAGTGAAGATCTGATCCTTACAGCCTCTATTTGGCCTGAATCTAGCTTGTTCTTCACCAAGCTTTTCTTCCACAATTCTTTTCAACTGTTTCTCAAGTATACTTGCATAGATCTTGCCAGGAACACTCAGAAGGGAAATACCTCTGTAATTGTAATTCTCACATTCAGTTTTATTTCCCTTTTTATATATGGGTACTATGAGAGCTCTACTCCAGTCATCAGGAATTCGTCCCTCTGTCCTGGCTTTCTGAACTATGCAGTGCAGCCACTGTAAGACTCTTATGCCACCATACATCAGCATTTCTGGTCGAATATCATCTACTCCTGCTGCCTTTCCACATTTCAAGCCTTTGATGGCTTTTTCTACTTGAAGGTATGGATATGTATTCCTGACTGCATGCCTGGTCAGTGTTTTTTACCACTGTGCTGTCATCACTGCTTGTTTTATTTAGCAGTTTTTCAAAGTAATTACTCCATACTTCAAGGATATCTTTTTCCACCATTTTCACATCACCTTTATCATCTCTAACTCCTTTTACAGCACTCTTTTCTC
Source organism: Typopeltis vanoorti (assembly GCF_054136105.1). Lineage (NCBI taxonomy): Eukaryota > Metazoa > Arthropoda > Arachnida > Uropygi > Thelyphonidae > Typopeltis > Typopeltis vanoorti. The sequence continues at coordinate 62,209,647 of NC_143555.1, read as the reverse complement.
CATTTCTAAGCTTCTTCAACAACCTTCAGAATATTTTGCCACCTTCTTGATATTTATTTTCTATATTCTTGCCAAAGTCCTCCCATGAGTTTTGTTTAGCTAGTTTTACACAGTGTTTAGCATTCTTGCATTTGTCTCTATTTTCTCTAAGAGCACAAGCTGACTTATTTGACAGGAATTTTTGATATGCTTTCTTCTTTTCCTTCACTGCCTCTTTAACTTCCTCTGTCCAAGAGTTCTGATTTTTTTATCCTTGCAGACAATCTCACCACATTCCTCTCTGGCAGAATCAATCAATGTTTTCTTCAGAGTTTGCCACTGAATCTCCAAGGTTTGATTCCTGTTCTCAAACTCTTTCATTTTTTCTTCAATAATCTGTGTATTTTAATCTCCAATTCACATCTGAGAGCTGCTCAACTTTTATTCGCTTTAAAACTTTCTTACGTATTATTCTTTTCAATGTGAAACTCAATTTTATCCTGTTCAAGACTAAATAGTGATCACGTTCAATTTCAAATCCTCCGTACACTCTGGTGTCCTGCACCAGGGAGATAACATCACTATCAACAATAACATAGTAATAACCATGATAATCACTTCATATTTTAATTATCTGCATTTCTTGTATTCTAAATGAGCATGAGGATTTTACTATCAGCAAAAACATAAGGCTTATTTTTCCCCTTGTGTGTTCTTTGATGCATGCATGTCTTTATTTTCCTGGAACGTGGCCTGACGTGTAGTCCACGTTCTAAGCCATTTCCATAAATTTTCACAAAATCGCATTTACTGTGATTCATTTCCTCCTCTGCTGTCAATATCTCCAATAAACTTTCTTTATGACCATAGATGTAGATTAGTCGCATTGTTCACTTCAATTTTTATTCTGAAATTTGTCTATACCACTTGAAATTGCCTTCCACTAAAAAGTTTATCTTTGTGTTTAGTATAAAATACTATTGCAGGTCTTTCTTTCCTTTTCATTATTGTGTAATTTCGTGCTCTTAAATATGAGATCTAACACAGAGAATCAGGGAAACTGAATTCTGATGGGAAGAACTGTGAGAATTTGTGTGTAAGAGTATATAGGCATTAATGAGATTAGGCTATCAGAAGCAGATATACTAACTGGTATCCTAGTGCAAAGAGTACAGTATTTTTAGGAAGGATAGACAGGAGAGGAGGGGGGCATATTGTTAATGATATCTGATGACTTGAACCCAGTTAGAATTGAGACTTATGACTGCAATACTAGTCATACCAATTTTTTTATGTGACAGCAATTTTGAAGCCATCGGGTATGAGGTGGAGTCTAGCAAGATTAAATACATAGTGGGGTGTTGCTACAGATCTGCTGGATCAGTTACTAATGATGAAGAAATGCATCGCAAATAAATATGATGGTTGCAAAAAGAGTAATCATAATGTGGGGGGGACTTCAGTTATTCGAATATTGATTGGGTAGCTGTGAAATCTCATGCGAAGAATGAAACTGAATTTATTGAGCTCTTGAGAGACAACTTCATCAAAACATCAAGCAGCATGTGACTTAAGGAACTCATGGTCAAAGAGTTTTAGATCTGATTATAGTGTCAGAAAGGGGTTTCAGTTAAAGACACCTATTCTGCATCTGGTTGGTGACAGTGTTTGGCAGTACTCGCTTGGGAAGTGGCTAGGTTTATGAATGTTCCATTCAGAAAAGGTTGTATGTTGAACTACAAAGCAGGAAATTATGACCGCCTCATAATTAGGAGTATGCTGGGTTCTGCCCCATGGTATAAGTTGTTAGATATCGACAGTGTGTGGGAAGTGTTTTAAAAAAAATACTTAAATGATGTGATATCAGAATGCGTCCCTAGAGTTTGAAGAATAAATAGAGCAGGAGTGAAATGGATGTGTAATCTAATTAACCAAGAAATTCGTAAGAAAAAGATAATGTGGAAGGGATAATGTGTGCATAAGGATGATGTCAGTTATGATAATTATAAGCAGCAGGCTGGAAGAGTCACAAGTGTTGTGCAGAAAGCTAAGTCTGAGTATGAAAAGAAACTGGCTCTGCAAGTTAAAGATAATCCACAAGAATTCTATAGTTGTGCTGCAAATAAAAGGAAGAATGAATTTGAAAGACTAACTGTACTGAACAGAGATGGTATGTGGGTGACTGATGCAGAAGTAATGGTTCAACTAATGAGTAGCCATTTTGCTAAAAGCTATCAACTTGGTGTATGCAACATTGAACTCACTGCTACCTCTTCACTGTATGAGGAAACTCATATGTATGAGGAGGAAGTACTAGAGCTGTTGCACAAGCTGAATAAGAATTCTGCAATAGGAACTGATGAGATATCAGCACAGATTCTAAAAGAGGGTTCAGCCGAACTGGTTATTCCTTTGACCAGGCTGTATAATTTGAGTCCGAGAATAGGGAAGATTCTACAAGAGTGGAAAGAATGTATGACCATTCCATTGCACAAGGGCGGTGCAAAGACCAGTATATCCAACTATTGATTAATCAGTATCTCAGTGGTGGTAAAGATTTTGGAAATGTTAATTAGGGCTCACATTCAGAAATGGGTTGATAGAGAATCTATATTTTGCAATGAACATCATGGGTTTACTAAGGGAAGGTCGTGTTTTAGCTATAAGTAAAAATTCCTTAGTAAAAATAAGGAAGTCATTTTGCCTCTTTACAAACCTTGATAAGACCTCACTTGGACTATTGAATGCAGTTCTGGTCTCCTGGTTTCCATGGTTATTATATAATTCTGATACAGTTGAGAGTGTCGAAAATAATAACAGGATTGTTGAATACTGATTATGAAGACAGATTGAGAATTTGTTGGCTGCAGATACTAGCAAACAGGATAAAGAGGGATTATATGATTGAGAGTTATAAACTTCAGAAAGGGGTTACTAAATAACTTAAGGAATTCACAACGTAAACTGGAATATAAATTAAAATAAACTTTAATATATACTTTTAATTTATATTCCAGTTTACGTTGTGAATTCCTTAAGTTATTTAGTAATTGTGCAACCAACGTATATGCCTTTCTTCAGAAAGGGTTATACAGAATTTCAGTAAATGGAATTTTTCATTTTATGGATGGTGGGGAAGGAGATGTGGGCATCCTTGGAAGTTGAGAATGAATGCTGTCAAGGAGGGGGAAAGGACTAAATTTTTCTCTCATAGAGTGGTGTGTGACTGGAATGTATTGCCATTGAATATTGTATGTGCCAGTAGTGTGAATGAATTAAAGAACAGGTTTAACAGGTAGTGCAAATGTGTTCCTGACTCCCTGGAGATCTCTCTTAATAATAATAGTAATAATAACATCTTATGGTTATTGTTTAGTAGTATCTCACCTCTTTTAATCTTCATATTGGTGACATCAATTATGTTGATATTGTATTTGTTTAATTCTTTTTCTACTTCCACTTTTTTTCATATGAAGCTTTTTAAGTTAATGGTACTTGTCTTCAATTCTGCTGATTCAGAGTTTCATTTCTGTTGACATTGGTGTATATATAGGTATAAATAAAAATTTTTATTGATTTAAATTAATAATGGTTGTCGCTGATTGTCTTAATAACTGTATCAGTGCATTTCGAAAGATTTTCTACAAATTTCTGATAGTAATCTTTTCAAGTAGAGCACAGTACCATCGACTTTCTAAGTTCACTCATGAAGAGTGCTGTGCCCAAATTCTGCATTTAAATTTTCTGTAATGGGCTCTGTATTGGTCACTGTAACATTTTTGAGGAAACATTCAGTTAATAAAGTAATTTAATATCCTATTTCTATTCAAGCAGTTTTTGATTTGATTATCATTATTATATAATCTGATATAATTATCAGATTATGGAATTATCATAATCTGATAATTCCATAATAAAAACCTGTTCTCTAGTAGGAACAGTGCTGTAGACCAGTGTTTCTCATACTTCAGATATCCATGTACCCTTCTTAAATTTTCATTATTACCAAGTACCCCCCTAATTAATTAAAAAATAAATTCATTAATTAATTAAAATTAATACATTAATTTAAAATATTAATTAAAATTAAATATCTATTTTATTTGAATTTATATGTTCATGTAAACAAAAAATATGATTTATTTTTAAATTTTGGTTCTCTAGAGATGTCAGATGACACACTCATTAATTTCATTTGATCCAGATGCCGTATCAACATTTTCTTGTTGCTTACAGCTACTTGTATTTGCTATATTGCTCTCTTTTGGGGGTTTTATAAATCCAATCTTTAACCAATAATCCACACGTAAGAATTTGAAAGCTAAAAAAAAAAAATACTGTATTTACAAAAATATAACTAACTTTTTTCCCAAAATTAAAGCTAAACAATCGGGTTGCAAGATACGTGCAGGAATTTTTGGAAACTAAAGTTTTCAGAAAAAAACTGAAAATGGTGCGACTTACCAAGAAGCTCCTACTCACTATCACTACTTTTGGCATCAAGAACAGTTTCTTTGTGTGCATTGTCAAAGTCATCTATCCAAATAGTGTCATCTTCTTTCCCATTATTTCAAGCAAAAATTACCAGTAATTAACAAGATTTGAGATACGTAGAGCAGCGAAGAACTGCATATGATTGGCGCGGTACCAAAGATCGCGTGAACCAAAGACAAATTAGCATTTCAACAATTGAGTTGAAATGCTAATTCCCTTCAACCAAATTCCATAATATCTGCAACACATTCACTATGTATTTCTTAGTTTTAACACGTTAACGACTGGGGTGGTGTCAAGCAAAACCATATGTTTTACCGGCAACATATGGTTTTGCTTGGTCTATATAGCAGTTTCTGTTTTAGAGGGGATGTGATTCATTAGTCGGTGCCGTTTTATCTTGGTTGTCTCTAATTGCACTTTTGTTGAAAAATATAATGACTCCTTTAATTATGCATAGCCGAAAATTGCCACGTATCCACTAACGACCTTTCGCGTACCACACTTTGAGAAACACTGCTGTAGACTACTTTCCTAGTCATGGATCAGATAGTAATTTTCAAATTAAATAACTTAGAAAATATGGATAGAGGGAGACCAAAATGGGAGACCATGATATGTGCATTATAATACGTATATCTTTTGCAACAATGGAGCTGTCACTGGCTCATGAGCCAGGCTTTACACAAGTGAATCTATAAACTGGATCACTGGAAAAAGTGTTAGATGTCATATAACTGAACTTAACAGCTTATACGTAAGAATGATGTTATGGTGGGATGTTAGATACAAATAACTGGAAAGCAAACATTGCATGAAATATGAGATATGACAACATTGGAGTGATGACAAGTGATAGACTAATTTGGAGGGAAATTGTTGATAGGTGATTAGATAAGAATGTATACATAATCATATAGTATTGCTGTAGTAGTCTGTGTGCCCTTTAAGGGTACTTATCAGAAAATTGATGATGATGATGATAACATTGCATAATGATGAGGACTGGTAATATTAGTGAAAAGGGCATTTAATGTTTCTGCTATAAATTAAAAAAAAAAATACCTAATTGAAATTCATTTCCTGTTATGTATCATCAGGATGTAATGGTATAATTGTGTATGTTCTCAAAATTTCAATATTACTAGTTTCCTATGAGCAGCAGTTCACATCGGAATTTACTTGGCATTCTCGTGGAAAGGCTTAGACGTTGGTTATGCATTTTTTACTAAATAATTTAAGGAAATTAAAATGTCAACTAGGATATACATTAAAATAAATTTTAATATACTACAATATTTCGGCAACGTCACGTTGCAATTTTCAAGAAACTTAAGAACAAGACACGTGCACGCAGGCACAAAAACAGTAAGTGAGAAAGAAGCAGGAAGCTTTTATTTCTCCTAAAGTCCTGATGGTGCCCCCTAGCGGGCAATGTTGGTATTCTTGAACGATTGGCTGAAGGTCTTTTGATGTAGGTGTCCCAAATTTGAGGCAGTCTCATGCAGCCAAATTTATTGAGGTTTGGATTGTTTCTTAGGGCTGAAGCTGATTCCATGAAAAGCCTTTCATATTTGTATTTATTACGGTGTATTATCGTGGCTTTTTTCCACCATATTCTATGGCAGGTATCCAACGCATGGTCAGCAAGACCAGAGTGGCTGTATTGGTGAAACCAGATGTAGTCCTTGTGTTCTGAAATTCTGATATTTGCTGTCCTGCCTGTTTGGCCAAAGTAGGACAGCTTACAGCTGCAATGGACCTGGTATACACCAGGTAGGTCTAGGGGAGGGGGAGAGGTTGGTCTTTAGTAGAGTGGATAAGGGATTCCAATTTTTTATATGGTCTGTAACAAGAAGTTAAGTCATGTTGTTTTAGGATTTTTATAATTTTTTCCGAGGTGCCTCGGATATAGGGTATGGCGATGGATTTAGAGTAATCCTTGTTGTGAAGGGGGGAAGTTGTGGTTTACTGGTTTCAATTTTTTTTGTATTTTTTTTGGGGAGGGGTAGCCATTGGCTGAGAACATGTTGAGAATGTGGTTTAGTTCTGTGGTTAGGGCATTGTCATTTGAACAAATAAGTTTAGTGCTGTTGTGTAGTGTCTTAATGACTCCATATTGTTGTGAGGAGAGGTGGTGGGATTGTTGGTGAATGTATCTGCCTGTATGGGTGTTCTATACACTGAGAAAACCAAGGTTCCATCAGGCTGGTGGGTGACTAGTCTGTCTAAGAAAGGAAGGCAGTTGTTTTTTTCTTCTTCCAGGGTGAATTTGATTCTGGGGTGTTGGTTGTTTAAGTGTGTTGGGAAGGAGAGGAGTGCATCAGAGCCATGTGGCCAAATAGCAAACACATCATTAACATAGCGAAGCCAAATGGTTGGTTTTTGTGGGGCAGAGTTTAAGGCTTTCTCTTCAAAAGTCTCCATATAAAAGTTGGCCAAGGGTGGGGAGAGTGGAGAACCCATGGCTGTCCCCTCTATTTGTTTGTAGAATTTTCCTTGCCAAACAAAATAGTCTGAGTTCATTGTGAACTGAAATAGGGCTGTGATATTGGGAGGAAATTTAGCTTGGATTAGCTCTAAGGATTCTTAGAGCAGGACATTTGTGAATAAGGAGGAGACATCAAAACTGACCATTATGTCAGTGTGTTTCAGTGTAAGGTTTTCAATGCTGGCTTTGAAGTGGGGTGTTGCCAGTATAGTGTGAGAGAGCTTTGGCCAAATGTTTAGCTAGTTTGTATGTGGGGGAAATCAATGCCATCCACTATGGGATGTAATGGCACATTTTCTTTATGTATTTTTGGTAGTCCATAAATACAGGGGGGGGGGGGTAATGGTTTTAATTTGTTAGTGATTTCCACAGGCCAAGAAGTGACCTTCTTAAGGATCCTGTGGAGTTTTCTAATTTGTGAGTTGATAGGATTGTACTCGATAGGGAGGTAAGTAGCCCGATCTAACAATAGAGCTTTCGGCTTACTTGTGTAATCCTTTTGGTTAAGCAATACTGTGTTTCCTTTATCAGCTTTGGTGATTATTATTTTCTTGTTTTTCCTTTAATTCTAGTAGAGATTTAATTTCCTTACTGGGCATGTGGCTTTTGGTGGATTAGCTTTGGTCAGAACACAAGCCACATCCAGTCTAATATCGTTGGCGACGTGGTTTGAAAGGTGTCATATCCCGTGTTCAATTTGTATCATAATATCTTCAGCAGGTATTCTTCTGGGTGCAATGGCAAAGTTATGGCCACGTGCGAGGGCGTCGAGTGCTTCAGGTTTCCCACTGAATGACGAAATGTTGACTACTGTTTCGGTAGGAAGTTGTGGTTTTGAGATTGAGTTCTTTTTTAAATTTTTAAATTTTTTGATGTGTCAATCTTGTGCTTTTTTAAATTCTTTCTCCGCTGCAGTGCACGAGATGTCATATAAAATAGACCAAATTTTGTGCTCAAGGTGCTTGAAAGGTCATCTTCGAGTGCCTGGATAGCTAAGTTAGCATCATTTGGGAAACGACGAGCCGTGGCGATTTGTTCCCTGAGCAAGGCTTGGCTGGCACGGTTATAAATACGAAGAGCCTTTTGTGAAGAGAAACGGTGCTTGAATTTCACACAGTTAGGAATTACCTGGTTATCCCAGCAGTGTTTTAGGAAGGCAAGACGATTCAGTTCTCTTGATAGCTTTAACTTCATTTTACCGTAATGGCGTGCTTTACGTGCGATATCATCTCTGTGGATTATCGTAATTCTCGTGGAAAGGCTTAGACGTTGGTTATGCATTTTTTACCCCCACATACAAACTAGCTAAACATTTGGCCAAAGCTCTCTCACACTATACTGGCAACACACCTTCACACATAAAAAACTCGGCCCACTTCAAAGCGATCATAGAAAACCTTGCACTCAAACACACTGACATAATGGTCAGTTTTGATGTCTCCTCCTTATTCACAAATGTCCCACTCAAAGAATCCTTAGAGCTAATCCAAGCTAAATTTCTAAATTTCCTCCTGATATCACAGCCCTATTTCAATTCACAATGAACTCAGGCTATTTTGTTTGGCAAGGAAAATTCTACAAACAAATAGAGGGGACAGCCATGGGTTCTCCACTCTCCCCACCTTGGCCAACTTTTATATGGAGACTTTTGAAGAGAAAGCCTTAAACTCTGCCCCACAAAAACCAACCATTTGGCTTCACTATGTTAATGATGTGTTTGCTATTTGGCCACATGGCTCAGATGCACTCCTCTCCTTCCAAACACACTTAAACAACCAACACCCCAGAATCAAATTCACCCTGGAAGAAGAAAAAAACAACTGCCTTCCTTTCTTAGACACACTAGTCACATGCCAGCCTGATGGAATCTTGGTTTTCTCAGTCTATAGAAAACACTACACAACAGGGCTAATCTTATCTGTTCAAATGACAATACCCTAACCACAGAACTAAACCACATTCTCAACACTTTCTCAGCCAATGGTTACCCCCCCCAAAAAAAAAATCCAAAAAATATTGAAACCAGTAACCCTCCCCTCCTCACAACAAGGATTACTCTAAATTCATCACTATATCCGAGGCACCTCGGAAAAATTACAAACCTAAAAAAACATGACTTAACTTCTTGTTACAGACCATATAAAAAAATTGGCATCCCTTATCCGCTCTACTGAAGACCAACCTCCCCCCCACCAGACCTACCTGGTGTATTCCAGGTCCCGCTCGATACCTGCCATAGAATATGGCGGAAAAAAGCCATGATAATACACCGTAGTAAATAGAAATATGAAAAGCTTTTCATGGAATCAACTTCAACCCTAAGAAACAATTCAAACCTCAACAAATTTGGCTGCATGAGACTGCCTCAAATTTGGGAAACCTACATCAGAAGACCTTCAGCTCAGTCGCCCAAGAATACCAACATTGCCTGCTAGGGGTCACCATCAGGACTTTAGGAAAAATAATAGCTTCCTTCTTCTTCCTCACTTACTGTTTGTTGTGCCTGCATGCACGTGTCTTGTTCTTAAATTTCTTGAAAATTGCAACGTGACATTGCCGAAATATTGAAGTATGTTAAAATTTATTTTAATATATATCCTAGTTGACGTTGTAATTTCCTTAAATTATTTAGTAAGAAATTTATTTGGCAGATCCAATTTGTCAGGCCTGGTCAGCTTTTATAAGGTCTGCTAGCTGCATTAATCTATTTAGATCTTGATCTGTCTTTTCATTAATTGTTCAGAATTTAAATGCTCTTGAAATTTCCAGAAGCAGCAGTACAGCTGGTCATAACATTAATACAGATAATGTTAGACAAGTAGTAGCATCTAAATTGCACCCACCCTCCTATGCTGTCAGTACTTATATACAAGTACTCAATAATATGAGATGCTTTTAGATGTTATTAGGAATCATGCATAACATGTCTTATGTGTTATAGTATGCTATACATGCTTAGAGCTAGTGATGGTCAGTCTCATTAATAGGAGTGTTATCAAAAAAAGTTATTCATAGTGTTTCCTATCTCCATGGCTCAACAGTTATGCTTGCATACTTTTATAAGGTCAGCTTTTATAAGGTCTGCTAGCTGCATTAATCTATTTAGATCTTGATCTGTCTTTTCATTAATTGTTCAGAATTTAAATGCTCTTGAAATTTCCAGAAGCAGCAGTACAGCTGGTCATAACATTAATAGAGATAATGTTAGACAAGTAGTAGCATCTAAATTGCACCCACCCTCCTATGCTGTCAGTACTTATATACAAGTACTCAATAATATGAGATGCTTTTAGATGTTATTAGGAATCATGCATAACATGTCTTATGTGTTATAGTATGCTATACATGCTTAGAGCTAGTGATGGTCAGTCTCATTAATAGGAGTGTTATCAAAAAAAGTTATTCATAGTGTTTCCTATCTCCATGGCTCAACAGTTATGCTTGCATACTTGCTCATGTTGAGTAGTTGCAGATGGACAAAACAGAATATTTTTGTTGTATAGGTGCTGTGGAGTAAGGACATAATATTAAATATGATTTTGCCAGTATTCTTCTGTATAAAAGAAGTAGATGGGATAGAATAATTTATTTACTACACATCTAATTTATTTATTTATTTACTACTCATCATTTAATTATTATTCATCATAGTGAATAAACTTAAAAACAGATTATGACAGGTAACATATGTAATGAAATATTTGAATACTATTATTGCTGGTTTGTGGTCTGTTGCGAACTACTAGTAACAGTGTGTATATTATGTTGAATTAAAGAAGACTGGACTTGATATAAAATCATTCTGTTTTTGTACTGTTATAGCTATTTGATCATTTCAGTTGATTCCTTGGATGCTCTTGAGAAAAATGTGTCATCTTTGTGGAACATTTTGGTTTGTTGTCATAATACATAATGTTTGGTTTCAGTTGTATGTTCTGCCAGTCCTGATTTGTGTTTCTTCTCATTCTCTGTCTTTGATGTGTTCAGATTGGTGCACTTCTCCTGACCTACCTGTTGTCCTATATACTACAAACTGCACATACGGTTGATCTTGTTCACACCAGGTTTTTTGAGAGGTGGATAGGGAGGTTTTGGAGGGTTCAGGAGATCAGAAATCTTGTTGAGGTGAGTAGAAGGCAACCTTCATATATTTTGTTGATGTAGTATCCTTGATATTTTATCTGTGACTGACTGTATAGAGTGGAATTGATGTAGAATTTGCTAACTAATCTGTTGTAACCATTCTTGGGTAGGTGTAGTATTAATTCAGCTCTAGTTTTCTTTTATCTATATTAGTAGGGATTTTGTAAGCTCTATCATATAGGAAATGAAAAATACCTATATTCTGTGCCAGGTCGTGATTGGATATGGTTTGCAAGTACCACATCATATCCAATCACAACCTGGCACAGAATATAGGTTATTAACAGTGCATTTAATACAATGGTGAATATTATTCAGGTACTTGAGAAATTCTAATTGGATAATAGAGTTGGGCTACATGACGAATATGTCATCAACATATCTGAGCAAAACTTTAGGTTGTATTCCCTGGTACCAAATGGCTTTCCTCTTCAAACCACTTAATGAACAAATTTGCTTTAAAAAAAAAAAAAAAAGGTGGGGGGGAGGAAGAGCCTATTGCTAATCGTTCCTTCTGTTCAAAATATTCTTCTTGGAATTTGAAGAAAGTGCTATTAATGCAATCTTTGAAGAGATCTGTGGTGTTCGGTAGGTCTTGTTGGAGTTGCAAGGTTTCTTTTCTTGTTACATTGGTGAGTAGATTTACAATATCAAGGCTTACAAGCAGATTAGTAGGTTCTGTTGTGATGTCTTTGGTGCATTCTATGAAATGTGTGTTGTGTTCTTTACAAAAGAGGTTGTTTTGTGGGGAGCTTATCTAGCTTGTTAGACATTTGGATAACAGTGTAGCTGGAAAATGTGTTGGGGGAGGGGGGGAAGCCTTTAAAATAATTCTTACAAATGTGGCAGATTTTCTTTGCATCCAAACAACCTCCATACTAACCTGTTCCAGATGTTTGTAGGAAGGGAGAAAGGTAATTCTGAATGATGTGTAAGACTGGATAGTACCAATTTCAGAAAACTGTAATCTTATCAGTAAAAATTGCATTTTTTTCTAACTAGTCTATGAAAACTGTTGTATTGCCTTTGTCATCTTTCAGTATTACGATGCCCTTACATTGCATCAACACTGAGTCTCAGTGGCAAGCCATGTTTTTGTACTTTTGGGACTCCATAGATTCTTGGTACCAGGGGGTGTTTTGACACAAGATTTTTTGTTGTCTTCAGAGAAGTTCAGGGTATTTTTTTTTTTAAATCAAATTATTGATCTTATGAAAATGATTCATTGGATCATGATCCAGTTTTATGTGTTAGTATCATTCCATAGAGATTGCATTTTTTCTATGTAGTCTATGAAATTCATGAAAATTGTTGTTGTTGCCTTTATCAGCTTTCAGTATTATGATGCTCTTATCCCGTATAATATTTTTTAGAGCCATTTGATATATTTTTGCAATGTTATTACTAGGTGGTTTTGTTTGCAGAAGTATGAAGGCTGTTTGGATGTGAAGAAACTGCCACATTTGTAAAAATTATTTGAAAGCTTTTTTTTCCACAGTGATAAGACTGGGAATTAGTTTCAGAAAGCTGCAACCTTATATGATTTATGCATTATTTTAACAAGGCAACTTCCATCCAGTGGAGAATTCTCCAAGCATGCTTGGTGGCAAACTTTCATTTTCAATGTAAATTAAAGGATAATGGCATTATTCTTTGATTCTCAATTACAAAAAAAAAAAAGATTTTATATCAAGTCTGGTTTCCTCTAATTCAACATGACGTACACATGGTTACCAGTAGTTCACAACAGACCACAAACCAGCAAACAATTTCATAGCAAATGTGTGATTTTCATTGTTATTCTTATTTTCAAATATTCGATTATGTACCTGTTATAGCCGGTTTTTTAGTTTATCCACTTATTTCTCCTAATGATGTGAAACAAGAATTTTCATTAAACTAATTGAGTAGTCAATAAATTATTTTATCCCATATGTTTCTTTCACGTGGAAGAATACTGGCAAAAACATTTCTAATATAATATTTTTATTCAAGTAAATAATGTAAAATAACCTCTCCAACCATAGTATTATTAATTATCTTAGCCAGAAATTTTTTGTGTGGTAAGTAGGGATTTGTATAATTTGTCAAGCCTTGCCTATCTCTGTGTAGTAATTCATTTTTTGAACAGATCAAGTTTTTATTAATGTGATTCAGCACCACCTTTGCTGAATCATATCTCTGTCACATGTAGTTACATATAGTGTGAATATATTAAGGAGATTTAAATCATTGTAGTTCTTAATTGTCATAATGCATGGTATGTAGAATAAACTTTATTCTATTTAAGTAATTAAAATTCCATAATTTTTGATTTAAGGTTTGGATCAAATAAATATGCAAAGATTTCATTTATCTCCTGATGGGAAGTTCATAGTTGTATTTGGCAGATATGGAAACATTCATCTTCTTAGTGCAAAGGTATTATCTTTCATAATGTTTTATATAATACTGTCTTTCAGTTTAATCATAATTTAGAGGTATGGAATATATTTCATATTCTGTTAAATTAAACACACACACACACACACACATATATATATATATATATATTATTTATAATTTGAGCATAGAGGTACTTAAAGGTCAAAGCTAGATAACTGGAAGGAGCCTTCCATAGCCTTTTAAGTAATGCAGACAACTGACCAAGTCATCTGACCTAATGTCCAGTCCTCACCTTTTCATGGTGCACCCTCTTAGGTATCTACCCAGATGCTGAACGAATGAGAATATGCTAGCAGTTTGGGATGTAGCAGATCAAATTGTATTATTGTCTTAAACCATAATGCAAAATGATAACATGACAGAATTTCATGGTGGCTGGGGGTCTTACTCAGTTATCAGCCAAGATCAAGTTTGGCACCATCAACTAAGAAACATCATTGGAAAAGAAACGGAACTAGCAAAAAAGAATTGGATAAGTACAGATCGACATACTAGGTGTGACTGAAACAACGAAGACAAAAACAGGTGAGATTTTTCTAGTGACAAATGATGTTATATTCAGACAATACATTCAGAGAAAACGAGGGAATTGTTATAGTCAACATTTAATATGAGAATAATCTTAAATGGCAGGCAATATCGTGATTAGGCAAATATCAGAATGGGGAACTGGACGATGAAACTTATTTGTGCCTGTGGTGCACAGACGGTTCTACTAAAGAAGAAATGGAGGAATTTTTTGTGACATTAGATAAGGCAGGTCACACAATGAAAAAGGAATACAAAATTAATGACAGAAAATCTCACGTAAAAAGATTTTTTTTTAATAGTATAATTTAGGAGAACTAGAAGAACTGATACTTTTATAAAAAAAATACTTTAGATTTCAAAAATAAAATTTCAGATCTTCAGTTGGACGTTTCTGATATCATGATCAGTTTGGATGTTGTTTCTTTATTTACAAATGTTCCTTTATCTGAAAGTTGAATTACTACAACAGGAATTTCCTTCAGACATAAAAATATTTGATTTTGTAATACATTCTGGCTATTTTTCCTTTAAAAATAACTTTTATATCAACAAATTGAAGGAACAGCAATGGGCAATCCTCTTTCTCCTGCTATCTCCAATTTCTTTATGGAACATTTCTCCCACACCTACTCATTGGTTCGGATATGTCGATGACATTTTTGTTATTTGGAATGACTCTTCTGATGAACTTTAACAGTTTCTCACTAAGTTAAATGCACTTCATCCAAGAATCCAGTTTACCCTTGAAAGAGAATCAAATAAGCAGTTAGCCTTTTTAGATCTTCTAATTCTTCGCCAACCAGATGGTAACCTACATTTCTCAGTCTGTAGAAAGAAGACTCATACTGGCCATTTTATCCATGATGAATCTCATCACCATCTCAGTCAAAAGGCAGGAACTATTAAAACACTGGTTCATCAGGCCAACTCCTTTTGTTCTTCAGACAATCTCTTACAGAAAGAACTGCAATATATTACTTCTTCCTTTCTGTCTAATGGATACAAGAATTCCTTCATCAAAAGAGCCTTGAGTAGTTTTAATATGTCTTTCTCTTCAAATACAGAAGAAATAACACACATTCCTATCCCTTATGTACACAGCATTAGTAAATGTATAGCAAGAGTTTTAAACCCACTGAATGTTTTTGTTGCCTTTCAACCGGTCAGAAAAATCTCCACCTTTCTTACTTCTCCTAAGAACAAGCTTCCACATCTAAATTATCCAGGTGTCTACCAGATTCCTTGCTCTTGTGGATCATCTTATTTTGGACAAACAGGAAGATCTGCCTCTATTCGACTAGAAGAACACCAGTCTTATATTCAGTATCTTAAACCTGAACAGTCTGGACTTGCAGAACACGCCATCTTAACCGGACATAGAGCCATTGGAAAAAGACCAGCGTCCTTCACAAAAGTCGGTTCCTCATAGAACAGCTTTATAAAGAAACATGTGAAACTTTACTCCACTCTCCTAACTTAAACAGATCTGATGGTTTATGTCTATCCCCTTTATGGGAGATAGTACTTTACAAATCAGCTTATCTTTCCTAACTTTTTATTGTGTGTGTGTGTGTGTGTGTAGTTTTTATTTTTTTATTTTATTTTATTTTATTTTATTTTTTTTGTTAGGAAATTTAATTGACCTTTTTAGTTATCTCACACTAGCTACTTAGGTTTTGCGCTTTTTGGAATTGTCAGTTATTGTTTAATTTCAACTTAACATGTACTGAAGATGCCTGTGACACGCAGGCAAAAATTATACTATTAAAAAAATCTTTTTACGGGAGATTTTCTGTCATTAATTTTGTATTTATATGTCTACGCACGGTATTCCCTTCCTAAGAGTTATGAAAAAGGAAAAGTTGGTCCTTGTTGGAGATCTAAACAGCTGAGTAGGAAATGATTACCAGACATATAAGAATGTTTAGGGAAAATTTGGAAAAAGACAAAGGTATTGTTGTTGTTGTTGTCGTCGTCGAGTCCACTGAAGAGCTTCTAGATATGACCGTGGGCTTGTAGAACTGCTTTTGGCAATCTCTTGAACTTTGATGGAGTAGACCTTTTCTGTATGGTTATTGTCAATTTTCTGTAGAGCAGCGGCAAGTGCTGGACAAGAATGGATATGGGCAGGTGTTAGTTTGACCCCTGGACAGTTCTTGCATGTTTCATAACTTCTAGTACCATCCGGATGAATTTTCATGCCTTTGAAAATTCATAGTTGTATTCCATCCTTAGTCTGGTGATGATTGTGGTTATTTCTCTATTTGCATTTATTTCGCTGATTTCATTCTTCTTGATAGTTTGTTTTGTGACAGAGTTTGCATCAGTTAGTGATAGTGGGTGTGATTTTTGAGGTAAGTATCTTGCTTCTTTGGCTAGTCTGTCTGCTCTCTCGCTGCCTTTGATATTTACATGAGCTGGTATCCACTGCAGTGTACAGTTCTTATTTTTCAAATTTAAAGTTGTTAGTTGTTCATGAATTTCCTATGCGAGTTTTGTTTTTCCATTTTTAATGCTTCAAGTGCAGATTTTGAGTCGCTGTAGATTGTTATTCCTTCTGTAATGTTTATTACTGGATTAGAAAGATAGAACTTGAGAGCTGCTTGTATGGTTGTTAATTCACAAGTGAAGTTTGAAGCTATTTTGTCATCTGTGGTTGTGATTTGCATTTCCTCACCTCTAGGTAGAGTTATAAAACCCCCTGCTCCTCCTCGATTGAGTGCTTCATCAGATGATCCATGGTTTAGATTATTTAGTGGTGTATAGCGTCAAGTCATTTTCTTTTATTTACTTGCTGTGAATCCTTTTTTGAACATGGTTCTAGATTTAAGTTAATCATTGTGTTTTTTGGTAGTTTAGTGGAAAAGAATGGCTCTTTGCTTATTTCAATGGACAGGTGCTCTATCTGTTTTCTAATTTCATGATCATATTGTAAAGTAGATGATCTATTTAGTCTAAATTTGCTAGTCCAGTCATTGAAAGTCCTGAGTGAGATGTGATTCTGTTGTTGGCTCCTGATTCTGTTAGTGAACTTAACTGTGGAGAGTTTACTTCTGTCTTCACATTATGAAATAGTATTAAAACTGATATTAAAATTGGAGATGTTAATTCAACTGTTTTCTTTTTTGAGGTGATTTTATAATTTTAAATAAATCCAGCAGAAGTCAGCATGATCTCCTCACTAAATTGAATGACTGATGTGATAAATTTGATATGAAAATGAGTAATAAAAATGACGGACATTGAAAATAGGCAGAAACATTGATAACACTGACTGTATTCTGAATGGAGAACCTCTAGAACAAGTAAAATATTTCAGCTATTTAGGTACAATTTTAGTGAACAAGGTAAATGAAACATGGCAGAACTAGCAAAACTAGTATGGTAAGAAGTCAACTGATTAAATTTGTATGGAATAAGAGAAAAATTAGTCAAAACAATAAATTAGCTGTATACAAGACAGTGTTCAAAACAACTTCACACTTGAAAAGTGATACTTCATTTCTTACACATATAAAAAACTTGAGAGAATGGTACTGATAAGAACTGCACAATCGAAATCATGGCATTTTTAAGAATCTACTGATATTTTGCCATTGACAATGACTCACTGCTTGTAGTATTTAAGAATACTACACAGTTTTGTGTGCACAGTTGTAAGGATCGCAAATCCCTCATTACCTCATGTTTACTTCACTTTTTAATGTATTATATGAGTTCAAATTGTTTATGGCTAAGTGATTACTTCTAACCATGAGACTGATGTTACAAGAAACCAAGAATAGTGATGAATGTTTTTTTTTAACCACTATATACTACATAAGATGACATAAAATTTATGTTTAACAGGTCGGAGATTTTGATACAAACTATTAGCCTACTAGTTTCGCCACATTAACTGGTGGCTTCTTCTGGGCCAGATAAATCTACACATAACAGCTTAAAAACAAAAATGAGCTTAAGTTACAAATTAATACATAACTGAAAGATGAAAAAAATATCATATTCATAGGAATCGTTACACAAATGTGTGGAGTGTGGATGTTAGCACTTGGTCAGTCATTGTTAAGCAGGTACGTCCTATAATTGGCTGTGAAGTTGAACTTTGATGTGTTGAGAGATCTTATGAGTGGTTTCCAAATATCACAGAGGATCATCCTTTGGTTTCTGTTCAGAGTGCCTTGTGAGCGGTTAACTGCTGCGGCTTCTTTTATGTTGTGGGGTTGTAGTCCCTCTTCTTTGTATAGCTTGAAATCGCCTGCCATTGTTCTACACATCGGTGTAGAACAGTGGCCGATGTGACATATAACACAGTATACAGTAAAACTAAAATAAAAGCATTTAAAACCACAAAAATAAACAGCAAACAAACACTTGTATGTGTAAGCAAGCAAAGTTTGCACATGAAGTCTCTTCAAAACTAGGGGATTGTATGTGGCTGATGACTTCACATCAGTTGCCTTAGCATCCCATAATGCAAAGCACACTTCCTTTTGACATGTATAATGCTATGCATTATGGGCAGGCCACTATCCAGACTGGTTCTGACCATTATTGAGGTCTCATCAATGGAGGCAAATCACAGCCATTTTTATGACTTGTATATTTCCAATGTACAGGTGGTAAAAGGGTGTATCACCTTATTATTATTAAAATACTCTGGATCAGAGATAGTTGTAGAAAAAAAAATTTTTTATAACTTAGTTATAACACCAAGTGAAAAAAATTTTTTTTAATTATTTTTTCTGCCATCAAACTAACTTTTACTCTCATTCAAGTTAATTTTGATTATGTTTCCCTAGATTAACTCTACCTAACAGTGTCAAGTTCCTTTTTATTTTCTTCATTTTTTAATACAATTCTCCTGAAGTCATCTATTTACTCCTATCTATCTCTCAGATTCATGTATGAATCTGAGAGATGGATTAGAAATAAAACAGTTGATCAAACATTACAGATCACAGATGCCTTGCAAGTTTTTAGCATTGTGTGTGTGTGTGTAAAAATTCAGTATATTGTGAGTTACCTTATTTTAATCGCATGGTATTTTGACACTGCGTGATAAAAATAAATGTTTTAAGAGTATCAGGGGATTTGATCACAGTGTTTGTTATTGTTTTCTTTCTCTCAACAATTACTATAAAACAGCAGTGTTACATATTTACGACTTGACTGTTCAAATTTTTAAGCTTAATTAATTAGTCCCCCCCCAACATTGACTGATCCATTACATATCTTTTTGCAGACAAAAGAATGGGTGTCAACACTTAAAATGAATGGTGAAGTGACTGGAGTTACATTTAACATAGATGGAACCATTATGTATTCTCATGGAGGTGAGTTACTCCTAATATTTCAAAAATATATTATGTCAGTTCTTAGAATTTTTTCTTCACATGTGATTCATAATGCACTTAATTTGATCCTTTTCTTGGATTTTATTTCGGGAGTTATTTTCATGGTTTTGTTTATTCATGTGATCCACCATTTTGCAATTTATGACACCATTCATGTTGTTGTAAGAGCATGCTTTTTTTATGATGACTCTACACATGAAAGGTCACAGGACACACTACAGACTACAGTGCCATGTGTGGATAAGTGATTAAGGAGAAAGAGGTAGCCTATTAATGTTTCTTAAAGAGTTGAGAAAAAGAGTATGGGGCAGATTGTTCCAAAGAATAGAGGTGGATGGAATGAAGAAAGATATGAGAGGTTTGTATGGTATGTTTGAAGTTGGATAGTGTATGAGTGTGTTGTCAGTGACTCCTCTACTTCATACATGGTTAAAAGAAAAGTGGAGGAATGGCAGCAGCCATTTCAGAAGAGCAGTGCCCATGAAAGTAGCTATAGGAAAGGCACAGCACAAAAACAGGGCACCTATTGGGGAAGTGAGGGAAGAATTATCCATTAAATGAATTCCCCTCTTCTGAATATTATGTAGAATTTTTAGGGAGGTCTTGGGTACACCATCCCAAATGTGGGAACAATATTCGAAGGTTGGTCAGATCTGAAACTTGTAATATTAGGAGTTGACAGGAAGGGAAGCAATGTTTTGAATGGAAAAGAAAAAGCTTTTGAGAAGCTGAGGAGGCTATGTATGTAATATTTTTTTTGCCAGGATAAATTGGATGTGACAGTCTCAACCCAAGAAGAAAAAGCTGATCTTGTAAGGAATTTGGAATATTATCAAAAATAAGAGAGTGTGAGGTTGTCTTTCTTGCCAGTAACAAGACAGGCCTTACTTCTAATGGCTTTGAACTTTACAAAGTTATCTTCACCCCATTTGAAGATGTTGAGGAGATCACTGTTTAAGTCATTGGTTATGGAAGATCTTGAGGCTTCTATCACTTGAGTACTGCAGGGTTTTTCGAATAAGAAAGAGTCCTGTCATTGTCAGTGAATGGGAAGTCAGAGAGAGAGAGTCATTGATGCAAAGATGGAAGAGCATGGGTGAGAGTACAGAACCCTGGGGTCTTCCAGCATTGATGTAGAAACCTGATGAGAGGAAGCCATACATCATGACACACAATAAATACCCAGTTACAGAATACAGCACAGAGACAATAAAATGATACCTTGTTCAGGAGGCTTTGATGCCAGACACAATCTAATGCCTTTGAAATATCAAGAGCAATAACATGGGTTTCTCCAAATTTTACCATGACCTGTGTCCAAAGGTGGGTGAGATTGATAGTAGGTTAGCTGTAGAATAAGAATGGTGAAATTCATATTATTGATTGCTTATTAGTTGATGAGTTTGCAGGTAGTGAAGAAGCTGGTTGTTGATAATTTTCTCCATTACTTTTGAAAGTACTGAGGTGAGAGAAATGGGACAGTAGTTAGAAGCCACCTTTTGTCTCCCTTTTTTGAATACACACTGGATGAATACTTGCTTCCAGGTAGATATCAGTGGAATATGGTAGCTTATATAGGCATTACAGGATGGGTATTAATTTGGAGCACAAGTTTTGAGTATAACCTGAGGAATAAAATCTGGAACAGGAGCGTTATTGGTATCAAAATTAATTAGGGTTTTCCTGATGTCCTTCGGATGAAAGTTCATAGGTGGCATGTAATGAGTAGTTTGTGGTAATGTCATATGATTTGCCTTGGTCATCTAGGCAAGAGTAGGAGGGATAAAACCTGATGCCAAGAGGTCTTCCTTTTCCTTAGGTGAGATTATCATTGTGCCATCAGGATGCAAGAGAGGTTGAAACAGGGAATGGAAGCCAAGTTATAACCAACAGCCTTAGCAAGGGATGGCAGCAGTTTTGACCACCAACTGAGCAGAAGGCAAGTTTATTGCATTTCATTTTGATGAAATCTGCTTTGGAATTGTTGTCAACTGTTGTATGAACTTAATGAGAAGCTGGAGTTTTTAATTTAAGCTATTGAACATATGCTGCATTTTTATTGTGGACTACAAATACTAGGGCTTGGATATACAGGTTGGAGGATTTATGGTGGAGTGGAGAATGACGGTTCTCATTCCAGGAAGGATTATTTAAGTTATTAGTTCAGTGCAGATGTTTGGATTGAGACAGCAAAAGCAACAATCTGACTATGGGAAAGAGGCCTAAAAATTCCAGAGGTCATCCCAATTGTCACAGTTGTAGTGCCATAGAGTATGAGGCTGGGAGGAGGACAAACTGTAGAGAAGGAGACTTGAATAAGATTGTGGGCAGAGTTGCCAAAGGGAGAGCTGACATCTACGGTGTATTTGAAGGAGAGCTAGTTAAAAGAAAGGTCCATAATGATAGTAGAACGATGAGCATCATCTAGTATTCTGGTTGGTATGTGAACTATTTATATAGATCATGACTGATGATAAATGTTCAATTTCCCTTTTGGCTTGATCCGTGAAGTTGGAGGAGTAGGAGAGCCAATTTATGTTATGGATGTTTAAGTCCTGTACCCTAGGAAGACAAGCTCACAATTTGGGTAATTAGTATGTATATAATCAATTTTTAGCAATAAGTGGTTATGAAGGGTGGCATGTTTGTTGGATTTAGGAGAACAGTAAAGGCAGCAAATGAAGGCTGTAGAGTGTGACAAGGAAATCTTGAGCCAGAGGTCAAAAAGTGAGGATTATAGGTTTAATGGCCTTTAGTAAGGAATATCAGGTTTTACAAAAGTACATGTTCCTTCCTTTTTGTGGAATGCAGGATGTAGTTGGGACAGTTGGGGTGGGCTGTGGTCATGGAGGATGCCAATTGGGGTTCTGTTAGAAAAAAGTAGATCAAGTTTTGATGTCTGTAAGTAGTGGTATATATATCGCTGATGTTTATATCGATGCCTCGAATGTTACAATGCTAACATAAAAGTGAGTTAATAATCATAATTTCACCACAATACACTGCAAATCTCTCTCTCTCTCGATTAACATAACTGTTCTTTGATTGGCTACTTTCCACAGCAAAGATAAAAATGTTATTTTCTTATATAGAGATGTCAAGATAATTGGACTAGTGCATAAAATATAACACCTTTTACAGTTTGCTTTCATGTCAACACTAATAATAAGTATGCTCAGACCATTTCAGTAGTTTGTTATGGTTTGAATGCAACATTTTGTCTCTGAAAACTAAATTAAAGTAAACCTTAATTTCAACATCTGACTTCTAAGGTAATTATATAAGATATTTGATCATTGAATCAAATATTAGCATATGCATAGTGCATTTGGTAGTGATGACTCTGGTCGAAAGGATCTGTACTTACATCATGTCTACTTGTCACATGCAGGTAACAAGAATTTTCCTTTCCAGAAACTATGTGGCAGAATTTAAAAAAACAAAAAACCTGTCCACCCAGAGAATATATACACATTGAACAAATAAAGCAGAATGCCATATCATTATCAAAAATTAAATTTAAAAAAAAATTGTTTACATGGCCATTTTAGATCCAATGCCAATTGGGTCTAAAACATAAAGACAGAGAGTATGAGAATCAAATAATATCATTGATATAAGTTTCTTGTTTTCACCATGGCTGTACAAAAAGCAATGGTGGGTATGAGCACACTATCATACTGTGTCAGGTATTGCACACTTATTCAGTATCACCATTGTCTTTGCACATTTGCAAACAGTAACAATAAACAACAAATTACAGGATAACCACAGTAATTTACTTTAATAAAATGAAAGTACAGATATTTCATACTGAAAATAACAGTACATCATCAGTGCATAGAAAGAAGCAAATCAAAGAAATGGGAATACAAGGTTCGTACAACAGTTGATTTACCAATTAAAAACTGTTTTGCCGCATGCTAGAAATTAATATATTAATAAATAATATTATTAAAACTATTTTTGATGGTTACATAAAATACGAGGCTAATCTTGAATGGCAGGCAGTCTCAAGTAGAGTGATGTAGGCAAATATCAGAATGGGGAAACTGGACAATGAGACTTATTTGTGCCTATGTTAACAGAAGGTTCTATTAAGGTAGAAATGGAGGAATTTTTTGAGGCTTTTGAGAAAGCAGCTGACTCAATGAAAAAAGAAAAGTTGGTCCTTGTTGTGGGATCTAAATAGCAGAGTAGGAAATGTTATTGTTGACAGTGATGTTTTCTCTCTGGTGCAGAACACTGGAGTGCATCGAGGATTTGAAATTGGAAGTGATCAACATTTAATCTAATCTTGAGGAAAAAAATTGAATTTCATATTGAAAAGAAGAACATGTAAAAAAGTTTTAAAGTGAATAAAAGTTGAGCAGCTCTCAGATGTGAAATGTAGACTAAAATACACAACATTATTATTATTATTATTACGGGCAACTCCAGGGTGTCATTAGACTCAAGCAGGTAAGTCTGTCAAAGGACTTAGCAAGGTCCAGTAGAATCACTGTAAACCCATTACTCACATATTATAATACTGTATTATAATACATGAGCAAGTTACTGAGGCATGACCTACCCTTCACACGATACAGTATCCCATTTTCCTCTTGACTATTTTCTCCAAGACCTTGATAATGATTCCTGTTATGCTGATTGGCTGGTAATTTTCAACAGCAGCCTTGGAACCACCTTTATGCAGCGGAACTATTTTCCCCTCTTTCCACCCCCTTGGGACTGACCCAGACCCGAGGCTCAAATTAAACAAAATGGTCAAGGGCACTGACAATTCTTTAGCCGCTTCACGTATGACACGAGCTGGTATACCATCCAATCCCACAGATGTATCGACATTGAGGTTCTTTAATAGACTAGTTACCTCTACTTCATTCATCACAATTCCAGTATAAGCTGGTGGTTCTTCCATTCTTGCAATGTCACCACCTGGATGATATACTCTTGCAAAGTGCTTGCTCAGTAATTCCACTATATCGACTGATTCAGTTACCTCTCTACCCTCAGCATTTTTTAAGATCATTCTGCCATGATCATTTTTCCTTTTACTTGCAATATATTGAAAAAACTGTTTGGGATTCTCTTTAGCCTGCATGGCCAATTTTCTTTTGCAATCTGCTTTTGCTTTTCTTACTACCCTTGTTACCATCCTGCCCTGAGCTTTATACTGTTCCTGCGCCTGCTGGTCACCTTTCTCCTTAAATTCCCTCCACAATTGTTTCTTTTTTTGCAGCTCAAGCTTAGTGGTGTTATTCATCCATTTAACCCCTACTTGATTTATTATTCGGACTCTTGGTATACAGTCAACCATTGCCTCCTGCAAACACTTCTTAACCACCTCCCATGCACTATCAACATCCAGCCCTTGCAGTTTTACATGCCATGGCACTGAGCCAAGCACACTCCTAAGCTTGTCATACTTACCAGCACGGTAATTCCACATGTACCCTGTCTTAGTTGTAAATTCCACTCCTTTAGCCACCTCCCAAGTCATGACCTTATGGTCACTCTCACCAATTGGTGGCAACATGGTCATGTTCATTACAGCCACATTCTCAATTGCAATTACTAGGTCAAGCACTCTCTGCCCCCTGGTATTTTCCACTACGTGCTGTCACAGATAGTTGTCCCTTAATAACCACATAAAATCCAATTTCTTCCTCCTATGTGCCCTCTCCTCTTTCTAGTCAATGTTACCATAATTGAAATCACCCATAATAATTACCCTCCTTCCACTCATTCTTCTGTTTGCCTATGCATACTATCCCCACCATCTATTCCATCAATCTCTATAGCAGCACCCAATTGTATATTTTGTTCTGCTAGATTCTATCTCACACCAAACAGCCTCAAATGTGCTCTTTTCTCTATCCTGCAGTTCAACTTCTATACTCCTTGGCTGCAACTCATCAGCTATCATCAATAACACTCCTTCCCCCTTTTTATTCTCCCTGTCACTCCTGAACATGCTATACCTGTTGCATTCAATCCTACTGGCTTTATCATCTTCTGTCAGCCATGTTTCACTAATGCCAACAACCTGTGGTCTGGAAGTGCCAACCAAGGCCAAAAATTCTTCCTTCTTGTTCCTAATACTCCTGGCATTAGTGTACATGAATTGCAAAAGCCCATTAGTCCCATCCCTACTTTGATGCTTTATACTAACTATCCCATTCTGATTTGTTGTCCTTCGTACTTGCTCGAGCATATTATACTCATTCATACACTCAACTGCCGCCCTAAAGTCTGCGTATCTATTCTCCCCCCCTTAATAAATCTAATTTCCCTGAGTCTGTACATCCACTTCCACATCATTCATCAACACTTTTTCAAGCCTCCGTACACCAACTCCATTCAAATGTAACCCATCCCTCTTATATAAATCCTTTCGCCCATCGACCTCACTCCACACATCCACAAATTCCACACCACTCTTCATGCATAACCCACGCATAAAGTCATTGGCAATTATGGCCCTCCTTCTAAACACTTCACTTTCATATTGCGGTAAAATGCTCACCATCTGAACTCTCTCGCTCTTCTCTTTTGCTACCTCAAGTAATTCCCTCACATCCTCTATCATTATCATTTTGTCTTCTTTCAAATCGTTTGTTCCTGCCAAGATTATCATCTCTTTCACCCTCTGCTTTTGCACTCGAATAGATTCACTGATGTCCTTTATGTTTGCACCTGGCTGGTACGATTTCATCAAACTCTCAACTATCACACCTTTTAATAGTGAATCCCCATACAGCACTCGCTCCTTCATTTTATTGACGTTTACGAACATTCTATTATTTTTCGTAACAGACTTTTGCCGTTTATTAGTCGGTACGTTCAGCACACATTTTTCTATACGGTCCAGTTGCCTTTTTGCTCTGTGTATTGCTCTATTCTAACGTGCAATTTCACTACTCGCATTTATCTCACCATTTTCATTATCAATCAAATCATCCATTCGTTCTGTATTTCTACTTTCATTTTCATTTACACTTTCAACGACGCTCTTACACCTATCTGGCACTACCTCGCAATTCTCTATCACACCGCCATTTTCTACATTCTGACTATCGTTAACAGTATCACTCTCGCCACCCAAAACGTGCTTGAGATCCTCATTCTCCTTACACTTTCTGTACATACTAACTCCACTAACACCATCTAACCAGACTCCCACTGCTTGCAAAGCATACATCTCACAGACAGCACATTGCATAAATTCATTTACATCAAAACTCTTAAACAAACATGATGACCTGGTCGCCTTTTTTTTTTTTTTGGTGCCATATGTACGCTATCTTATCTTAAAAATAATAATTAAAATAAAGAAAACACACAAAAATTGCACAGACACACCAAGAAACAAAAAGCAAACAATACTACGTAAAAAAATTCTAGTAAAATTGCCAATGATAACACAAAATACTACTAATCTTTTCAGGAGCTCTCGACAAGCCGACGATCATATCAGTGCGGCACTTAGCCTGAACCTCAATTATTCAAAAAAATATGAAAGCGTTCAGGAACAGAAACCAAATCTTGGAGATTCAGTGGCAAACCCGGAAGAAAACATTGATTGATTCAGCTAGAGATGCATGGTGAGGTTGTCTGCAAGGATAGAAAAATCAGAACTCCATGGTGGACACAGGAAGTTAAAGAAGCAGTGAAAGAAAAGAAGAAAGCATATCGAAAGTTCTAGGCAAATAAATCAGCTTGTGCTATTAGAGAATACAGTGACAAATGTAAGAAAGCTAAACACCATATAAAAGTAGCTAAACAAAAGTCATGGGAGGACTTTGGTAAGAACATAGAAAATAAATATCAAGAAGATGGCGAGATTTTCTGGAGATAGTTGAAGAAGCTCACAAATGGAGGAATCAGTGCTGTAAAAGGAATTAGAGATGATAACTTCATGAAAACTGAAGTAAAAGATATCCTGGAAGTATGGAGTAATTACTTCGAAAAATTGCTAAATGTAAACCAGTAGTGATAGCACAGTGATAAAAAACACTCAACAGGCATGCAGTCAGGAATACATATCCATATTTGACATAGAAAAAAAAGCTATCAAAGGCCTTAAATGTGGAAAGGCAGCAGTAGTAAACGATATTCGACCAGAAATACTGAAGTATGGTGGTATAAAAGTCTTATAGTGGCTGCACTGCATAGTTCAAAAGGTATGGACAGAGGGACGAATTCCGGATGATTGGAGCAGAGCTCTCATAGTACCCATATATAAAAAGGGAAATAAAAATAAAGGCAGTAGGAGTAAATGATATTCGACCAGAAATACTGAAGTATGGTGGTATAAAAGTCTTACAGTGGCTGCACTGCATAGTTCAAAAGGTATGGACAGAGGGACGAATTCCGGATGATTGGAGCAGAGCTCTCATAGTACCCATATATAAAAAGGGAAATAAAACTGAATGCGAGAATTACAGAGGTATTTCTCTCCTCAGTGTTCCTGGTAAGATTTACGCAAGTATACTTGAGAAACAATGTCTTCTATTTCTATACTACTTATGAATTAGCGGTTACATAAGGTGGGAATATGCTATAGCTCTCGGGAATCATGTCTGCTGTGAATGCAAGGTGAACGAGGTAGTGCTCGGGTGAACCGAGCGCTACTTCGTTTGCCTGAGTCGGGCTAGAGGAGAGCACAGGTTTCATGTATTGGCGATTACTTCAGATGCTCAGTCATAGGTCGTATGCAATGCGTAGTGTCTATTCTCAAATTGTTTACTCAACTCCCCCCACCCCCACCCAAGATTAAATCCCGAGTGCGCCACTGTAACAAAGATCTGTATTTAAGTTTTGTAGATCTGAAAAAGGCATATGACAAGGTGCCAAGAGAAAAGCTATTCAAAACACTACAGTTGTATGGTGTCAATGGGGCATTATATCAAGCAATACTTAGTCTTTATTTGAATTGTAAGTCAAAGAAAGCAGTTAGAATTGAAGGAAGTACAGAAAGATGGTTTAATGTTAAATATGGTGTTAGACAAGGATGAAAATTATCCCCTCTGTTATTCGTTATCTATATTATTATTATTACATAAAACTTCCAGGGAGTCCAAAGACTCATTGATGGAGTATACCTACTCTGTCTCTACCAACTGTGACGAACTGCAACTACATCATCATGATTTACACCAGCACCATCTACCACCCATCATCACCACCACTGGTATTTTCGCAGACAATCACAAACATCCATGCCCACAGTGGGGTTCGAACCCACAGACATTTGGCTCGAGAGTGGATACGCTGACCACTCGGCCAACCAGACGGGCAGATATGGATCACAATAAGAAGGAAAGTGGTATTAAACCTGATATCAAAATTGGAAATTTTAATGTCAGCTCTTTGCTTTATGTGGACAATGTTATACTTCTAAATAAATTTGCCAGAAGTCTGCAAGATTCCCTGACTAAATTGAATAATTTTTAATAGATTTAGTATGAAGGTCAGCAATGACTAAACAATGAAAATAGACAGAAGCATTGAAAATAAAAATATCAACTGCATTCTGAATGGAGAACCTATACAACAAGTGAAACATTTCAGCTACTTAGGCATGATTTTTAATGAAGATGGTAAATTAAATATGGAAATAGAAAACAGAATTAACACAGCTGATATGGTAGAAAGTCAACTGAATAAATTCATATGGAATAAGAGAGAAATAATCAAAACACTAAATTTGCTTTATACAAGACAGTGCTCAAACCAATTTTAACTTATGGATGATAGTACAACATGACAAAATTTCATGCTGGCCGGGGTGTCGCCTGGTTAAACAAAGCCCCCCCTTCCCCGTTGTTTTTGCCAGGGAACCAGGGTGAACATCGAAAAGTCAGCTACTGGAACAAATCGGAAAACACACCCCAATTCGACATCACCAGGGTTAAAGATTGGTACTATCAACATAAGAAGCCTGAATGGCAAAGAAATGGAGCTAGCTGAGGAATTAGATAAGTACCAGATCGAGATAATAGGGGTGAATGAAACAAAAAAGACAAAAACTAGTGAGATCTTTCTGGCAATAAATACAAAATGTTATATTCAGGCAATAACAAGCAAGAAAAGCAGTAGTAGTTATTGTATTCAACACTAAATACGAGAGACAAATGTAAGAAAGCTAAACACTCTGTAAAACTAGCTAAACAAAAGTCATGGGAGGACTTCGGCAAAAACATAGAAAATGAATATCAAGAAGGTGGAAAGCTATTCTGGAGGTTGTTGAAGAAGCTTAGAAATGGAGGAAAGAGTGCTGTAAAAGGAGTTACAGATGATAGAGTTGACATGAAAATGGGAGAAAAAGATATCCTTGAAGTATGGAGTAATTACTTCAGAAAATTGATAAATGAAAAATGCAGTGATAGCACAGTGGTAAAAATCACTCAACAGGCATAAAGTCAGGATACATATCCATACTTAAAGAAGAAAAAGCCATCAAAGGCTTGAAATGTGGAAAGGCAGCAGGAGTCAATGATATTTGACCAGAAAAGCTGAAGTATGGTGGTATAAAAGTCTTGCAGTGGCTGCACTACATAGTTCAGAAAGCCTGGATAGAGGGACAAATTCCCGATGATTGAAGTAGAGCTCTCATAGTACCCATATATAAAAAGGGAAATAAAACTGTATGTGAAAATTACAGAGGTATTTCCCTACTGAGTATTCCTGGCAAGATCTATGCAAGGATACTTGAGAAACGGTTGAGAATTTTGGGCAAAAAGCTGGGTGAAGAACAAGCCAGATTCAGGCCAAATAGAGGCTGTCAGGATCAGATCTTCAGTTTACAACAAATAGTTGAGAAAGCATGGGAATATAACAAAGATCTGTATTTAAATTTTGTCGATCTGGAAAAGGCATATGACAAGGTGCCAAGAGAG
Organism: Typopeltis vanoorti; assembly: GCF_054136105.1. Classification (NCBI taxonomy): domain Eukaryota; kingdom Metazoa; phylum Arthropoda; class Arachnida; order Uropygi; family Thelyphonidae; genus Typopeltis; species Typopeltis vanoorti. The sequence goes on along the minus strand of NC_143555.1, from coordinate 62,179,303 downwards.
AGAGAGAGAGAGAGAAGCTATTCAATATGCTACAGTTATGTGGTGTCAATAGGGCATTATATCAAGCAATACTTAGTCTTTATTTGAGTGTAAGTCAGCAGTTAGAATTGAAGGAAGTACAGGAAGATGGTTTAATGTTAAATCTGGTGTGAGACAAGGATGTGCATTATCCCCTCTGTTATTCATTATCTATATGGATCACATTATGAAGGAGAGTAGTATTAAACATGATATCAGAATTGGAGATGTTAATGTCAACTCTTTGCTTTATGCGGACGATGTTATATTTCTAAATAAATCCGCTACAAGTTTACAAGATTCCTTGACTAAATTGAATAATTGTTGTAATAGATATGGTTTGAAGGTCAATAATAAAAAGGCAAAGACAATAAAATAGGTAGATCGTTGTGAACGGAGAACCTGTGAAATAAGTAAAATATTTCAGCTACTTAGACACGATTTTTAGTGAAGATGGTAAATTAAATATGGAAATAGACAACAGAATAAACGAAACTGGTAGGGTAGGAAGTCAATTGAATGAATTCATATGGAATGAGAGAGAAATTAGTCAGAAAACTAAATTAGCTCTATACAAGATAGTGTTCAAACCAGTTTTAACTTATGGATCTGAGAGCTGGGTCAGAAGTAAAACACTTGACCAAAGACTAGAGACTGCAGATATGAGAGTCCTGAGAAGGATTAGAGGCATGAACAGATGGCATCAATGACAATATCAGATTAAAAACGAGGATATTAGGAAAGAACTTGACATTGGCGGCATCCAGGAATGCATTAGCAGAGCTACTCTCAGGTGGTATGGTCACTTAAACAGAATGGGCAAGGAAAGATTAGGAAAACATGTGTTCTATGCCAGGTTGGCAGGAAAACGACCCAGAGGAAGACCAAGATATAGGTGGATTGATACGCTACAAAGTGCCTTAGACGATAGAAATATAAGATCTGATAATGTTGGAGTCTTGTCAAGTAACAGACTGATTTCGAGGAAAATTGTTGATCGGACGTTAGTAATGATGTAAATTTTGCATGTAGTACTATCTTATCCAGTACATCCCTTGAGGGTACATGCAGGAATTTGATAATGATGGATCTTAGAGCTGGGTCAGAAGTAAAACACTTGACCAAAGACTAGAGACCATAGATATAAGAGTCCTGAGAAAGATTAGGATGGCATCAATTTCAATATTGTATTAAAAACGAGGATATTAGGAAAGAACTTGACATTGTCAGCATCCAGGAATGTTAGCAGAGCTAGTCTCAGTGATATGGTCACTTAAACAGAATGGGGAAGGAAAGATTAGCAATAGAAATGTTTTCTGCCAGGTTGGCAGAAAGAAGACCCAGAGGAAGACCAAGATATAGCTGGATTGATACAGTAAAAAGTGCCTTAGAAGATAGAAATATAAGATCTGATAATATTGGAGCCTTGACAGGTAACAGATTGATTTGGAGGAAAATTGTAGATTTCCGAAGTTAGTAGTGATGTAAATTTTTCATGTAGTACTGTCATATCCTGTACACCCCCTTTGAGGATATATGGCAGGAAGTTGATGATGACATAAAATGAGAATTTCTGAAACTTTTGGTAGAGAGAGAGAGGCAATCATTCTGATTCAGATTTGGGCAGTGTCAAAGGCCTTCATAACTTTCTTCAGAAACTGCTTCTATGGAGAAGATGAGCTTTATTCCACCAGATACTGTGTTTAGTGTCAATACTAGGTTGTACCAAACCAGACTTTTGAGGTTGCATGTATGCAGTATAATATTGATGTTCATTAATTCTTTTTTCCACAGAATGGCCTGTCTGCCCAAAGTGTCAGATTGCATTCACAAGGTATCTGGTAAATGTCAGTTAATGATAGAAGTGGCAGTTTGTATTTTGTAGATGGCAACAGATGAGAAATTTTGTTGATAGGAAAATATGTGAGAATAAGGTGATACTTCTTCAAAATTCTATCTATAGCTTCAGAAGTACCAGAAATATAAGGGATTGGGACCATGTGGTCTGAAAAATCCTGACGTGTTGGAACATAGGAGTCAATTATCTGCTGGATTTGATTAGGATTTTAACCATTAAATTACTTCTAAGGTAATTATATATGATGTTTGATTATTTGAATCAAATATTAGCATGCATACATAGTGTATTTAAAGTTTATAAATTAAACAGTAATTATGATCTTAATTAGATAAAAATTATCAACACACCTTTTGGTTGGAAAGGCCCATTTGATTTCTGATACATGCCATTTATCCAACCACATCATCAAGGCAATTTGCCATTCTGATAATTGAAAGGTTGGATAATTGAAGTATAATTATGTGGTGTTATACCACAAGTTGGTTGACATGCAAGCGTCAGTAAGGTGATTGTGTTGCAGGTCAGATAAATGGTAGATTACTGTATAGCCTGAGTGAAATGTGCATGAGGGCTTTTGAAATGAAAGTGAAATAGATGGTCTCATATGTGGAGATGATGAGATTTTTCTGCTTGGAATCTTGTATTTTTCATGCTACAGAACATGCAAGCCAGCAATAGAAATGTAGGAAGTATATTTATGTACGTATAATACATTTCCATTTTATATTTAGTTGCTTTGCTTTGTTATAATTTGAACAACAGCAAATCTCGTCTATTATTGGTTGACCAATCATCATCACTGCACTAAAGGAAACTCAAGAAGCTACAGTCAAATGAAAATTAATTGATGATTTTTCATGACATGCTCTTCTATTGAGAGGATGTAAAATTTGTTACCTGAGCGTAATGTAATGTTTATTTACATGAATCAGAACATTGCCACCTGTAAATTCTACTTGAAAAAACATCTATATATATCTTGATGTTTATTTCATTTATGTTTAAATGTTACTTCAGATTGTTAGAAAAGCAATTTTGAGTTTCAGTATTAGTTTTGATAACTGTATTCCATATATGAAAAATTTTTTATTCAAATATGTAATAGAAAATCATTTAATGCAGACATACTTTATTCTTTCTTTATTCTCCAACTACACACACACACAATGAAGACTCTGCACAAGTATACATATGGGACATGATATCAAGGAAATGCCTTCATAAATTTTTTGATGAAGGATGTGTTAGTGGAACATGTTTGGCAGTCTCTCCCAATGGCCAGTATCTTGCAACAGGGTAAGTAACAAGGATTTGATTATCATATTTGGCAACTTTATAAACGAATTGTGATTTTGAGTAAATTTAATTGAATAACTCAAGTTTACAAGTAAAGCTTCAGTTAGCTACTTAAAGGTAAGTGCAAGTGGCAGATGAATTTAATTGCCTGCTGTAACATCGCCTCTTAACAAAAAAAACATGTTGGACTTCAAGGCAAAGATTTGTTATGTATTTTCCTCATTCTGCCATGAAATATAAGTGACATTTCAGAGTTGCATTGGACATCGTAGAAATCTCAACATTTCTTTGTTTTTGAGCTGCAGTTTTAAAATAATTATTCTGCAGACAAGGTGGTTGTTAGTATACTGGACTAAACTGAATGGTGGTAATGCTTTTAAAGGATTCCAGGTCAACTAGCAAATAATCCAGCTGGCCACTAGGTATACTTTGAGGTAATCTGAGAAATCATATATTGAGGCACTGCTCAGGACACAGTGTGACAAAGACTTTGAAAAAAAACAAAAAACAGTGAGATATTAAGATGAAAAGCCAAAACAGCTTTTTTTTTTCTCCTGGCGAGGTTGATAAGTTAAGGAGATAAAAATCCCTTATTGTTTTTCAGCCAGTAAGCGAAACTAAGATCGAAAACTACGATCTGAACGTTTCATGCCGACGAACTGTCAGCGTATCCAAGTGTGAGAGACCACTTGGTAGTGCCACACCACAGCAACTCATTGCAAAGGTGGAGCAAGATCCCTCACTGTTCTTGATATTTTCTCATATGACACACCTTTCTGGCAATAATATAGCAAAAGTATGTAAGTTCTTTTCACTTAAACTCTGATATTCTAGGTCTAGCTACTCACTGATGAGACCTCAAAAAAGATTGAAACCGGTCTGGGTAGTGACCTCTCCTCATAATGTAAAACAGTACTACATCTCCTAAGAGCTGTGTGTTTTTACATAATGAGAAAATATCAAGAACAGTGAGGGATCTTGCTCCACCTTTGCAACGAGTTGCCGTGGTTTAGCACTACCAAGTGGTCTCTTACACTTGGATACACTGACAGTTCGTCGGCATGAAACGTTCAGATCGTAGTTTTTGATCTTAGTTTTGCTTACTGGCTGAAAAACAATAAGGGATTTTATCTCCTTAAATTACTTACAGTGAGATATTGTTTATATCAAACCAAAATTAAATTCCTAACTTACATAAATGCTAGGATTAGATGTAGAAATTATGGCAGAAGAGGGTATAGAAGGTATGGACTTGGTGCTAGAAATCAGAGAGGCAAAAATCTAATAGAATTTTGTATTGAGAATGAACTTTCAATCATGCACACACTTTTCCAATAATAAGCGAAGACTTTACACCTGTAGGTTCCCTGGATAAAGATGCAGAAATCAAGTAAAGTATATAATGATTAGAAATTATGTAAAACTATTGTAATAAAAAATTCACACTTGTTCTGGAGAAGATTTTGGATCACATCACCAACTGCTACTGATTGTTGATATTGGGATCCATTTAAAACCATGAAAAAGAACAAACTGTAAACAGAATCCCCAAAGCTTATAAGAATGAAAGTGAAGAAAGAGTCCATGAGATCTTAAAACATACAAAAAATTCTACTTCAAATGAGTTATGAAACCATGCCAAGATGATTCTCGTAAAATAGCAAATAAGTACGAGGTGTGACAGTTTAATTCCCGGAATGCACCTGTAAAAAAAATCCTACGTTCAGAACTATATGTTAGTGGCTACTGTTGTCTCCGAAGTAGTCCCCCTATGCATTTATACACTGGTTTAGGTTTTCATTTTTGCAAACAGGCCTGGAACTCTATATCTGGAATACTCTTGAGTTCCTTTTTCATGTTATGCTGGATATCAACAATGTCAGAAAATCTTCGTCCTTTTAGCACAGTCTTTAATTTTGGAAACAGCCATAAATCACAGGGAGCTAAGTTGGGTGAATAAGTAGGATGGCCTAATTCGGTAATTGGTTTTTTGGCCAGAAATTTATTCACAATGAGCACATTATGGCTTGGCGCATTGTCAGGATGGATGATCCACAATTCGGGTCTTTTTCTCCGAACAGAATCTCTTAATCTTTTCTACCTCTAAATCGCATTGTTGGTTGACCGTTTGTCCCCGTTCAATGAATTCATAGTAGACTATTTCCTTGTGATCAAAGAAACAGACCAGCATGGTCTTGAACTGCGAACGTGACATGCGTGCTTTTTTCGGACATGGCAAACTTGGGATTTTCCACTGCATGCTCTGGTGTTTTGTTTTGGGGTCGTGCTGAAAGCACCAGGTTTCATCACCCAAAACATCATGTCTGTACATCTTTTAACTAATGCGTGTGTAAACCTCAAGCCGATAGAGCCATGATGAAAGATTCGAGACACAAACTTCGCAGAAATCCTTCTCATACTCAAGTCTTCAGTTAAAATTATCCACTGTTTCTCAATTCATTTGCAATTCATCAGCCATTAATTGTACACTTAATCATCTGTCAGATTGTACCATATCTTGCACTCTGTTCACATTTGCATCTGTCACTTTTCATTTTGGCTACCCACTTCTGGTGTGGTCATTTGCATTTTCTCATCTGCCTTTGAATCTTTTATGCCACTCAAAGGCACTTGACTTTTTCAGAGCATCCACACATGCCACTTTCAACAGCTCCAACGCTTCAGTAGTAGTTTTGCCAATTTTCACACAAAATTTGATGTTAACACGCTGCTCCAAATTTCGATCACACCTTTTTACGGCAAAGCTTACACATAAATTTCTATTATTTTTGCAATAGCCAACTAGCAGATGGCTCTATCGGTTTGAGGTTTATGTACCCATTAGTTAAAAGATGTATAGACATGATTACTCCCATGACTCCAACCAAATCACTACACAGGCGACACCATGCGGCTGTTCCGGAAATTAAATTATCATGACTTGTATATCAAAAAACAAGTAGAAAGAAAATAAGACTTTCAAGAGAAACACTTGATCTGATCAACCTCAGGAAAAAATTAAATCTAATTTTTTCCTTATAGGGAGGATTAAGATTGAAATTCAAAATGCCTGGTCATAGGGTGAGATTCAGAGGATTGGAGTAAAGCTCTCATAGTACCCATCTTTAAAAAAGGGGCATATTGAAAGGCTTAGATGTTGTTGATTATACATATTAGTGCTTCGCAGTATAAACAATACCAAGAGATGAAAAATAAATTAATTTATTAAGCATATTAATATTTCACTGGTTTTTTTTACCCAGCATTAAGCACAGAAGCACTACTTAAACATTAGAAACTTTTTTAGAAAAGTAGAATATTCAGTTTGTAACTGACACAGTGATGTCCTAACAAGGTGCCCTCTATGAACAAGTTAAATAATTTGGAGAAGTCAAGCTATCTGGTTTTGTAATGATTGTTTCCCAGATCTTTCGCAAATTAATGCAGCCATACTTGTTGAAGTGGGGGGGGGTGCTTCATAGCAGATGCTAATTCTAAAAATAGTCTTTCAGACTTATAGTGACTTCTGTGTAAAGCTGAAGTCTTCTTCCATTCAATCCTATGTGAATAGGATTAAATGGAAGAAGCATCCATTACATCTACAATCATCTTTATTGCCATAAAGATGATTGTGGATGTAATTATTCTGTTCTTCAAGGCAGATATTAACTGATCTATCAGTCTGTTCTAAGAAGGCCAAACTATAGGTGCATGGAACTTTATACATTCCAGGATATGCAAGAGGATAAAGTTGATCTTTAGGAGAGTGGATGAAGGTAGCTAGCTGCACGAGTGGTTTAAATGGAGATCATTTTTGTAGAGAACTTAAGCTATCTTTTCTGATTTGCCCTTAATATGTGGAATTGGAATAGTTTTGCTGTGATCCTGTATATTGGTTGTAGAAAGTGCATGTATTATTTTATCTATTTTATACAGGCTGTAGCCATTGGCTAAAAAGATGTTATGATGGTCTTTGAGCTCAGTTTTAAGGGCTATGTCATTTGAACAAATAGCCCTGGCTTGGTGAGTAAGTATTTTGAGGATACTTTACTGTTGGGATGGGTGGTGGTGGTGTGATTGTTTATGCAAGTACCTTCCTGATGTGTGGGTTTTTTATAAATAGAAAAGGATAATGAGCCATCAGGAAGTCTATAGAAGCATTCCCCTAACCTCAACAAGTATGGTTGTATTAATCTAGCGAAGATCTGGGAGACAGTCATTACGAGACCAGATACAGTATGCCCACCGTTTGTAGGTCTCTCCTTGACATTTTACCAAGAATAGTTGATTCGTGCTGAAGGGGAGAAAGAAATAAAGGAGATACGAATTGGTCGGCAACATGTGAAATCACATGCTTTCTTATCTGTCGCTCTACTAGTATATAGTAGCTTGATTTTTGTGGTCGCTTTTTTTGCATTATTTTTTTATTATTAATTTGTATGATGGATCCAGTACAGTCAACAAGTTCTGTTGTTAAACGTTTCAGTAGCTCTTGCAAAAGAATATTGAATAATATGCTGACATTCTGTGAAAAAGAATCATCAGAAGGCTGTCTCCTTGTTCCCCTTTCTCAAGTCAGAAAGTGTGCAAGTGCGATTGCGGGCGTATCGGGGTCGACTGTTAAAATAATTTGTAGGGAATCGAAAGGTGAAGGTAAGCCAAAATTTAAATCTCCTAAAAAAAAGCGCCCGAGAAAGAAAACCATCGAAACTGTAGCTTTGAATGATTTTGAAGTAGATGTTATAAGAAGAACTATTCACGAATTTTACGTGGTAGAGAAAAGAGTGCCAACTGTTCCGAAATTGATTCCTGTGCTTAAAGAAAAAATAAATTTGGTTTAGGACATTAAAGTGTCTCAGTTCTCTCAACTGTAAGTTTAGAATATCTAAGTTCATTTGAAAAAATTTCTGTTTTTCTGTATAATTAATTTTATTTTATAGAAAACTTTCTTAAAAATAAACTTAGTTAAATTTTTGTTTTATGCTATACCTTTTTTAATTTTGTTAATACCCTACGTACATTTTTCCAGCTGTTATACAAGCAAAATATTACACTTTAAAAACAGCAATGTTCGTAAAAGAAAAGCTAAATTTTCCGACCTGTAATAATAAACAAACTCATCCCAGAAGACAGATTGATTACCCTATTATCGGAATGGATTCTCCTTTTTCTGACATTCGCAGAAGTGTTGAAGGATCTCTAATCGGTGGGCGAACTATAGCATGACTTCTCCAAATTAACTTTACAGTTATCTGGTCCATAGACATCAGTTCTGTGTCAGTTACATACTGAATTGTTTCTAATGTTTTAGTGAAGTGCTTTTCACAGTATATTTTGTGCTGTGATGATGCTGGGTAGGAAATCAGCAAAATATTAGTAAGTTCGAAAAATTAATTTGTTTTTTCATTTCTTGGTGCTGTTTATTCATGTGCTTCACTGTATAAACAACACCAAGAGATGAAAAAACAAATTTCCATATTTGCCAGCGTATAAGACGCACCCACTTTTCTGTACACATTTTTTAGGAAAAAAAAAATTTTTCAGATCCTCTTCCTGATTCTGCCAAGTTCTTATCATTTTCTCAGTGGGGGGGGGGGGGGGACGAAATGCCCTCTCTGCAGCCCTGTTTTGTTCTTTAGCATATGCAATATTGTAGCAATGCCGAAGTTTTTCAGCCATAATTTGCCAAGAAATTTAGAGAAAATTTAACAGCAGAAATTTATCATGTTCACAACAACCACGATAACAATTGGAAAGTTGAAACGAACAGGAACACAGCTGTGATCATCGATTACAGCGCTTGCGCATCCACTGAACTTTATTTAACTGGAATGCTCTCGCACACCGCAAGGAAGCAAGAAAGAAATCGCGTAACTCGGAAGAGAGAAAATTTTGAGAAATGAAAGTGATAAAAATTTCCGAACCACCGAGCCTGCCAGCTTGTGTGTGTGTGGGGGGGGGGGGTCTGTGATGTCGGGCAGCGAGCATTCATAAAGAAATGAAGCTGGATTCTATGCAAAGCTGAAGATAAAAATTCCAGTCCTAGCAGAATCAGGCCGTTGCTGAAAAGCCCCATCGAGTTGTTCCTGAAACGCAAAGATTTTGAATCCGTTTCCGGCAGAAAGAATGAAGATAGTGTAATCCCTACGTTGCCTTATAGACAGCCAAAATAGATGAGAAATATCCAGACAAACACGTGGTGCAGAACAACGTGGAAAAAAAAAGTCGGTAAGGTGCTATTGCTCTAATTTTGTGTGAATGTTCATTAGAAGAAAGAAGATTGTTTATGATTGTGAAATTTAGAACTTTATTCTAAGGAACTCTGTGAACAGTCTCTAATCAGAAAGTTAACCTCGTTTGTGAGTAAGAAGAATTGTTTAGAAGAGATGTTTTTGTATATGATAGGATTAACTTGATGCAATAAGAAAAGTAGTATTTATTGTCTCAGTAACATTAGAATGGTTGTTAGCTTTGTTCTTATGAGTAATACTACTGAAAGGAATATGCTTAACTTAACATAGTTTACTTTATATCCCAATGTGTAATTATTGTGTTTAGCTTGCCTTACAAGTTTTAATTAGTTCGAATGTGTTAATCTCTTAGTTTGAGTTTATTTAGTATTGAGCATAATTATGTGTATGAGTTTGTAATGTGTTTTAGATATTCTAACAAACATGTCATATTTAACTGAACCTGAGTCATGCCTGATTACGATTCCAAATTACCACTTATAAAAATAGAACCTATTTTGGCGGGAAGGATTTAGAGAGAGAATATAATAATAGATTTAGGTCACGACTGCAATAATCTGAATCTATATGGCAGTTAAATAAGATATTGTGTAGATAATCTTCAGACTCTAGTATTGTATCCCTGAGCAAGGATCTTTCCTACTATAGGATACTGACTGGCGCAGCAAAATATAAATTTGCCAGTGTCTGAAGAGGAAACAATCCCAGATATAAAAATTAAGATTAAAGTAAAAGAAGAAAGATTAAATCATATAAAAACATTGATTTAACAATAGATACAACTTTTTAACAGAATTCAACAGATGACGTCAGTGTCATTATCACGTTAAAAATGAATATATTAATAAGGAACTCGACATTTTTAGCAGATGCAATCTCAAATGGCATGGCTACTAAAATGGAATCAGAGAGAGGGAAGGTTGGCCAAAAGGTCTCTTTGCTAGAATGCCAGGAAAAAAAAACAGAGGATAACAACAATCTAGGTGAATTGATAAAGTAAAATGTGCCTTAGAAGACAGAAATATGAGATCTAATAGTATTAATGTCATGAATGATAACAGGTTAATTTTGAGGAAAATTGTTAATAGAAAGTTAGTACTACATGATAAAAGTCACAGTTACTATCATAATATCCTGTACACATCAGGAATTTGATGATGATGATGAAGAGGAGGAGGATTAAGAAATTTACATCAGTAAATCTCAAATGGCATGGCCAATAAAATGGAATCAGAGAGAGGGAAGGTTGGCAAAGAGTGCTCTTTGCTCCTCGATGAGTCTTTGGACTCCCTGGAGGTGTGATATAATAAAAATATATGAGGAGATAAGATTCCTGTGTAGACAGTAATGAAATGAAGTTTCTCTTTTCAAAAATTAAATCCTTCTAATAATTTCAAGGCAAAAAATTACAATATATAAGATAAAGATGGATACCACAAAAAAGAGAGAGAGAATTTTTGTAATGAACCTTAATAAAGATACTGAGGTTCATTAGAAAAACTCACATATATTAGATAATGAATGTTTAACACAAACATGGGAAAATGAACTTCCAGTTCTCAGAAAGTAGGTGGAACTAGCTATTAAAAATATGAAACTGGAAAAGGCAGCATGTAATGATGGAATTTATACTGATTTGATAAAGAATATGGGTAAAACAAGGATCGAAGAAATTATGCAGTCAAATGATCAGAAACAAACTGATCTAGTGGATTGGGTGAAGACGATAATACCAATCCATTAAAAACAAGCATCAAGAAATTTGAAAACTGAATAGCATTAATCTCAAATGCAAGTAAAATCATTCACTATGTAATCAAATAAAGAATTAATAATCCCTTTAGAACAGACTGGATTCATGAAGGGAAGAAGTACCAGATTTCAGACTTTGAGATTTTTTTCTCGATCCTTATTGAGAAATCAAGAGAATTTAATAGTCTTTCTTTACCTGGATACTGAATGAGTGAGGATGGGCTGGGAATTTGGGATTTAGCCGACCAAATTGTATTCTTATTGACTAAACCAATATACAAAATGATGGTACAACGTGACAAAATTTCATGCCGGCTGGGGCATCGTCCGGTTACACAAGGCCCCTATTGTTTTTGCAAGGGTACCAGGGCAAACAGCGAAAAGTCAGCTACTGGAACAAATCTGAAAGCACACCCCCAACTCAACATCAACAGAGTTAAAGATCGGTACTATCAACATAAGAAGCCTGAATGGCAAAAAAATGGAGCTGAGGAATTAAGCAAGTACCAGATAGACATAATAGGGGTGACTGAAACAAAAAAGACAAAAACTGGTGAAATCTTTCTGAGCAATAAATACAAAATGTTATATTCAGGCAATAACAATCAAGGAAAAGAATAGGTATCCATAGTATTCAACACAAAATACGAGGCTAATCTTCTTGAATGGAAGGCAGTGTCTCAAGTAGAGTGATGTGTGCAAATATCAGATTGGGGAATTGGACAATGAGACTTATTTGTGTCTTTGGTCCCACAGAAGGTTCTACTAAGCTAGAAGTGGAGGAATTTTTTTGAGGCTTTTAGAGAAAGCAACGTACACAATGATAAAGGAAAAGTTGGTCCTTGTTGAAGATCTAAATAGCACAGTTGGAAATGATTGTCAGATATACAGAAATATTTTGGGAAAATTTGGAGAAAAGAGCAAAGCTAATAATAATGGCAAATACCTATTGGATTCCTGCTCAGGACATGGACTGGTTATTACTAATACCATGTTCCAACATAAAAATGTGCACAAATTCACATGGAGAAATAAGAAATAAGAAAATGCTAATTGACTATGTTATTGTTGATAGTGATGTTTTTTCACTGGTGCAGGACACCAGAGTGCACAGAGGATTTGAAATTGGAAGTCATCATTATTTAGTCTTGAGCAGGATAAAACTGAATTTCATATTGAAAAGAGTAACATGTAAGAAAGTTCTAAAGCGAATAAAAGTTGAGCAGCTCTCAGATGTGAACTCATCATCTTCGTCATCAAATTCCTGCCATGTACCCTCAAGGGGTGTTACAGCATATGATAGTACTAGATGAAAAATTACATCATTACTAACTTCCTATCTACAATTTTCCTCCAAATCAGTCTGTTACTTGTCAAGACTCCAACATTATCAGATTTTATATTTCTGTCATCTAAGGCACTTTGTACCGTATCAATCCACCTATATCTTGGTCTTCCTCTGGGTCATTTTCCTGCCAACCTAGCAGAGAACACTTATTTTGCTGATCTTTCCTCACCCATTCTGTTTAAGTGACCATACCACCTGAGATTAGCTTTGCTAATGCATTCCTGGATGCTGACAATGTCAAGTTCCTTCCTAATATCCTCGTTTTTAATATGATATAGCCATTGATGCCATCTGTTCACGCCTATAATCTTTCCCCGGATTCTCATATCTGCGGTCTCTCGTCTTTGGTCAAGTGTTTTACTTCTGACCCAGCTCTCAGATCCATAAGTTAAAACTGGTTTGAACACTGTCTTGTATACTGCTAATTTAGTGTTCTGACTAATTTCTCTCTTATTCCATATGAATTTATTCATTTGACTTCCTACCATACCAGCTTTGTTAATTCTGTTGTCTATTTCTATATTTAATTTACCATCTTCAGTAAAAATCGTGTCTAAGTAGCTGAAATGTTTTACTTGTTCCACAGGTTCTCCATTCACAACACAGTTGACATTTTCAATGATTCTGCCTATTTTCATTGTCTTTGTCTTTTTATTGCTGACCTTCATACCATATCTATTACAACAGTTATTCAATTAATCAGGGAATATTGCTGACTTGTAGCAGATTTATTTAGAAGTATAACAGCATCAGCATAAAGCAAAGAGCTGACATTAACATCTCTAATTTTGATATCATATTTAATACCACTTTCCTTCATAATGTGATCCATATAGATAATGAATAACAGAGGGATAATGTACATCCTTATCTCACAGCAGATTTAACATTAAACCGTCTTCCTGTACTTCCTTCAATTCTAACTGCTGACTTACAACTCAAATAAAGACTAAGTATTTTTTGATATCATGCCCCATTGACACAATATAACTGTAGCCTATTGAATAGCTTCTCTCTTGGCACCTTGTCATATGCCTTTTCCAAATCGACAAAACTTAAATACAGATCTTTGTTATATTCCCATGATTTCTCCACTATTTGTCGTAAAATGAAGATCTGATACTTACAGCCTCTATTTGACCTGCATCCAGCCTGTTCTTCACCAAGCTGTTCTTCCACAATTCTTCTCAACCGTTTCTCAAGTATACATGCATAAATCTTACCAGGAACACTCAGTTGGGATATACCTCTGTAATTCTCACATTCAGTTTCCCTTTTTATATATGGGTACTATGTGAGAGCTGTACTCCAATCATCGGGAATTCGTCCCTCTGTCCAGGCATTCTGAACTATGCAGTGCAGCCACTGTAAGACTTTTATACCACCATACTTCAGCATTTCTGGTCGAATATCATCTACTCCTGCTGCCTTTCCACATTTCAAGCCTTTGATGGCTTTTTCTACTTGAAGGTATGGATATGTATTCCTGACTGCATGTCTGGTCAGTGTTTTTTACCACTGTGCTGTCATCACTGCTTGTTTTATTTAGCAGTTTTTCAAAGTAATTACTCCATACTTCAAGGATATCTTTTTCTACCATTTTCACGTCACCTTTATCATCTCTAACTCCTTTTACAGCACTCTTTTCTCCATTTCTAAGCTTCTTCAACAACCTCCAGAATATTTTGCCACCTTCTTGATATTTATTTTCTATATTCTTGCCAAAGTCCTCCCATGAGTTTTGTTTAGCTAGTTTTACACAGTGTTTAGCTTTCTTACATTTGTCTCTGTACTCTAAGAGCAAAAGCTGATTTATTTGCCAGGAAATTTTGATAAGCTTTCTTCTTTTCCTTCACTGCTTCTTTAACTTCCTCTGTCCACCATGCAGGAGTTAAATGGATGAATAAGCTTGAGCTGCAAAAAAAGAAACAACTATTAAGGGAATTTAAGGAGAAAGGTGACCGGCAGGCACATGAACAGTATAAACTCCAGGCCAGAAGAGTAACGAGTGTGGTAAGAAAAGCAAAAAAGGATTACGAAAGAATATTGGCGATGCAGGCTACAGAGAATTCTAAACAGTTTTTTCGATATGTTGCAAGTAAAAGAAAAAATGTATATAACAAAATGATTTTAAAGAATGCCTAGGGTAGAGAGGTAACTGAATCAGTTGATATAGTTGAAATACTTAGCGAGCACTTTCCAAGAGTATATCATCCAGGTGGTGACATTGCAGAAATGAATGAACAAATAGATTATACGGGAATTGTGGTGAATGATGTGGAGGTGAATAGTCTATTGCAAAACCTCAATGTCAATACATCTGTGGGATTCGATGGTATACCAGCTCGTGTCGTGCATGAAGCGGCTAAAGAATTCTCAGTACCCTTGACCATTTTGTTTAATCTGAGTCTCGAGTCCGGGTCAGTCCCAAGGGGAAGGTGGGAAAGAGGGGAAAATAGTTCCACTGCATAAAGGAGGTTCCAAGACTACTGTTGTAAATTACCGACCGATTAGCATATCAGGAAGAATACAGGATTGGATAGATGAAAATGGGATACTGTATGGGGGGCAACATGGTTTTGGGAAGGGTAGATCCATGCCTCATTAACTTGCTCACATTTTATAACACAGTGACGGCTGAACTGGATAAGGGTAATGGGGTTACAGTGATTCTACTGGACCTTGCCAATGCCTTTAAGAGGATACCACATGGAACTCTAATCAGTAAACTGGAGCAGATGGGGATGGATATGGGGTTGGTGAGATGGATAGGAGGATGGTTGATGGAGAGATACCAGAGAGTTGTTTATTCAGGAGTGGAGTCCAAAAGATGGCTTGTGACTAGTGGTGCGCCGCAGGGTTCTGTTCTTGGACCACTACTTTTCAATTTGTTCATTAACGATATAGGAAAGAATCTGAGAGGAAGTGTTCACTTGTTTGCTTATGATGGAAAGTTGGATAGAGCAATTGTGAGTGAACAGGATGTCAAAATTTTGCAGGATGATTTGGATAGTTTGGAGGACTGGGCTAAGGAAAATGGATGTTAATTTGCCACATTAAATTTAATTTAATGTGGCAAAGTGTAAGGTTCTGCATTTTGGAGTGAAAAGATTAGCAGCAGTATATCACATTGGCGGAACCGTACTCCAGGAGATTGATGAGGCCAGGGATTTGGGAGTGTTGGTGGATAGAGAGTTGAAGTTTAGGGGGCACATTGCAAAAGTGGCTAAACCAGCTCATCAAATCACTTGGTTACTGAAAAATACTTTAACAAGCAGAGACAAACAAGTTATTGTTCCTCTATATATCGAGACCTGATAAGACCTCATCTGGTCTACTGTGCCCAGATATGGGTGCCAGGTTTTCTTCTTGATGGGGAGGAGGTGGAGAAGATCCAGAGACAAGTGACCAAGATGGTGGTAGGTCTGTGGAATGAACCTTATGAGAACAGATTGAAGATTGTGGGTTGCAAAAATTGGTTGATAGGTGGAAAAGGGGTGATATGATTGAGACATTCAAATTACTGAAGGGTTTCTATAAGATCAACCCAGAAGATATTTTTGAGAATAGGACTGGTGGTGGGAGGACTAGGGGCCATACATGGAAGCTGGGCAAGAATGTGGCTAACAAGGGTGTTAGAGCTAGGTTTTTTACTTGGAGAGTGGTAAATGAGTGGAATAAGCTGCCAGAGTCTGTTGTGGGTGCTATGACCATGAATGAGTTCAAGGCGAGGTATGATAGATACTGTGTGAATGTCGAATAGTTATTCTTGACATGTGATGATAGGGCCTTCCTCGATGAGTCTGTCGACTCCTTGCGGTTGCCCAAAATAATAATAATAATAATGGAGTTGCAAGTTTTCTATCCTTGCAGACAACTTCACCACATTCCTCGCTAGCTGAATCAATCAG
This sequence comes from Typopeltis vanoorti, assembly GCF_054136105.1. NCBI lineage: Eukaryota > Metazoa > Arthropoda > Arachnida > Uropygi > Thelyphonidae > Typopeltis > Typopeltis vanoorti. The sequence continues at coordinate 62,162,866 of NC_143555.1, read as the reverse complement.
GGTTTTCTTCAAGGCTTGCCACTGAATCTCCAAGGTTTGGTTCCTGTTCTCAAAGTCTTTCATTTTCTCTTCAATAATCTTTCTGTATTTCAGTCTACAGATCACATCTGAGAGCTGCTCAACTTTTATTCACTTTAACACTTCTTACATGTGATTCTTTCAATATGAAATTCAATTTTATCCTGCCCAAGACTAAATAGTGATCACTTCCAATTTCAAATCCTCTGTACACTCTGGTGTCCTGCACCAGGGAGAAAACGTCACTATCAACAATAACGTAGTCAATGAGACTTTTCTTATTCCTTGCCTCTTCTCTCCATGTGAATTTGTGCACATTTTTATGTTGGAACACAGTGTTAGTAATAACCAGTCCATATCCTGAGCAGAAATCCAACAGATATTTGCCATTATTATTAGCTTTGCTCTTTTCTCCAGGTTTTTCCAAAATATTTTTGCATGTCTGACAACCATTTCCTACTCTACTATTTAGATCCATAACAAGGACCAACTTTTCTTTTTTCATTGTGTCAGTTGCGTTTTCTAAAGCCTCAAAAAATTCCTCCACTTCTACCTTAGTAGAACCTTATGTGGGACCATAGGCACAAATAAGTCTCATTGTCCAGTTCCCCATTTTCATAATTGCCCAAATCACTCTACTTGAGACTGAGTGCCATTCAAGAAGATTAGCCTCGTATTTTGTGTTGAATACTATGGCTACTTCTTTTCCTTGATTGTCATTGTCTGAATATAACATTTTGTATTTATTGCTTAAAAAGAACTCACCAGTTTTTGTCTTTTTTGTTTCAGTCACCCCTATTATGTCGATCTGGTACTTATCTAATTCCTCAGCTAGCTCCATTTCTTTGCCATTCAAGCTTCTTACATTGATAGTACCGATCTTTAACTCTGGTGATGTTGAGTTGGGGTTTGTTTTCAGATTTGTTCCAGTAGCTGACTTTTCGTCGTTCACCCTGGTTCCCTGGCAAAAACAACGGGGGGGGTTTAACCGGGCTATGCCCCAGCCGGTATGAAATTTTGTCATGTTGTACGATCATTTTTTATATTGGTTTAACCAATAAGAATACAATTTGGTCGGTTAATTGCAAATTGCCAGCCCATCCCTGTTCGTTCAGCATCCAAGTAGATATCCAACAGGGTGCACCACTTTGGAATGCAGTTGCCATATATATATATATATATATATATATATTGGCAACTGCATTCCAAAGAATGGAGTAATAATTCTTTATCTTTACTTTTGTTGATCTGGAAAAGGCATATGACATGGTGCCAGGAGAGAAGCTATTAAATACGCTACAGTTATATGGTGTCAATGGGCCATTATATCAAGCAATACTTAGTCTTTATTTGAGTTGTAAGTCAGCAGTTGCAATTGAAAGAAGTACAGGAAGATGGTTGAATGTTAAATCTGGTGTGAGACAATTATGTACATTATCCCCTCTGTTATTCATTATCTATGTGGGTAACATTATGAAGGAAAGTGGTATTAAAAATTATATCAGAATTGGAGATGTTAATGTCAGCTCTTTGTTTTATGTGGACGATGTTATACTTCTGAATAAATCCGTTACAAGTTTGCAAGATTTCCTGATTTCCTGACTAAATTGAATAACTGTTGTAATAGATATGGTATGAAGGTCAACAATAAAAAGGCAAAAACAATGAAATAGGTAGAATCGTTGAAAATGTTAACTGCATTGTAAATGGAGAACCTGTGGAATATGTAAAAATTTCAGCTACTTAGACATGATTTTTAGTGAAAATGGTAAATTAAATATGGAAATAGACAACAGAATTAACAAAATTGGTATGGTAGGAAATCATTTGAATAAATTCATATGGAATGAGAAAGAAATTAGTCAGAAAACTAAATTAACTGCTTACAAGACAGTGTTCAAACCAGTTTTAACTTATCGATCTGAGAGCTGGGTCAGAAGTAAAACACTTGACCAAAGACTAGAGACTGCAAATATGAGAGTCCTGAGAAAGATTAGAGGCATGAACAGATGGCATCAATGGCAATGTCATATTAAATATTAGGAAAGACCTTGACGTTGTCAGTGTCTAGGAATGGGTTAGCCGAGCTAATCTCAGGTGGTATGGTCACTTTAACAGAATGGGCAAGGAAAGATTAGCAAAACAAGTGTTCTCTGCCAGGTTGGCAGGAAAATGACCCAGAGGAAGACCAAGATATAGGTGGATTGATACAGTACAAAGTGCCTTAGACGATAGAAATATAAGATCTGATAATGTTGGATTCTTGACAAGTAAGAGACTAATTTGGCGGAAAATTGTAGATAAGAAGTTAGTAATGATGTATATTTTTCATGTAGTACTATCATATCCTGTACATTCCTTGATGGTATATGTCAGGAATTTGATGATGATAATGATTTGTTTATTGATTACACCAATGCCTTTGACTGTGTAAACTGGAAATTGATATGGGAAATGATGTCCATATCTGGCTTTCCTTGACATCTTTATCCAATTAATAAGTCAACTTTTTAACATTATTAAAACTGCATTAAGAATTGATAACAGATTATCACCTTGCCTTGCAAAACGGGAGTAATGCAATAAAAAAAAATATAAGACTTATTTTTAAATTGACCATATATTTAAAATGTACTTCTGTTCGTACAAATTTCCTACCGGTTTCGCTAGTAACTGACTAGCGAAAACTTACTTACCTTGTTACTTTAGCTACCTAATGGTTTTTTGTATTCTTAAACCTTTTTGCATTTACCATTTTCTGTACTATACAAGCCTTGAGAAAGCTAGCCAGTTACTAGCGAAACTGGTAGGCAATTTGTACGAACAGAAGTACATTTTAAATATATTGTCAATTTAACAATAAGTCTTATATTTTCTAACATTTTATGACCAAAATCATGTACAATTTATGGAGTAGGGCAATGTTGTATTCTATCTCCTGGAGTCTTCAGTCTCTATAGTCAGATGATCATCAAGAGATTTCAGGTGACTGGGATAGAGTCATATTGTTAGGTAGCTCATATGAGTAATATCATATATCTGTAACTTAAGATATGCTGATGACATAGTACTAATAGCAGAAAATGATGATGATGACAAATAAACTCCTTGGAAGAATAGAATGGCATAGATCCTCCTCCCTTCAAATCTGTAAAACAAAGTTGATCCTTGATAGCAATCGTAATGGAAGCGCTTCGGAATTGCCTACCAACACAGAAAAAGTTGATTGGCTTATCTGTCTGGATCATTGCTCTCTGCCAGTGGGGGTCACAGGGAGGAAGTAAGAAATTGAATTTCAGTGGATAGATGAGCAGTGACTCAGCTCACAAGGATTTGGAAGGAAAGAAAAAAAATCTATGAACACAAAGGTAAAATTGATCATATTCTTGGCATTCTCTGTGGTTCTTTATGATTCAGTTTTGGACGCTGAACTGTGAAGAACATTACTTGAGCATCAGAAACCAACTGAATCATGAAATGAGTCTGCAACATGGGGAGAGAGAGAAAGAGAGAACAATGAAGAACTCTTCATGTATAACAAGATGTCAGGAGCCAGAGGAAGTGACAGGCCCAGTGGGAAATTGGCTGTATTGAATTCCTCTCTAACTGGACTAAGATTGGAGGATGCACTCAGAAGATAGAGACAGATGAAGACAAATACGTAGAGTTAAAAGTTCTAAGCTATTGGTAGATGTACTAAATAAGATAACTAATTTTTTTCAAATTTCCACTGAGTGAATCAATTTTTATTTTCACTATTTAAACTTTATTTTATTATGGCATTCTTCTTTGGCTTCCCATGCTTCCTCCTACCCTGCACATCCATCTGCATGACCTTTCTTCCCATATACTCATCCTCCCTTCTCATCACATGACCAACCTTGCCTCCTGTATCTTTACTCCTGAGTTTGTAACGTTCACCAATCTCCTTATATAGTAATTTCTCAGATGATCCTTTCTGGTCACACTGCACATCCACCTAAGCATTCTCATCTCTGCTACCTCCATCCTGCTGATGTTATTTTTGCTCAGGGCCACAGTTTCCATAGCATAAGTCATAGCTGGTCTTACTACTGTCCTGTAGATTTTGCCTAAAAGGCAAAATCTACAGCACCCTCTCATCGCATAGTACTCCAGCCATCTCTCCAGTTTCTCCATCCAGCTTGTATCTTGCATCCCACTTCCTTCTCAGCCTCTCCATCCTCTTACAGTGTTGAACCTAAGTATCTAAGGTCCATAACCTTCCTGATGACATTTCCTTCCAGCTCCAAATCTTCCCCCTGGCTGCCATCCACTTTGAAACACACATACTCTCTCTTACTTCTGCTCAGTCTCATACCTCTTTCTTCCACTACTATTTTCCTCCATCTTTCCAGTTTAGCTACCACTTCTCTTGATTCTGCTCACATCACGATGTCATCCGCATATAACATTGTCCAAGGCGTGTCTTCTTTCACCTCCTCCATCACAATATTAAACAGGAACGGACTTAATGTTCCTGTTTAATATTGTTAAATTGAACTCTTGTCTTCACATTTCTGTACATCTCCTGCACCAACTTGACATATTTCTTGCCTTGGTACTCTATCATATGCTTTCTCCAGATTAATAAACACCATTTATGTAGCTCCCATTGTTTTTCTCAAAACTTTTACATGGCATACTTAAAATAAAAAATGTAATTATTAATTTTAATTGAAATAAACTTGATCATTGTTATTTTCTGATATATGTGCTAAAGAGTTGGCAGGTGCTATGACAGTACTACATACTAAGTTTTATGATGTTTACATTATTAGAGTCATCATTAAATTCCTGATATGTAACCTCTGGGGTATACAGGATATTATGATAGTACCACTTGAAAAAGTTACATCACTTCTAACTTCTTATTGACAATTTTCAGCCAAATTAACCTGTTATCTCTCAACATTTGAGTATTATTGTATTTTATATTTTTGTCATTTAAGGCATTCTTTACTGTATCATTCTACCTAGAAGGGTTCTTAAGGGTCAAAGCTGGATAACTGAGAGGAGACCTCCACATAGCCTTTTAAGGAATGCAGAGAACTTACCAGGGCTTCTGAACCTAATATCCAATCCTCTCCTTCTCAGGGTGCACCCTATTAGGCATCTACCTGAATAGTGAACAAACGAGGATGGGCTGGCAATTTAGGATTTAGCTGACCAAATGGTATTCTTATTGATTTAAACTGTAATGAAAAATTGTTATCTTGGAGGAAAATTGTAGATAGGAAGTTAGTAATGATGTAAATTTTTCATGTAGTGCTATCATATCCTGTACACCCCTTGAGGGTACTGGGCAGGAATTTGATGATGATGAAGAAAAATTGTTATTAGAATTCTATTAATAATTTTCTTCCAAATTAATGTGTTATTTGTGAGGTCTAGATATTGTCATAAATTGCATTTTAGTCTTCTAACTGTATCAGTGCACCTTAATCTGAGTCTTCTGGTGTCTTTTTCCTGCTACCCTGGCATTAAACATCCTGTTTTGCCAACTTTTCCCCTCCATTTCATTTAAGTGACCATATCCTAGATTAGCTTTCTCTCACATTCTTGTATGTTGATGTTGTAGCTGAGTTATTGACACTGTGCTCTTTGGTTGGAAAGACCTGGGTTCATATCACAAATCTATGAGGTGAAGAACTTTTATAAATGGGGCACTCCTAAAAGAAAGTAGGAGTGCCCCATTTATAAAATATAATATCCACTTATATAATACCTTATTATAAATGTGTTTTCATCTGAAGGAGAGTTAGGCAGAGTGTCATATGGTGATAGCAGGGTTTTCTTTCTCAGAGTAGCTTTAGGTACCTATAAATACAGGCATACCAGTCATAAGAACTCGCACACTGGCCTCATAACTTTAGCTATATCAGTTATAATTCTAAACATCCAACCAGTCAACAACTGTTAGGTTAATTTCCAATATCTTAATTTTTAATGCTTATGCCATATGTTCAGATCTACAAGTTGAAATCGATTTTGAATAAATACTCTCTTATACTTATAGTTTGAAGTTTCAGTTAATTTTTTTCTTATTCCATATAAACTTATTTAACTGACTTTCCCCATTATACAAGTGTTGATTATTCTGTTATCTCTTTTATGGATATAAATTTATCATATTCACTGAAATTTGTGTCTAAAGAGCTAAACTGTTTTACTTGTTTCATTAGTTCCCACATTTGATGTTTTCCATGCTCCTGTCTATTTTTGCAGTTTGTCTTTTTGTTACTGATTTTCATAGTAAATTTCTCAGACTTCTCTTATATCTTCCCAGATCTGTTAAACTTGTATGTATATCTGGCTGGCCACTTGCAAATATTCTTGCAAAATTATTATCTTATTACTGAAACATTCAGTAGAGAAATTAGTCTGTAATTTTCATTGTTTTGTTTCCCGTATTATAGATAGGTACTATTTATAATACCTATCTTCATCTAGAATTTGAATATATAAAACTCTACTTTATCTCGAATTTGACTTTCTTACTAGGCCATGTAGTCCCTGTAAAATTTTATGCCTCCATATTTAAGCAGTTCTGGTCAACTAGCATTTACTTTGATAAATTTTATTTGTATGAAATTAAAACATGTTGGCATAATTAGTTTTACTATGATGAAACTAATTCATCTAAATCATGAATAATAATTAAGATTATGTATTCAGGCAATATTGATGAGTGAAAGGAAGTTGCAGTATAGCACTCAAAACTGTTCATGAAAGTAAACTTCTTGCATGGAAAAATTTCAAGCAGAAAGAAATATGTGCAACTTCAAAATGGGAAATTATCAGATGTCTTTTTTTTTTTTTTGTGAATGTGTGCCAGTAAAGAAATTTTTTGAGCCATTAGAGAGAGAGAGAGAGAGAGAGCTGATTTAAAGAAAAGTCTAGTTCTTGTTGAAGACCTAAACAGTGGAGTAGAAAATGAATCATGGATATGCAGAAATTTTCTGGGAAAATTTTAGTAGGTCAAAGAGCTAGTAATATTGGTAAATATCTGGTTGACTTCTGTTGGATGTGGACTAGTGATTACGAATGCTATGTTCTAGCATAAATTCACAGAGAAAATACAAAAGAAATAAACTCTTCATAATTATTATTCATAATAATATTCTCAGACTGGGTCAGGATACTATAATATACTGGGAATTTGAAATAGTAGTCATCATCAGGCAATGACAATCAAGGAAAAGAAGGAGTAGCCATAGTATTCAACACAAAATACGAGGCTAATCTTCTTGAATGGCAGTCAGTCTCAAGTAGAGTAATTTGGGCAAATATGAGAATGGGGAACTGGACAATGAGACTTATTTGTGCCTATGGTCCCACAGAAGGTTCTACTAAGGTAGAAGTGGAGGAATTTTTTGAGGCTTTAGAAAAAGCAACTGACACAATGAAAAATGAAAAGTTGGTCCTTGTTGGGGATCTAAATAGTAGAGTAGGAAATGATTGTGAGACATACAAAAATATTTTGGGAAAATTTGGAGAAAAGAGCAAAGCTAATAATAATGGCAAATATCTGTTGGATTTCTGCTCAGGACATGGACTGGTTATTACTAACACCATGTTCCAACATAAAAATGTGCACAAATTCACATGGAGAGAAGAGGCTAGGAATAAGAAAAGTCTCATTGACTATGTTATTGTTGATAGTGATGTTTTCTCCCTGGTGCAGGACACCAGAGTATACAGAGGATTTGAAATTGGAAGTGATCACTATTTAGTCTTGAGCAGGATAAAATTGAATTTCATATTGAAAAGAATAACATGTAAGAAAGTTCTAAAGCGAATAAAAGTTGAGCAGCTCTCAGATGTGAACTGTAGACTAAAATACAGAAATATTATTGAAAAGAAAATGAAAGAGTTTGAGAACAGGAATCAAACTTTGGAGATTCAGTGGCAAACTCTGAAGGAAACATTGATTGATTCAGCCAGAGAGGCATGTGGTGAGGTTGTGTGCAAGGATAAAAAAATCAGAACTCCCTGGTGGACACAGGAAGTTAAAGAGGTAGTGAAGGAAAAGAAGAAAGCATATCAAAAGTTCCTGGCAAATAAGTCAGCTTTTACTCTTACAGAATACCGAGACAAATGTAAGAAAGCTAAACAGTGTGTAAAACTAGCTAAACAAAAGTCATGGGAGGACTTTGGCAAGAATATAGAAAATAAATATCAAGAAGGTGGCAAAATATTCTGGAGGTTGTTGAAGAAGCTTAGGAATGGAGGAAAGAGTGCTGTAAAAGGAATTAGAGATGATAAAGGTGACATGAAAACAGGAGAAAAAGATATCCTTGAAGTATGGAGTAATTACTTTGAAAAACTGCTAAATGAAACAAGCAGTGATGACAGCACAGTGATAAAAAACACTGACCAGGCATGCAGTCAGGAATACATATCCATACTTGAAGTAGAAAAAGCCATCAAAGGCTTGAAATGTGGAAAGGCAGCAGGAGTAGATGATATTCGACCAGAAATGCTGAAGTATAGTGGTATAAGAGTCTTACAGTGGCTGCACTGCATAGTTCAGAAAGCCTGGACAGAGGGACGAATTCCCGATGATTGGAGTAGAGCTCTCATAGTACCTATATATAAAAAGGGAAATAAAACTGAATGTGAGAATTACAGAGGTATTTCCCTACTGAGTGTTCCTGGCAAGATCTATGCAAGTATACTTGAGAAACGGTTGAGAAGAATTGTGGAAGAAAAGCTTGGTGAAGAACAAGCTGGATTCAGGCCAAATAGAGGCTGTCAGGATCAGATCTTCACTTTACGACAAATAGTCGAGAAAGCATGGGAATATAACAAAGATCTGTATTTAAGTTTTGTCGATTTGGAAAAGGCATATGACAAGGTGCCAAGAGAGAAGCTATTCAATACGCTGCAGTTATATGGTGTCAATGGGGCATTATATCAAGCAATACTTAGTCTTTATTTGAGTTGTAAGTCAGCAGTTTGAATTGAAGGAAGTACAGGAAGATGGTTTAATGTTGAATCTGGTGTGCGACAAGGATGTACATTATCCCCTCTGTTATTCATTATCTATATGGATCACATTATGAAGGAAAGTGATATTAAACATGATATCAGAATTGGAGGTGTTAATGTCAGCTCTTTGCTTTATGCGGACAATGTTATACTTCTAAATAAATCCACAACAAGTTTGCAAGATTTCCTGACTAAATTGAATAACTGTTATAATAAGTATGGTATAAAGTTCAGCAATAAAAAGACAATGAAAATAGGTAGAATCATTGAAAATGTCTACTGCGTTGTGAACGGACAACCTGTGGAACAAGTAAAACATTTCAGCTACTTAGGCAAGATTTTTACTGAAGATGGTAAATTAAATATAGAAATAGACAACAGAATCAGCAAAGCTGGTATGGTGGGAAGTCAATTGAATAAATTCATATGGAATAAGAGAGAAATTAGTCAGAACAAATAAATTAGTTGTATACAAGACGGTGTTCAAACCAGTTTTAACTTATGGATCTGAGAGCTGGGTCAGAAGTAAAACACTTCACCAAAGACTAGAGACTGCAGATATGAGAGTGCTGAGAAAGATTAGAGGCATGAACAGATGGCATCAATGGCAATATCATATTAAAAACAAGGATATTAGGAAAGAACTTGACATTGTCAGCATCCAGGAATGCGTTAGCAGAGCTAATCTCAGATGGTATGGTCACTTAAATAGAATGGGAGAGGAAAGATTAGCAAAACAAGTGTTCTCTGCCAGGTTGGCAGGAAAACGACCCAGAGGAAGACCAAGATATAGGTGGATTGATACGGTAAAAAGTACCTTAGACGATAGAAATATAAGATCTGATAATGTTGGAGTCTTGACAAGTAACAGACTGATTTGGAGGAAAATTGTAGATAGGAAGTTAGTAATGATGTAATTTTTTCATGTAGTACTGTCATATCCTGTACACCCCTTGAGGGTACATGGCAGGAATTTGATGATGATGATGATGATGATGATGATGTCATCATCGTTGAATAGAATAACAATAAAATCTCATAGAGAAGAAAACATGAATAAATGTTTTTAAAAAACTCAAAGTTGAACAATAGCTTTTAGATGTGTAGATTGAAGTATACAGATATTATTGAAGGTTAGAGCTTGAAAACAAAAACCCAAAATCTTAGAAATCCATTGACAAATCAGAAGAGACCATTGGTTGATTCTTCCAAAGAAGCATATGGTAAAGTTGTCTTCAACATTATAATCAGAACTTTATAGTGAACTCAGTAAGATCAGGAGGCAGTTCTAGAAAAGAAGAAATCATATTGAAAGTTCTTGGTAAGTGAGTCCCTATTCACTTATCTTCCCTATATGCACCACGTTCTCTGTGTAAAAGTAGGTAATCCAAGTTAAGGAAAGGTTTTGAAAAGAATGTAGAGGATAAATATTATGAAGGCAGCAAAATATTCCGAAGACTAGAAAAGCGGAGTAAAGAATACCAGAAAAGGATTTGGGGATGCTAAAGGTGATATAAAAAATTAAGGATATTCTAGATGTCTAGAGGAATAATGACATTCTATTTAACAAATTTACTTGAAAAATTTGTTAAATAAAATAAACAGAATAGTAATGATATTCTTTAAGCCTACTTTTGAACTTGCAGCTTACATATGGGCAATATATTACTATGCACAATATTCTAATTATACCACATAGGGTCACTTAAAGGTTATGTGGAAGTCTCCTAATGTTCTCTCCTTATCTACACATGGTGTGCACCTCATGGTAAATATCTTCTGGATACTGGGATGAGTATGGGACTCATCCCAGTATCCAGACTGGGATGAGTCCCATAATATGGGACTCTGAAGAACTATAGAAGTACCACATGGACATAATTGGTGTTACTGAGACTGAGAAGACTAAAACATTTGAAATCCTGCCTAATAATATGGAATGTTTTATATTTGGACAAGAATGATCTGGAAAAGGAAGGAAGGAGTAGCAATTGCATTTAACACTGGACATGAAATAAACTTCTTGATTAGCAGGCAATTTCAAGTAGAGCTATGTTGGCAAATTTTGAAATGGGGACTTAGACACTGAAATTTGTGTCTGTAGTCCCACAGAATGTTCTCTTAAAGAAGATGCGAAGAAATTTTTCAGGCCATTAAAGAAGGCAACTGACATAAAGTAAATGGAAAAGCTGGTCCTTGTTGAAGATCTAAAGAGCAAGATAGGAATCAAATCCCGTGCATATAGAAATGTTTTTGGAAAATATAGAGAAAAGCTAATAATAATGTAAGTGCCTTCTGGATTTCTGTTCGGGTTGTGAACTTGTCATCACTAAGTTGAAACATTACTATGTTTCAACTTAAATATATGCACAAATTCACATGGAGAGAAGACAAGAAAAAAAACTGAAGTCTTAATGGCTGTATTGTCATTGATAATGATTTCTTCAGACTGGTTCAGGATATGAGAGTATGAAGAGGATTGGAAGTGATCATCACTTAGTTTCAAGCAGGAAAAAATACAAAATTATTTTAAAAATAATTAGTTGAGCATCTTTTAGAGGTGAACTGTACACTCATATACATAAATGTTATTCAAGAAAAAGAGTATAAACACAAGAACCAAATCTTGGAGTCTCTGAGGAAAACATTGATTCCTTCAGCTAGGGAGCATGCGATGAAGTTGTTGACTGTGAGGAGAGAAAACTCAGAACTCCAAAAAGTTAAAGAGACACTCCTGGAAAAGGAGAAAGAATATCAAAAGTTCTTATCAAGTAAATCAGCAGATGTCGTGAGAGAATACAGAGAAACATGTGGAGGAGCTAAGCTGTGTGTAAAAGCAGCTGCACTACATTTTTTGGGAACTTGAATATGAATTATATTCTCATTAAAGTTAAATAAAGTTAAATAAGATAGATATGAGAAAGGTGGAAAAATGCTCTAAAGGCAATTGAAAAAAGCTTAGAAATGAAAGAGTGCAAAAGGAATCAGAGATGATAGATCTGACATCTAGAGTAATTACTTTGAAAGAATATTAAATGAAACAGTGACCAAACAGTGGGTGAAAATATTCAACCATTTCAAGTAATGCAGTCAGAATACATATCAATACTCGAAGTACAGAAAGCTATCAAAATCCTAAAATGTGGAATAGCAATTGTAGTAGGTGACATTCGACCAGAATGCTCAAATATGGAAGTATAAAAATTTTACAGTAGCTATACTGCATGTTTCAGAGAGCCAGAAGGTTGAATTTCAGAATGTTCCAGGAAAGAATTATGTAAGCATACTTAAGGCTAAGAAAAATTGTGGAAGAGAAACTTGGAGAAGCTCAGTCTAGATTCAAACCAAATAAAGGATATCAGGAACAGATTTTCACTTTATGACAAATAGTTCAGAAATATTACACGAATCTGTACTTAAGTTTTGTATTTCTGGAAAAAAAGCATATAACATGTTGCCAAGAGAAAAGCAGTTTTAGAATGCTACATTATATGAGGTAAATGAAACATTATACAGAGCAATACATAATCTATATTTATTATTTATTATTAGTCCTACTCCTAATAATTGAAGGAAGTACAGGAAGGCGGTTCGATTTGAAATCAATTATAAGACAAGGGTACTCTCTCTCTCTCTCCCCCTATATATATATATATATATATAATATTCTTCATCTCTATGGATCACATTATGGAAAATAGTGGCATTAAACCTTATATTAGAATTGGAGGTATCAAACTTAGCCCTTTGCTTTATGATGGAGATGATGTTGTACTCCTAAACACATCCAGCAAGTCTCCAGTGTTCTCTAACTAAATTGCAAACAGCTATAACAAATTTGGAGAACCTATAGAACAAGTAAAATATTTCAGATATTTAGGCACAATTTTGAGTGAAGATGGCAAATTAAACATGGAAGTTGATGACAGAATTAGCAAAGCAAATGTTAAGTTCCTTCCTAATTATGGGAGTGAACTAATAGTATCAATGGCAATATTATATTAAATATGAAGATATTAGGAAGGAACTTAACATTGTTAGTATTCAAGAATGTGTGAGCTGAGCTAATCTAAGGTGGTTGACTGTCTTAATGTATGGTCTTATGACATACTCTTGACTTTCCATACTTGGCTTGAACTTCTCCAAGTCAAAAATTGTTCTTAGTCACTTCTCTGGTATGCCTGCATAATTCTTACTGGGAAAATTCCTCTGTAATTTTCATACATCCGATATATCCTTATCTTCAATTTATTCAACATTTATCCATTAAATAAAATGCTTATTACTTGTGTTTGTTCACATTAAATTTTAAACACCATTTTGATGTCCACTGTTTCAGTTTTTTGAGATCATTCTGTTGATAACAGTGACCAGCTTGAAATGAGAATTGAACAATATATAGGTATAGATGTATTCTAAGTGTCCTAAATATCAAATAAACTTTGATATTTAGGACATTTCATCCATTTAGAACACAGTTATTGCTATATATGTTTATATAACTATTACTATATATTCCTATATAACATAATCATGTTATATAGGAATCATCAGTGTGGATTCCGTCACAGAAGATCTACAAATGATCAGATTTTTAATATATACCAATTACTTGAAAAATGTAATGAATTTGGAATTGAAACACACCACCTTTTCATAGATTTTAGAGCCTCATAGATAGATCTGACTTATTTATTTCAATAGAGGAACTACAGAGTCCACAAAAACTTATTGCTTTAGTTAAAGCTACAATGAGAAATGCTCATTTTCAGATCAAAATTCAGAACATGTTGTCTGATCCAGTATATATAAAAAATGGTGTTCGACAAGGGGATGGCTTAGCTTGCTTACTATTTAACATAGCACTTGAAAAGATTTTCAGAGATGCTGGCATTAATACAAGGGGAACTGTTTTCTACAAAAGTATATGCCAGTAATTAGAAAGATTTGTGATAATAATCCTTCTCAAATTGAAATTGGCTCCTATAAATTTGAAATTGTACATATTTTTATATACTTGGAATCAGAAGTTAATTGTAAAAATGATATCACTACATTCAGAGACATATTCTTTCTGCAAATAGATGCTTTTGTAGACTTGAGAAACACCTAAAGTCACATCTGATCTCAAGAAAAACAAAGATAATGATGTACAAAGTACTTATAAGCCAATGTTAACTTATTCCTCTGAAAACCAGTATTATCAATGGTAGATGAAAGATTGCTAGATCTGTTTGAAAGAAGAGTTCTCAAATATATTTTTGGAGTGGTATACAAGAGAATGCTGTGTGGAGGAAAAGATATAACCATGAACTATATAGATTATTTAATGAGCCAGATAAGTACATAAAAATAAATAGATTAAGTTGGGCTGGACACATTATATGCATGGATAGTAATAGAATAGTTAAGGAGATGTTTAATGTTAAGCCAGAAGGGAAAAAAAGAAAAATTGGAAGACCTAAATGAAGATGGGAAGATGGAGTGATCCAAGATATTAAGGTTTTAGGAGTCAAAAATTGGAGGAGTTTGACATTGAATAAGGAAGGCTGGCAGAAGTTTCTGAAGAAAGCCAGGACCCACATAGTGCTGTCTAGCAAATCATGATGATTATTAAAATTTAGCAACACCTAGACTGTCATTTTAAGTAGCGAAGTTTAAAAAAAAATGAAATAATCATAAGCCTTTTTATGATTGTGATATTTTCCTTTCTTGTTTTAGGGAAAAGGCTTTTTCATGGTTATCCAGTATATTATTCATTAGTTATTCAGAAGTTATTCATTAAAGTTACCTTTAATTAATATACTTTATATGCGTTGTTAATTCCGTAAACTAATTACCAGTTATCCAGTATAGGCATGATGTTATTTTGCCGTGTATGACTTGCTTACGAAAGAGAATTAGTTGAGAATTCCATCTGTGATGAGAATTTTATATGGGCAAATCCTATACATTACCCATATTTAGAAATGTGATTTAGAAAGCATTTAAAATATACCAGCTCAATTGGTACCTCTGAAATGAGTACTGATTTGGCAAATAAGTTGAAACAATCTGGTGATTGGCAGTTATGATAATGTTATATAGTCAGCTCTGACTTTAGCAAACATCTTTATAACAAACTGTTAGAAAAAGTCTCAGCCCGGTTCCCTTAGGTACAGTGCTGATCTAAATAGGAAATTTGCTATATCAAACTCAAAACCTCGTCATTACAACATACTTCTATTGAGATCCCTATAAGTTTGCCACAGTAAGAGTCTGCTGTATAAGTTTAATGCAGATCATTCAGTATTGAGGTTTCAATGAGTGTGCTGGATTGATATCAAAGACTTACTTGAGAAAAGTCCATCCTATAACATTAAGTGCAATACCACTGTTAGTATTATTTGGAATTTTTTTTTACATATTTTTTTGCACATTCTTAATTATGCTATCTCCAAATGTTTTATTCTTCAGTTATCTCATCAAATCTTACTTGTTAAGGTCATAGTTTTTTTAAATCCTGCTGATGCCATTAACATGGATTATGAAGAAACATGGTATAAATAATTTTAAAAGTTTTTTTTTCTTAATTTTCTTTAAGCATTATTAATCATCAGAAATTAAGAATTATACTTGTTATGCTCACATATTTCTCCACAAATCATTGTTCCCACCAGCTAATTTCAGTATAAAGTTGTTTTCAGATTGCACAGTAACTTCAAATTAATTAGTCACCTGCTTTAATGCCTTAAAGCAATGTACTACATGAGATTATTAATTTTAGTTGATATTATTTTTATTTAATTTTGTATATCTGTTTTTATGTATTATAATATCAAACTTTAGCTTTAAAATATGATTAATACTTTTTAATGTGTAGCAGTATGATTTTTTTTTCTCGTGTAATATATTTTGACCAGATTACTTTCAGGTCAGATACAGGTATAGTAAATATATACAATACATCATCTGTATTAACCAGTGCAGTTCCAGAACCTGTTAAGTGCATTAAGAATCTTACTACAGAAGTGACATCTTTAAAATTCAATAAGACATCTGAGATTCTTGCAATGTCTTCAAGCTTCAAAGATAATTCAATGAAATTGGTAAGCATTAAAAAAATGTTTACATACTATTTGTATAGAAACAGCTAAAAAAACTAATAATCTAATTTTTAAATTATCATTAGTAAGTTAACAAAATGTGGCATTGAAAAATAATTGGTACACTAAACAAGTTCCTACAAGCAAATTTGTACAAACCATAAGAGTAGTTTTGTTACAATTTCTCTTAGCATAGTATTGCACATATGGGTTTGATTGTGACTTTTCAGTATCATAATAAATATGATACTGGAAAGTCATAACTATTTTTACTTTCAGAGATGAATTGTAGAACTTAAGTATCCAACTATAATTGACAGAAAAAATTGAGTAATATGACAACAGTAATCAAACCTTGGAGACTCATTGATGGAGTTGGAAGAAAACATTGATTCAGCCAGAGAGACATGTGGAAAAGTTGTCTGAAAGAATAAAATTAGAACTTCGTAGAGGACTCAAGAAGTGAAGTACTCGAAAAGAAATGTAAAAATTTCTTTTTGAGAACTTTTACATTTCTGTCTGTATTTCAGACAGAAATGTAAAAATGCAAAACAGTGTATAAAAGTAAGTAAACAAAAAATTTTGGGAAGACTACTTTCATAAGAATATAGAAGATAAATATGTGGAAGAGGCAAAATGTTCTGTAAGGAGAATCAGAGATAAACAAGGTGATATGAAAACTGAAGATACAGATATACTAGATATTTGGAGTACAGGGAACCTTGCTTAACATGAATTTGATGTGTGTGATAACCAGTTAGCATGATTGAGTGAAATGACTCTATTTCCCAGTTTAAGTGAGTGATTAATCAGTTAATGCTATTTTTTTATGTTATGCAAAATTTTTTGTCACCAGCCTGCAGCAACCTGAAAAGTCATTAAGAGACATTAAGAAACACAAAAGTGGGGCAAGTAATACAATGATTGTGCGAGATCTGGGATACAGCGAGTCTACAGTTTGGACTATAATGAATAAGAGCAAAGAATACAAAGAACAAGGAAAAGTTGTTACTCTTTAAGCATGCAGATCATCTGAAATAGAAGCCATTTAATGATCGAGATGGAGCGTCTTCTGTCACTCTGGATTGAGGATTATAACCAAAAAATAATACCTCTTAGTACAGGGAATTTTCAGGCGAAAACTCTCAATATTTTTACCTCATTGAAAGAGACCAAATTTCAAAAGGAATGTGAAAGCTTTACTGCAAGTTGGATGGTTTGACCGTTTTAAAAATCGAGCTGGACTGCATAACGCAAGAATAACCGGGGAATCTGCTAGTGCTGATAAAGATTCTGTGGCCAAGTTTACTGAAGAATTGCAAAGGATAATTCAGGAGGGTGATTATGACAATCGGCAAATATTCAATGAATTATATATTTGGTGCTTAAGGGTCAAAGCTGTATAACTGAGAGGAGACCTCCACATAGCCTTTAAAGGAATGCGGAGAACCGACCAGGGCTTCTGACCTAATGTCCAATCCTCACCTTCTCGTGGTGCACCCTGTTGGGTATCTACTTGAATACTGAACGGACGAGGATGGGTTGGCAATTTGCAATTTAGCCGACCAAATTGTATTCTTATTGTTTAAACCAAAATATAGAATGATGGTACAACATGACACAATTTCATGCCGGCTGGGGCGTCGCCTGGTTAAACAAGGCCCCCGTTGTTTTCGCCAGGGAACCAGGGCGAACAGCGAAAAGTCAGCTACTGGAACAAATCTGAAAATAAACCCCAACTCGACATCACCAGAGTTGAAGATCGGTACTATCAACGTAAGAAGCATGAATGGCAAAGAAATGGAGCTAGCTGAGGAATTAGATAAGTACCAGATCGACATAATAGGGGTGACTGAAACAAAAAAGACCAAAACTGGTGAGATCTTTCTGAGCAATAAATACAAAATGTTATATTCAGGCAATGACAATCAAGGAAAAGAAGGAGTAGCCATAGTATTCAACACAAAATACGAGGCTAATCTTCTTGAATGGCAGTCAGTCTCAAGTAGAGTAATGTGAGCAAATATGAGAATGGGGAACTGGACAATGAGACTTATTTGTGCCTATGGTCCCACAGAAGGTTCTACTAAGGTAGAAGTGGAGGAATTTTTTGAGGCTTTAGAAAAAGCAACTGACACAATGAAAAATGAAAAGTTGGTCCTTGTTGGGGATCTAAATAGTAGAGTAGGAAATGATTGTGAGACATACAAAAATATTTTGAGAAAATTTGGAGAAAAGAGCAAAGCTAATAATAATGGCAAATATCTGTTGGATTTCTGCTCAGGATATGGACTGGTTATTACTAACACTGTGTTCCAACATAAAAATGTGCACAAATTCACATGGAGAGAAGAGGTTAGGAATAAGAAAAGTCTCATTGACTATGTTATTGTTGATAGTGATGTTTTCTCCCTGGTGCAGGACACCAGAGTGTACAGAGGATTTGAAATTGGAAGTGATCACTATTTAGTCTTGAGCAGGATAAAATTGAATTTCATATTGAAAAGAATAACGTGTAAGAAAATTTTAAAGCGAATAAAAGTTGAGCAGCTCTCAGATGTGAGCTGTAGACTAAAATACACAAAGATAATTGAAGAAAAAATGAAAGAGTTTGAGAATAGGAATCAAACCTTGTAGATTCAGTGGCAAACTCTGAAGAAAACATTGATTGATTCAGCCAGAGAGGCATGTGGTGAAGTTGTCTGTAAGGATAAAAAAAAATCAGAACTCCCTGGTGGACACAGGAAGTTAAAGAGGCAGTGAAGGAAAAGAAAAAAGCATACCAAAAGTTCCTGTCAAATAAGTCAGCTTGTGCTCTTAGAGAATATAGAGACAAATGCAAGAATGCTAAACACTGTGTAAAACTAGCTAAACAAAAGTCATGGGAGGACTTTGGCAAGAATATAGAAAATAAATATCAAGAAGGTGGCAAAATATTCTGGAGGTTGTTGAAGAAGCTTAAGAATGGAGGAAAGAGTGCTATAAAAGGAATTAGAGATGATAAAGGTGACATGAAAACAGGAGAAAAAGATATCCTTGAAGTATAGAGTAATTACTTTGAAAAACTGCTAAATGAAACAAGCAGTGATGTCAGCACAGTGGTAAAAGACATTGACCAGGCATGCAGTCAAGAATACATATCCATATTTGAAGTAGAAAAAGCCATCAAAGGCTTGAAATGTGGAAAGGCAGCAGGAGTAGATGATATTCGACCAGAAATGCTGAAGTATGGTGGTATAAGAGTCTTACAGTGGCTGCACTGCATAGTTCAGAAAGCCTGAACAGAGGGACGAATTCCCGATGATTGGAGTAGAGCTCTCATGGTACCCATATATAAAAAGGGAAATAAAACTGAATGTGAGAATTACAGAGGTATTTCCCTAATGAGTGTTCCTGGCAAGATCTGTGCAAGTATACTTGAGAAATGGTTGAGAAGAATTGTAGAAGAAAAGTTTGGTGAAGAACAAGCTGGATTCAGGCCAAATAGAGGCTGTCAGGATCAGATCTTCACTTTACGACAAATAGTCGAGAAAGCATGGGAATATAACAAAGATCTGTATTTAAGTTTTGTCGATCTGGAAAAGGCATATGACAAGGGGCCAAGTGAGAGAGACTATTCAGTACGCTGCAGTTATATGGTGTCAATGGGGCATTATATCAAGCAATACTTAGTCTTTATTTGAGTTGTAAGTCAGCAGTTAGAATTGAAGGAAGTACAGGAAGATGGTTTAATGTTAAATCTGGTGTGAGACAAGGGTCTACATTGTCCCCTCTGTTATTCATTATCTATATGGATTGCATTATGAAGGAGAGTGGTATTAAACATGATATCAAAATTGGAGATGTTAATGTCAGCTCTTTGCTTTATGCAGATGATGTTATACTTCTAAATAAATCTGCTACAAGTCTGCAAGATTCTCTGACTAAATTGAACAGCTGTTGTAATAGATATGGTATGAAAGTCAGCAATAAGAAGACAAAGACAATGAAAATAGGCAGAATCATTGAAAATGTCAACTGTGTTGTGAATGGAGAACCTGTGGAACAAGTAAAACATTTCAGCTATTTAGGCACGATTTTCAGTGAAGATGGTAAATTAAATATAGAAATAGACAACAGAATTAGCAAAGCTGGTATGGTGGGAAGTCAATTGAATAAATTCATATGGAATAAGAGAGAAATTAGTCGGAACACTAAATTAGCTGTATACAAGACAGTGTTCAAACCAGTTTTAACTTATCGATCTGAGAGCTGGGTCAGAAGTAAAACACTTGACCAAAGACTAGAGACCACAGATATGAGAGTTCTGAGAAAGATTATAGGCGTGAACAGATGGCATCAATGGCAGTATCATATTAAAAACGAGGATATTAGGAAAGAACTTGGCATTGTCAGCATCCAGGAATGCGTTAGCAGAGCTAATCTCAGGTGGTATGGTCACTTAAACAGAATGGGCGAGGAAAGATTAGCAAAACAAGTGTTCTCTGCCAGGTTGGCAGCAAAACGACCCAGAGAAAGACCAAGATATAGGTGGATTGATACGGTGTGCCTTAGATATAGGTGGATTGATAGGTGGACTGATAATGTTGGAGTGATGATAAGTAACAGGCTGATTTGGAGGAAAATTGTAAATAGGAAATTAATAATGATGTAATTTTTCTTTTTTCATGTAGTACTATCATATCCTGTACACCCTTTGAGGGTACATGGCAGGAATTTGATGATGATGATGATGATGATGATGATATATTTGGTTTAATCCTTTATCCAAGGGTAAGCAAACAAAGTTTGCACCTAAAGTAATTTCAGAACTGGGTCAACTCGTAGCAAAGGTGGTATAACTTCACATCACTTGCCTTAGTGATGTGAAGCATAATGCAAAGCACATCTCCTTGCAGACATGTATAATGCTATGCATTAAGGGAAGGGTCACTACCAGACCAGTTTCGACCTTTATTGAGGTCTCATCAGTGAGAGCCAGACCTAGAGGTGGTGATACCAAGGTGGAAGTAATGCAGAAATCATATTTCCATATACAAGTTGCCAAAAGGTGTCATACCTGATTATAAAAATTCTCTGGATTAGAGATAGTTGATGGAAGTTGTTTTCCACTTGGTTATGCTACAAATTACATATTTGGTTTAATCCTTTATTCAAGCGTAAGCAAACAAAATTTGCACCTGAAGTAATTTCAGGACTGGGACAACTCGTGGCAAAGGTGGTGGTATAACTTCACATTACTTGCCTTAGTATCCCATAATGCAAAGCACGTCTTATGTTTACAAGGAGATGTGCTTTGCATTATGGGATACTAAGGCAAGTGATGTGAAGTTATACCACCTTTGCCACGAGTTGCCCCAGTCCTGAAATTACTTTGGGTGCAAACTTTGTTTGCATACACTTGGATAAAGGATTAAACCAAATGTATAATGCGTAGCATAACCAAATGGAAAACTTTCCTAGCTAAAACCGAAGCATCTCAATGAGGATACAAAGTATCTAAAGATCGTCTTATGCTTTTATTAGTAGGTAATACAGAAGGCAACTTTAAACTCACGCTTGTGTTAGTTTATCGTGTGCAAAATCCAAGATCTAACATTATTGAAGAAATCAACACAATTGGAAAAGAACTTGGATTTAATGAAACTAGATATTGAAAATTTGAGAAACTTGCTCGATTCCCATTCAGAACAGTTAAGTGAGAATGATCTGCTGCAATTAGAAGAACAGCATGCATATGAAGAAGAAGATAAGGAGTGCGAACAAGAAGAGAAAATTACTGTTCAATATATATATTGAATATACTGTTCAATATATATATATATTCAACAGTATATTCAATATATATATATTGAACAGGATTGCTGTGTGTGTGTGTGGGGGGGGGGGGCAATCGCTCGATTAATGCAGCTAATACGTTCTTTAAAACAGGCGCATTAATCAAAAACGTACCAGTTGAATATAATAACCTATGGGGAAAAGTATAATTCGTTTCTCAAATTTCTTTTTTGACCCTTATTTTTTATAAAATAATTAGGGTATATCTCAGGGCCTAGTTAAAAGGAAAACCATGAAGCTGATAGACAATAAAACATATTTAGAATTCAATTTATTATTCTACTTCTTAACAAAGAATTGAGCTAACATAGTTTGGCAGGCATTCTGTTTCTCGCATACAACTCAGTGGTATGGCCCTATTGCCTCTTCTACTCTTCTGCAAATTTTACTGCCTCTCTCTTCATCAGGCCAGCCTCTAAGGATTGCTGCTTAAAAACTTCATATGTGCGAACATTTTCAAATTGTTTCTGTGAAATCTCTTTGGGCTTGTCAGCGATTAAATTTTCTTCATATTCTTCAGGATCTTCCTGTTGTGCATCTAAATTTTACAGGGTGGAATCATCCAATTTCTCAGAATTAGATTTAATTAACTTACATTCATTGAAAAGCTTCTAAAATCATTTTGCACAATGTGGAAGAATGTGATTCCAAACAGCTCGCATACTGCCAGCAGAAATGTCATTCGACTTTGAGACTTTATAACCAGGCTGAGATTTCTCTGATTTGGCCAGAAAAGTCTTGGAAGGCATTCGTGTTTCGTTGACATTAAATATTTGCTAGTCACAATAGTTCCCCCCCCCCATGGATAATTTGTGGCCACCTCGTTATCTGCACATGCAGCTTCTCCTGTAATTCAAACATTATGTAGGCTATTTCTCTTTTTTGAAACACTCAAACCACCCAGCACCAGTGTAGAATTCTTCTTCTTCTTTTCCATCATTGATAGCTCTTTCTTTCAAGGTTGCAAAAAGACTTAATGCTTTTGATTTAATAAAGTCAGTGTTTAGCGGGATCCGTTTTTGGTTACAATCTTTGATCCGTGTAGAAAGAAGTTTCTCTAATTCAATCATTATAATACTTTGATTTTGAGTGGTCTGCATGCATGATGAACTTGAGGCAGTCTTACCTTTCTTTTTGTATTCAGCAGCTTTGCTTAAAATTGCTCTTATAGTTGATTCACCTATTTTTGCTCTGGACTCACCTTGTTCATTTTTCTTTATTATTGCAAGTTTTTCTTCCAATGAGATTACTTTTCGAATCATTTTCACACTTCCACTTTTTTGCTCACTAATTCTTTTACTCATGATGAAAGGCTTGGAAAATACTTTAAATTAAAAAATTAAGGAAAACAGTTGCAAAGGAGGGACGAGATATGATCATCAAAAGGCTCTGTAATTAGCAGATGAATTGCATTTTGACGGTAAATTTGGAACACAGTGTACATGGAAATAGTGTAGTACGCCATTAAAATTCACTTTGTGAAATGTTTTAAATCGGTAACTAAATTATTTCAACCCGGTGAGTGGTTTTTTAAAATAGTTAGCTATAAAAATGTAGGAGAGAAAAATTTTTTTTAAATCTGTAACATTTATTTTTAAGATGTATATAGGCACACTAATCGAATTTTAGAAGCGCACTAATCGAATTTGGGTATAGAAAAAAAATGATGCACTAATCGGGGGTGCATTAATCGAGGGATTGCTGTGTGTGTGTGTGTGTGTGTGTACTGAGGTTGATTTACTCAGTTGTTAAACATATGTTTTAAAAGAATTGAATGACATAAACCGAGAGTAAAGGAAAAAGGTTTAATGGTATCACACGACTAGTTTCGGCTTTTTACAGCCTTCAAGTTTTTTTATACAAAAAGAAACATTAAACATTGAAGATAAAAACTGTGAACGGCACAGGAAAGTCACTATACGTATTTAACGTGAAAACGTTGTAGTTAACGTATTCAAAGCTGTTCCTTCGTTGGCCACATTGTTGGGTGAGTGCGTGCCTATAGCATCTCGTGAGCACCAATATGTGATCACAGCAGAATGGCAGTTTGGGAGGTTATAGCTTAAATTATTATTTAAATGTACAGGGTTGAGGATGATTTCTCTAGATTCTACAGTTTTTCTCTCCATTTCATCATGGCAATGGAAATGTTAGATCTATCCCAAAGGATTGTATGACTATGGTTTTGATCATCAGAATTGGCAGAAAAAAGGATATGGCTGGATAAAGCACTGGCACATGTTTCTTGTAAGTGATGTCCCTCCTGTGCTCCTCCATACGCAATTCAATAGACTTATCCGTCTGGCCAAAGTAAGGTATGTTGCAGCCACACCATATCTTGTATACACCGGGATATTTTAGATTGTGATGGCTAGGCTTTGGACGGCTCACTAGAGAGCGGATCTTAGGAAGTGGAGTGAATAAAGTTCTAATGTTATATATATGTATATATATATATATATATATATATATAGTTTTATGAAAAAAATTGAATGACTAGAACCGAGATTTAATTAAAAAGGTTTTAATATAAACACACTACTAGTTTTGGCCTGTAACAGCCTTCTTCAGGTGACATTATAAAAGAAAAAACACTAAACATTGAGGGTTAAAAGACTATGAACAACATAGACAGTCTTTATACATAATTAGCATTAAAACGTTGTAGTTGTATTTGAAGCTGTTCTTTCATTTGTTGCATTGTTGGGAGAGTGCGTGCTTGCTGCATCACGTGAACGCCAGTACATGATTACAGCTGAATGAGAAGGCTGTTACAGGCCGAAACTAGTAGTGTGTTTATGTTAAAACCTTTTTAATTAAATCTCGGTTCTAGTCATTCAATTTTTTTCATAAAACTATGTATGTTAACCGAGTCAATGATCATTCTGTCATATATATATATATATATGGATGGATGGATCACATTATGAAGGAAAATAACCAAAAATTTTGTCAAAATTTTTACCTCTCAAATTTTGTTACTGACAAAATTTGAGAGGTTAATCTCAGCTCTTTACTTTATGCAGGTAATGTTATACTCTAATATGAATTGGCAGAATTCCTTAATTAAATTGAATAACTGCTATAACAAATGACATGGCAGTCAGTAATAAAATGACTAAAACTATAAAAAATAGGTAGGAACATAGGAAACTTCAACTGCATTCTGAATAATATGGAACAAGTAAAATTTCAGCTATTTAAGCACAATTTTTAGTGAATATGGTGATTTAAATATGAAAATACACTCATGTTCATAAAAACCACATCACCTGCTGTAACCATGTTTTTTTTTGGATATTAAATTTGAATGCCTATTTGAAAAGGGATAATAACAATAATTGTCACAAATAATGAATGTAATATAACATTTTTATTTTTGATTAATATTTGGTTATTTTTAGTACAAGATGTGATATAATTAGGAAATGATAACAAACTTGAAAAATTTGCAAATATTTCAGTTCAGCTGCAGTTTTACTAACATTCATAGCTAAAAATTCACTTTTTGCTGTTTAGTACTTTGTGAGTCCTCCTTTTGGCATTGGCAGGGACAAAATCAATTTCCTGATAGATGCAACTGTTATTTCATAGTTACATACCCTTATAATGGCTTCTTGGAGCTTGAAGTGTTTTTGGCTTCTTGTGTATTTTGTACCATTTGGTACCACAAATTCTCAATGGGGTTGAGATCTCTATGGCAGTTATTGAATCGAGTGTTCATTGAGCCACTTATTAATCTGCAACTCAGTTTGTACATTTAGGGTTATAAAAGCATTACTTACACTTTTTGCCCTATTACAAGGTGCAGAGTCATCCATCCTGAAATATGCACTTTGTCTTTATGATAAAGTGGTCTCTGATAGTAGGCAATTAATTATTAATTAATTATTAATACATTACAAAATAACCAAGGTGTTCCATGAAATTTCAGGATTTGTGAAGTGTTCTGTCATAGGAAAAATCTGGGAATGCTGGTGTAGACAGTGGCTTTCTTCCTGTCCCCTTCTTCCTTTCAGCCAATCTGGTTTCCTTCACTTTCGGCACCAGCTGTATACCACAGTAGATAGACTACAGGACACCCTTTTACCTATTTCACTAGAGGAATAACCTTCTCTTTTCAAAGTTTGAATCACACTTTTTCTGTGAGGTATTAACTACATGTAATTAACCATAGTGATCTCAGCATGAAAATGCAAAAACTAACTCTTGCTGTCTATTTATAGCATAAAAAATTCTGATGCAATGGCAGCAGCTATTAATTAATCTGAAACCTGTGGGAATGATAGATGATGCAATACAACTAAATATCTAATGATAAACCAACAAAAATGACCATTTAACTCCTAAATGGTCATTTTTGTTGTTACCTTACATACTGCATTACCTTACATATAGTTAAGGTAATGCAGTTTCATAGAAACTGCATTACCTTAACTATATGTAAGGTAATGCAGTTTCTATGAACATGAATGCAAATGACAGAATTAGTAAAACTGGTATAGTCCAAGTCAACTTAATAAATTTATATGGAATAAGAGAGAAATTAGCCAGAACACTAAATCAGCAGTGTACATGCAATGTTTAAGCCAGTTTTAGCTTATGCATCTGAGATCTGGGGGGGGGGGGGGTAGAAGTGAAACAGTTGACAGTTGATCAAAGACTGGAGACCTCAGATATGAGAATTCTGAGAAAAATTAGGATATTAAAAAGATGGCATCCATGGCAGAATCATATTAACTCTTGCATTTTCTTTGTATCATATGTTATATACACTGCAAACCTCAGACGCTGGTGCATCACTTTTGATGCACCAGCATTAAATGTGATGCTGGTTAGCACAGTGTATATAACAATGTGGTTTGCACAGTGTTATATAACATATGATGCACACAGGACAGGCAATGGGTTAAAAATGAAGATAGGAAGGAAATTGACATTGTTAGCATTCAAGAATGGAAAAGGAAAGATTAGCAAAGCCGATGTTTCATGTCAAGATGGCAGGAAAAAAAGCCCAGAGGAAGACTAAGGTGTTGATGTTACCTTAGAAGACCAAATGTAAGACCTGACAGTAGAGTTCTTGCAGATAACAGACTAATTTGGAAGAAAATTATTAAGAGGAAGTTGGTAAGAATGTAAACTTTTCATGTAGTGCTATACAGTATCCTGTACACCCCCCCTTGAGAGTATGTACATCTCAGGAATTTGATTTGATGATGATATTCAAGCACAGTTAATGGACAAAATACTACACCATAAAACTTCAAATGCTTTGGTAGAAGTTGATCATTTTACATAATGCTCAATAAATTTGTTTTAGAACATACATCACTAATGACTTTGTTCTATCAGATTTGAAGGGAGTTGTATGGTGAGTGAATGAGAATCTTCATTTTTATTTTGAATGTGTGGAGAATAAGTATATATTTGTGTTTAATTGTATGCTCTATTCCATTTTGTGAAATGTGTACTATGATCAGTTAAATCAAACAGTGTACTGTAAGGGAAAGAGAAGTAGTTGATCTTGGCATGTTTGCATCTCAGCTCTGGCAAGGTCCAAGGGAGTGGAAGGAGGGGGAAAATAATTCTGCTACATGAAGGTAGTTCCAAGACAGAAGTAGCAAACTAGAGACCACTTAATTTTTTTTCAGGAGTGGTGGTTAAAGGTAAAATTCAGGAATGGATGGATATAAATATAATACTTTATGGTGGGTAGCACAGTTTGTAAAAGGTAGGTCTTACATTAGTAATTTACTTGCATTTAAGTTTGACTTTCTAGACTCTGAAAAATCATTTGACAGATTACTGCATAAAAAACTATTATGAAAGTTGCAAGAAATGGGAATTGATATGAAGCTGGTGGTATGAATTGGGGGGGGGGGGCTGCCAGAGAATGAGACTGACTAGTGGAGTGCCTCAAAGCTCTGTACTAAGGAACTATAGTACAGAGCCTGATCTAAGGGGAGATACTCAATTGCGAAACTGGGGAGGACACTATGAAGCTGGTGGTATGAATCGAGGGGGAATGGGGGCTGGCAGACACCAGAGAACGAGAGTGACTAGTGAAGTACCTCAATGCTCTGTATTGAGGGACTATAGGGAATGATCTAAGGGGAGATACTCAGTTGCAAAACTGGGGAGGGCACTAGTTGATAAAGGTGATATAAATAAACATCCTACATGATTTAAATAAATTGGCATTGTGGGTGAAAGATAATCTTTGTCAACTTAATGTTGCAAAATGTAAGTTTCTGCACTTTGGGTTGAAAAGATTAATATTGCATTGATAATACTGGATTGCAGGAAATCAATGAGGCTAGGGTTTGGGGGGTAATTTTGGACAGAAAGTCAATGTTCAGAGGGCATATTGCATAAGTTGGCAAAATAACTCAAAGGATTACTCGAATATTGAAAAACACACTAAGAAGGAAAGATAGTGAGTTATTCCTCTTTATAAGCTATGGCATGGTTGCGCTTGACTATTGTGCACAGATTTGGTCATCTGGGTTTCTTTGGGGATCAGAATTTGGTGGAGAGGATCCAGAGACAAGTGACCAAGTTGATGAAAGGTCAGTGGAATGCTCCCTATGAGATTGAAAGTGTGCAAGTTGCAAGGTTTAGTTGAACAAAAATAGGAGACATGTAGAAACTTATAAGTTAGTGAAGGTTCTGTAAGTTGGCATAAAAGAAATTTTTCAGTACATGATAGATAGAAAACTATGGTGTCACCCCTGGAAGTTGTATGAGAGTATCATTAGTAAAGGTGTGCTGACTAGATTTTTTGCTTGAAGAGTGGTAAATGAGTAGAATGGATTGCCAGAGGTAGTTGTGAGTGCCTTGACATTGGATGAGTTTAAGAAAAGGTGTGATAAGTATTGTATGTATAAAGGTTAGTTTGGGTCTCCCACGATGAGCCTGACTTTGTGGAGATACCCATATAGTAATAATAATGATGATGATGATGATAAAAAATATAGAAATCAACAATAGAATAAGCAAAATTCGAATGGTAGGGTATTATTAATTAAATTTATATGGAATAATAAGAAATTGACCAAAGTACTGAAACTTTCCACAAGATAGTCTTCAAAACAATTTAACATATGTGTGACAGAGCTGGATTAGAAATAAAACAATTGATTTAAAGAATAGAGATCAAAGTTATGAGAAAAAGTAGGGGAGTTTATAGGTCAAAATCATTGATAATCATTTTAAAAATGAAGATATTTGTTAGCATTCAAAAATGTGTGAGCAGAGGATACAGTACTACTCCTCTGTAATGACAAGGTAGAACTAGGACAAATTCTTGACAGAGTTAACAAGATCATTAAGAACAGAGGACTTATCTCAATCCTAGCAAGACAAAGATTATGGTTCTCAAAGAAAATACAGACAGGGAAGCTCCTGAGAAACAAGTGTAGCTTAATAGAGAAAGAATTGAAGTCAACAAGTTTGAATACCTGGGATCCATTATCAATGTGAAGAATTGCTGTTCAGATGTCAGAAGAAGATTAGGAATTGCTAAAACAACAGTCAGAGACTTGTCTAAAATCTGGAAGGATGGATCTATCTTTACAGGAACAAAGTTGAAGATTTTGGATATAGCTGTTTTTCCAACAGTGACTTATGGATGTGAGACTTATAACCTAAAGAAATCTGATAGGAAAAGGATAGGCTGCTTTTGAGATGAGATGTGTCTAGAGTGACTGATCTTGAGAATTGACGCCTCCAGAAAAGCATACAACAGGACTACATGGCAAGGACTAGTGTGGCACATCACCAAGCATCTGAGTGACCATATGGCATCTGTTGATGTCCAGTGAACAGTTGGATGGATGGAAAAAAACTCAAAGGATGACCAAGTTCTAAGTGAATTAATACAGTCAAAAGTATCTTTAGAATTCTGAAATAACTGACAATATTGGTGTCCTTACAAATAACAAACTAATCTGAGGAATAATTATTGATAGCAAGTTAGTAATAATGTAAACATTCTCATGTAATGCTACTATAATACCCTGTGCATCTTGATGATACACGGGAATTTAAAGTTGATGAAATTCACTTGTTGACCTATAAACATCCTATAAAATTCTTTTAGCAGTCAGTAACTAAAGTGCACTTTAGTTACTCATACTGATATACCTTAATGGCAAAATAAAACTCTGGGAACTAAGATAACAATGTTTGCAGAAAACTCCTCCTCAGTTGGTGGCAGGCTACCTGGATATAATCTTTCCTTTGCAGCCAATAGACTTAAATTTCATTAATTATGTTTTGTGAGAGTTGTCAGATGCTAAATGACTTTCATCACATGGGATATGTTTAATATATTTTTTAAATAATAATTATCATTATTATTATTATTATCATCATCCAAAACCTCCAGGGAAGGGGGGATCAAAGATTCGTCAAAAGAGGCAATAATAACCCTCACTAGCTGTCATACCTTCTCTTAAACTCATTCATACTGGATGCACTCGCTACTTCAACAGTCAAACTGGTCCACTCACTCACTGCTCTTTGATAGAAAAATCTAGCTCTGACCCATTTTTTAACTGCACAGAAACTTAACTTCTATAGATATGGATGCCCCCTCCCCCATTATCTCCCTACTTCCCATATAACAAAAAATTTCATCAGACGATAACCTGTAACAACTCTTTCAAAAGTTTGCAGACATCTATCATATTATTATTCCCTCTTTCCACTATTTACCAGTGTCTACAGTCCACATAATCTCAATATCTCCTTGTAATCTACAATCCATAATTTCACTTTAACTTTATAACTCTTTTGACATCTTCTTTATATCCTTTGAACTCAGCAGATCAAATTTACAGTAGTCCAGGTGCAGTTGTATCAAGCCTTACAAAGTGGCAAAATGACTTTCTTATCCTTACGTGTCAATGTTCATTTCAACATAACAATTATCCTCTGAGTTATATTAGCAATTTTGCACTGTGACCTTTGAACTTCAGTTTCCTATCCACCATATCTTCATGATACCAGCCTCATCATTTCTTGTAACTGAGTCCCACCAATATAGTATGCAGTTGGAAATTTCATCATGCCAGAGTTCATAACTTAACACTAACATTGAATTGATAGCCATTATCATTTTCCCACTGTTGGAGTGCTTATTTAAATCATTCTGTAGGCATTTTAATATAAGAAGCTTCCCAGATTGCCTTGCCTATGTTTTCATCATCAGTAAACAAATGAACATTTCCTGTTTTATATATTTCATAACTTCTCTTATTCTCATATTTCTTCCACATCTTCTTATGTAACTCTTGCTTAATAAGGTTGCACATCCATTTCATTCCCACTCTATTTTCTTCTTTCAACTCAGGCACACAATTCAGATATTGCCTCATTCAAGCACTTTTTGAAAGCTTTCCATGCATTACTGATATCTTTTCCATTGAGTAACTGATACCAAGGGACCAAAGATAGTATTCTTTTGAGTTTGTCATAATTTCCAGCTTTGTAGTTCAGCATGTAACCTGTCCTGATTGGAACATCCATGTAGTTAGCTATTTTCCAGGACAGTATGGCATGATCACTGTCCAAAAAAAAACATTTGTGTTCTTAACTGAAATCCTTTCTGATGCTATGATTAAATCTAATATTCTTTGATCTTGCATCTTTTCTTTCACATGCTACATGAGAAAGTTATCTCACAACAGCACAATAAATTCTCCTTCATTCTTATGAGATATATTTTCTACCTAATCAATGTTTGGATAATTTAAGTCACCCATAATGATTACTTGCTTAGTACTCATTGGAATAATTTGGATAATGCTTAGGATGATGCTGGGGACAATGAAATGTAGCAGTTGAACCACCAGGTCTGTAGCAATACCCAACCATACCTTTCATCTGTTAGCCTCAAGTTCACACCAGATAGCCCCCAACTTATTGCTATATGGGACATAATTACTATTACTTCTTTCTTGAGTTTCTAACTGGACACAAAAATAGTCCTTATAAAATGCAAATTAATTTTCCTTGCTCATGTGCTGTTTCCTGCTACCAATTTGTGTTCCCATGATCTCCCTGTATTGTGTATTGAATCTTCAGCTGGTTGATAACTCGGGTGCTCTTGAACAATTCATTCATTCCCCCCCCCCATTTTCGACTGGATTTTATGAAACACTATAATCAGCCCTTTTTATCTCTCCTTATCTTATCGAAATGTGCAGTAATCATCATATTCTATACTTATCACAACACTCTTTCTAGTTTACACAAAAGTCCTTAGACTCCTCTTTTCTGCCTTCTGTTTCTTATCAACTGATTTTCTGAATGTCAAATGATAATCTCTTTTATAACTTCTCTTTCTCATCAAATTCATATCAAACCTTCATAAAGTGAACATCCATTTCTTTTCCTTTCCATATGTTTTTACGCATTCTTATGCTCCATACCACTTGCAATAAGCTCTCTTCATTTTATTTATGTTGGTCCTGTTGGCCAAGTGGTTAGCATACCCTTTCTCCAACGAGCAGGTTGTAGATTCAAATCCCTCCCCCCCCTGCAGGGATGGATGTTTGTGATTGTCTTAGCTTGTGTACTGCTGTAACCTTTGATATGGTGCAGTAAAACCATAAAGCATCATCTTCTTTTTATTAACCTTGGTACATCCATCATCATCATCTCAAATTGCTCTTTCTATTCACTATTCATATATAAAAATCTTCCATATCCTTCTTAGTACAAATCTTTCATTACCAGAAATCATTCATTCTAGCTACTACAAATATTTAATTCATTTTAGAACCTCATTTTGTCCTTAATAAGAATACAACTTACAATATATCTCTGTGTTTTAAAACAAATTTTTATTGCCTCTTTCTTTTTATCCTGACCTCATCCATTTTCTCTTTATCTCTCTCATTCCTGATAAACTCTGTTCATCTATAAAATTATAATTAGTAGAAATGTAACTGTGTTCTAGTTTTAAAGCTTTTATCTTTTGTCCCCATTATAGTTACTATAGAAAGGAAAAAAATCTGAATTATTGAATTCATGTTAAGTATTTTGAATTTTAACAGTTTTATAATGAGAAATAGTTTTATTTTGAATGCCATCTATGCCTACTAGGGAATTAATTAGTAGTGTATCTCAGTGGAAGTGGTATTTACTTTCTCAGTGGTAGGCTAACCCAGACTATTGCAGACAATAACATATCATGTTGTGGACAAGATGACAGCACTTGTTTGCCAGTCCCTTCACTGGATACTTCTTACAATTAGTGATAGTCTTGTGTCTGCTATCTCTAATTGGCTACTGGTGGAGATGAACTGTCCACTCAGTCTCTAAAGTCGGATAGGCTGAAATGGCCTCACCTACTCCCTATAAGGGAATAAAAGCTGATAGCTGATTAAATATTACAATTAGGTAGATAATTTTGGTACATGTGTGTGTGTATATGGACAACATCAGAATAGTCCAATTTCTGAGCCATTTAAAACCTGCCATACTATATTTTTTTCCATATCAGTTGAAAAGGTGTGGTATATGAAGCAATTATTAATTCTTGTTCTTCTGCAGTGGTCATTTATCATAGTACAGTTGCAAGAACAGTGGAATGTTTGCCTTTTAGTTTGAAAAACTGGGTGGGATGTCTTTCAGTGGGTGCAAATGTAAATATTATATTAATTTGATATATGTCAGCACCATGGTTAAATAATGTTAATTATTCAAACGTAACTTATTTATCGTAACTTAACTTTTATCATTAATCTTACCGTGACCAATTTCTGTCCCACCCCCTGCTATTATACAAGCTTTGTGTTATAAGTAAGTCTAATGTGTGCAGTTACCCACTCTCACACAAAATCAAATTAGGAAATTTATTTTATTTTCGACTGTGCCACCTAATTTGATTAAATATTGTTAGAAAGTTAGGGTGAGGAAAAACAGGAACTAATCACTAAATATATCCAAATTTCCTATATGCAAGTCGTGACTATTAGTATCTTATTATGCCCACAGGTTCGCATTTTTGGAGATAGTGCATTAGTCAAAAGAACAGATCAGGTAGTTACAAAACAAAAAAAAACATTTATTTTTACTAAACAAGAAATACATCTACACTACAGACTTTGCAGTTATCACACTTAACCCTTTTTCAAACAGGTAATGCAATCTGTATGACAAAACTCACAATTGCTGGGTAAACTCATTAAACATAAACTATGTACATACTTGCACATAGGATTTTATTTAATCTGCGTGACCAGATTAAATAAAATCCTTCCCTCAAATACTGACATAAATATAGCCTGACTATATATCAATTCCTAATAGTATAGCTCCCTATATTAAACTAAGTGCACATTCAGTCTTAATGATAAGTTCTGTAATAATATTCCCACAAAACTTTGTGACTTAGTTACTGCATTATACACACGTTTCCTTGTAGGTGCATTCATGAACGCGAGATACACTATCTAACTAATTACAAAAATATTGCCTACTTACATATTCACCATAAACAAAAGAGTCCAAGCATACTTATTCAGGACTTTAGCGTCTTCTTTTGATAAAGTTCCTGGCTGCTTGGACATCATAGGCGGTTGCTAGTAGATCTTTCCTCCTTCGGACATTCAATATGAAATCGGCCGCAGTTACCGCTGGGCTTGCTTGTAACTGCCAAGGAAATCAGTCTGCTGCGATCCGGAAATGAAGGTCCTAGAGCATTTCACGGGTAGAAAACCTGTGACGGGAGAAGAGTCCCAGCGACGGGAAGGAGCTTCCACAACAATAGGAAGAAAAAGCCCAGAGTTAAGGGCAACAATCTCCTTTTATGCAAAAATGTCACCTTTTGTTCTCTGTTGCTGTCTTTTTGGGATTAGTCTCTAGTGATGACATCATTTGTGCCTGATCGGTCAACAACGTCAATGTATATGCGCTTTTAGTAACATCTATTTATATTTTCTTTATTAAACTTTACACTTTAAATATTACTAAATACTGAACAAATAAAATAATTGGAAAATTGATTGTGAAAAATATGCACTGCAAAAATTTTTCCACAAGAGATTTTACATAAATTCCCATTGATGAAAGACGTGAAGAAACATATAAGGATTTTTAGGAGAGAAAAATATATATAAACACAGTAAAAACTAATTTCATTAAAGATTTTACTTGTTTATGCTTGCTATAAGTGCCTTTTAACTGAAGGACATTTTGCCAGTTTTTCTTCCCAGGAAGTCTCCCCCCCCCCCGCATGTGTTCACCAACTTGGTTGGTGAACACATGCAATTAACAGACTTATACTGTTTCTTACATTAGTTGCAATTTGAAATAACAATCTCACAAGAACAGTGATCTAGTTTTGTTTGCAGATTGAGAATTATTCTTTCATTTGTTTTTATTATTATTATTATTTGTGTGATACTGTTTGTGAAGTAGGAACTTTAAACACTTCACCAACACTTGTGTTTAAATTTTATGTGGTTGAAAAAGAAAATTATGAATATGAATACTGAAAGAACTGAATTGTACATATCGAAAGAATGGACAGTTCAAGACAACCCAATAAAATATAGAAATCAGGGACAACCAAGGAAAAGATGGAATGAGACCAGAACAGGCCACTGGGCCTAAATTCCTGAATGGGCGATGATGAATTAAAAGAAAATGGATCCAAGGATAACTTTGTTCATAAACTAGAACAAACATAGATTAGTGTAAAGAAAATGATTTAATATGTATTTGTCGGTAACCAAGGTTATTATATACTTTCTGACATTTTTTTTCCCTAATCCTTTAAATTTTATGTTTATAAAGAAAATTATTGACTATTATTGACCTAGTTAGTTCTTTTAATATTAAAAAAACAAACAAACAGATAAAGCTGTTGTTCTTATATACTTAATGTTTTAGGAATCAGTTATTTATTCATCTTGCAAAACATTTTTGGGATAAGATCTATACTCTTAAATAAATAATCAATATTTTTAGGTGAACATTGGCATCTTGACATGATCTCGTGCATGGTGGACTGATGGTCTTACAGTAGCATTATTCTAGAGTTTTGGTAGTTTAATGTATTCATTTAAGTTGGAGAAGGGGGTTGTAGAGCTGTAGTAGATTTTAAGGGTAGCTTTTCCGAAATAAAGCAGTCTAAAACACTGATGTGTAAACATCAGTGTTTTAGAGGTCATTATATCAAGTGTTGTTAGTTAAATACTTACTTCTCCAGTAGCTTACAAAACACATGACAAACTTGTAAAAAAAAAAAAAAAAAAAGCAGGACAGTGAAATTGTTTACAAGAAAGTTTAAATTTTTTATACTTATGGTAGATGATCTATTTACTTAAACTATCCTGTTTATCCGAATGAAAAGTTGTCATTATAAACCACCACGATTTTTTTTAAAAGTGAAATAATATTTTATTGTAGCTATATCTTCAGATTTTCTGTTTTATGTTGTGTGATGTACAAATATTGCAGTGTGATGATAATTATGTAAATCTTTACTTTCATAAAGACTTATTTTTTTGTAATATTTACCTTAGATTCATTTTCCAAGTATGACTGCATTTTCAAACTTCCCTCTTTTATATCAAAATATGCGCCGAGTGCACTGCATAGACTTCTCAGTAAACAGTGGCTATCTTGCTGTTGGGAACAATGTTGGGAGAGCCTATCTCTTTAGGTAAGTGCATTTAATAAAACTAGAAATAAACTGCATTTTTTCCCTTTGTGTATTAAAACAACATCACAGGCAAAATCTGTGAACTCCACTGTGCATAGGAATGAACTAAGCATTCGAAATCACGGTTGTCGTGACTTACCAGAAATCAAATGGAAGTTGATATAAGCAGAGTATATCTACTCATCTTCTTAACAAAGCAGAAACACCTGCATCTGAAGCTTTAATGATATCTGTGTCATTTATAGAGTATAAAAAACACATTAGACACAGTAAGGATTTATTAAAAATTAGCAACAGATATTTCATACTGAAAATAACAGTATATCATCAATGTGAATAAACAAATAAATCTTTCATTGTCGGACAAAAACTTTTATTAACTGGAAAATATGACACTTCATGAAGATTCTGTTCATAGGTTCCAAAATGTCTGAAAGGAACACCACATTATATAATTACTAAATAAAGAGCCAAAAGGCTTAATTTCAGTGATGTAAAAATTACATAGGCAAATTGGATATTAAATCTAAAATTATTTCAAAGCCAAATGTTTGTAAAAACTCTGAGAGATTACGAGAATACAATCCTCAGTATCCTCGAGTTACATTAGCTTGGACTACTTAAAAGACATGAGCGTTGCCCAAGTATCCATATATTTGCTTTTATTTGTCCATTTGATAAAGGTTTCACTCGTTTGACAGCTGTTTCAAACTGGTTGGCTCTCTTCAGAGACCAGGAAGAAACCTTAAGAGAGCAAAAATTCTCGTTCAGTACTAAGAAATTGAAATGTCAGAGAGAGAGAGAGAGATGTATTTTTTGTAAGTGACCTTTCATTTGGTGCATAAAAGTAATTACTAAAGAAAGAGCCAAAAGGCTTCATATATGGATGGTTGGGCAGCACTTATGTCTTTTAAGTAGTCCAAGCTAAGGCAACTCGGGGATGCTGAGGATTGTATTCTCGTAAGCTCTCAGATCAACTTATGTAACTTTCATGGTTTCTACAAACATTCAGTTTTGAAATAATGTTGGATTTAATATCCGCTTTACCTATGTAACCACATTATATTGTGGTATCTTCAAGTAAATACTAATTCTTTAGCCTTTTTCCATCCACTGCTGGATATAGGCCTTCCCTTAAATTTCCAAATCTATCTGCCTTTAGCTAATGTCCATCATCTCATGTCAGACTTTTGTCAATCATCCCTCCATCTTGTAAATGCTACAAAACAAAATAATACATTCTTGAATTCTCACTACACATCATTCATAGTTGTATAGAAATATTATTTCTTTTATAATATGAGTTTAAAATGTGTGCCACAACACAACTCGGTTTGTTTCTTTTGTTTATTGTTCATAATGAAGGGTGGATTTATATAAATTATCCAATAATTAAGCAATAATTTAATAGGAAAAGATAAATAATAAAATTCACAAAAACAATAAGGAAGTAGATTGCACTTGCTATAGAACCAGACTTAATCAGTATGATGCACTCACTCACATGATCTGGTCTTTGACTTGTATTTGCAAGATAATTGTATTTTTTAAATAACAGTAGTGAAAAGTTTTCTTCGTGTGAAATGTGTATTTAATCATGCTAAGCTAATTCATGTTGTGAGCTGTGAAAATAAGCTTACGACAGTTGCACACCTACTTAAGGGCTAAAGGTGTTGGAAGAATAGGATGTATAGATGTACTACAGTCTCTAATTAAATTGTGCCAATTTGAACATTTGTCTTCATAATTATCGTTTCTTTTGTTAATGAATATTGTAAAGCACAGTTAATTTTTTTAATATTTTTTATAATAGATTGTCTATTATATACAGTATATATGTGTAAGGTTAATATTGAACTAAATGAATGCATCGGTTTGATTGTAGAATTTATTTATTTGAAATGATAAATGTAATTTAATTTAAATGTATTCATAATATGAAAAACTTGCTTCAAGCAAAAACAGCCTTGTTTTTGCTTGAAGTGTGCAAGATTTAATTAGTTAATTAAGGATTTTAGATCCAGAAGTTTTATTTTTTCTAGAGAGCTGGAAATAAAACTTCTTTAATGAATGGATGAGCAGATCCTTTATTGATCAGCATTGCAGAATCCATACTGATAGTCATTTATTAGTTGAGTGCCTTCAGGGTGTTGATGGTTCTCTTCACTTTTGAGAGGATTGAGATGAGAAAGAGAGATTGGGTGATAGTTTGATAAGAATTTATCACTCATCTTAGGAATGGCTGTAAATGGGCTAATTTCCAGGTTGTAAGGTATACCAGCGGAATAAGCTAGCATAAAAAAGTGGCATAGAACAGGAGTCAACTCTGGAGTGCAAATCTTCAAGACAATTGAAGGATTTTTTTGGTATGGTTCTAATTTCAGCAGGATTTTTCTGATCACTTTCTGATGAAAGGTCAGAGTTGGCATTCAGTGCTGGATTAGAATGGTTGGGGGGGGGGATATTTACCAAAATCATTTATGCTTGCATTTGAGGAAAAGTATAATGCCTGGAGATTGCTTTTTTTTTTGTGGGTGATGACACAGTAGAACTATCTGGGTGCAGTAGTAGTAGTAGTAGTGAGAGCAATGTTGGGCAAAAGTTGCCACCCATCTTTTCAAGAGAAAAAGGCACCACTGCCATATAGATACATTGCAAGTTTCCTGCTATAGACTCTTTTGAAATCGGTTTTCAATGCATTGATGTTCTCAGAGCTATTTCAGGCTTTGATGTAAGCAGTGAGGGATGGTGGAATTCTTGATGATAGCCAGTTGAGATATGTTCGGTTCTTCATTTATACAGCCTTCATGCATCTAGAAGAACCAAGGCTAACTTAGGAAATAGGAATTTAGCATGGAATGGGAATGTGGGTGTTTTCCATACTGATGAGGATTACTTCAGTGATGCATTCAGTGCATATGCTAGGGTTGGAAGGCCAAAGGCAATAATTCAACCAAGGAAATGAGGCATGGTAGTCACAGAGGTCATCCCACTTGGCATTTTCTTAATACCAGACAATTCTTTGTTGGGAATGGCTGTTTGGGTGTTGTTTGGTAGGAGAAGAGATATGCACAAAGTTGTCAGAATTCCTCCAAATTATTCACAGTATAATTTGGAGGAATCACTATTGAGAAGAGGTCCAGACTTTTGACAGTTGTTGGGAGTATCTGGTACTCTGTCAGGCATGTGAACGGTTTGTGTAAGGTCATTTATGATGGCAAATGTCTCTGCATCTCTGCTTTTTTGGTCTGTGCAGTTGAAGAAGAAAAGACAGTTGATATTGCAAATGTTAAAATCTTCAAGGAGGAAGGTAACCTCACTAGTGGTTAGGCAAATTCAACTTTCCTAAGTTGGCGAAAATTAATGTTTAAGAGACAGAAGTCAAAGTTCAGAATGGTTGGTAGCATTGGAAGAGTGATGGAGAAAGTATATGAGTTTGACAGAATGAGTCAAAGAGATTTTCAACCAAAGAAGATCATGATTCCGGCATGGTATATCAGAATGAACGTATGCAAATACACCACTCTTGAGCAGAAAGGAGTTGAAACGTATGCACTTGTGAAAGTTAAGATGGGTAGTGCTTGAAGAGGCTGAAATTTGGGTTTCTGCCATTTGATTGGAGATGGAAGTGGACACTTGAGGTTGAAGCTGATATATTTGTGAAGTAGATATGGAAGGCTGTATGGAGTTTGTTACCAAATAGGTCTCTCTCTCTCTCTCTCTCACACACACACACACACACACACATTTCCTATGCAGTATTTTACTCTGATTTCCAATATGGCTATTAGTAATGCTTGATTTCCACATTAGGAAATGAAGGAAATCGACTATAAAAGAGTCGATGTTCCACATTTCATCATCACTTTGCCATTTTTCTTTCAGTTGTTGGCCAAGGCCATCTTGTTCACGCTGCCTGAAAGTAGTCAGGTTGGGCTCGTATGACTGGGAAGAAGTGCTTTTGAAGTTGTTCAGAGTCCCTATTAATTCTGATGTGTTTGCTGGTGCGTCACAAGTTAATTTCACCCATCACAGGAAGTTTGTTCTATCTCTTCTTTTGTTCATGAACCAAAAGTGACGGCGTCTAGTTATTTTTCTGAGAGGAAAACTGCATTTTTAGGTTAGCTTGGTGATGTCATCCTTCAGTGTTTTGAAGTGGATGTTTAGGATGATAGCATCATACTTTTTGTTTTCAGCATTGATCTAGTTATGTACCATTTGACAATGAGGCTA
Organism: Typopeltis vanoorti; assembly: GCF_054136105.1. Classification (NCBI taxonomy): domain Eukaryota; kingdom Metazoa; phylum Arthropoda; class Arachnida; order Uropygi; family Thelyphonidae; genus Typopeltis; species Typopeltis vanoorti. The sequence goes on along the minus strand of NC_143555.1, from coordinate 62,122,000 downwards.
TGGAGTTTTGATGGTATTGGCAGAAGGTAATTTTTTGTCAATGCACTGATCTTGAATCTGTGCATAGAAGCCAAACTGTTTTAGTTTGGCTTCTATCTACTTTGGCTTTCAGTGCATTTTCCTAAATTCAGGATGTTTTATTGAAGGAAAGCATAGTAGATAGAAGAAAGACTTGTTCAAGTTTGTGAGAAGTTTTGGTACCAAGTCATCAATTTTTATGCAGCAAAAATAGCATAGAATTTTCTAACAAGTGTTAACAAAAAGTGATGGAAACCAGTTCTGCTAACATTACCATGTTCATTGTAATATGAGGAATAGAAGTAGAAGAAACTTAAGGCACATGTACACTGCATATAATGTGTGTGTGTGTGTGTGTGTGTGTGTGTGTGTGTGTGTGTGTGTGTGTGTGTGTGTGTGTGTGTGTGTGTGTGTGTGTGTGTATTAGGTGGGGGATTAGCTATTTAGAATGTGTTTGAAATTACAACAAAAAAAACAACAACATTTTATGACCTTTTTCTTGACTACTAGTATTAATAAATTAAAGACTTAATTCTGTATGTTAGTCAAGTAAATATTAGTTTAATATCCAACGTTTCACTGACTAATATCAGTCAGCATTTTCAAAGGAATACACTGATAAGCAATAGAAAGTAACAAAAACTAGGAAACTAACTGACAATTCTAAAAATTATATCACACACAGTGATAACTTTATATAATAGATTTCACTGACAGATATCAGTCAGTGAAACATTGGATATTAAACTAATATATACTTGACTAACATACAGAATTAAGTCTTTAATTGATTAAAAAAAAACATGTTATGCAATATTAAGTAAATGAAACGAATATCTAATACCTTCTGTCGCCTGAAGGGACAAGTTCGTAGACAAGTCTGTTGAACCCAAAGTAACTTTGGAAGACTGGAGAGTAGCAAATCTCTACTTTTAGCCAATCACAGGTAGTTCGCCTAAGACTATCAATGATTTTTAATAAGCAGCTGAAGAAGAGAGTATGAAAGACAACTGCTACCATCTCATGGTCCCTAACAGTGTATTAGTATCTGAAATAGTGTGAGTTCTATAGGCAATTTTCTTGAGTTATGGAGTCAAAATCCTGAGTTTCTGTGAGGCTGGAAAAAACTACTTGCCTGTGCCAAAGATCAACTGACTCAGCAACTGGTCAAAGAATTGCTTAAAAATAATTCTCTAGTTCAGGAGTGGGGAACCTTTTTTCTGCCAAGGGCCATTTGGATATTTATAACATCATTTGCGGGCCATACAAAAATTATCAACTTAAAAATTAGCCTGCTATATTTGTCACATATTTAATTAACTCACCTCTAATCTGATGGCTGGAACTGCTTCTCTTTGGTGAGGCGTGTGCTGTTAGCTGGTATTGATGATGTTGCTACTCACAACTGCTTTTCCAGGTTTGCGTCGGTCAGTCTGGAGCGCAGTCGACTCTTTGCGATGGCAAGTTTTGAAAAGAACTGTTTGCAGTAATAAGTTGTTCCGAACACAGATGCATATTTCAATGCATGTCTCCTCAAAGTGGGAAATTCATCATTGCTTATGTAATGTTTATAAAACTCAAGCAGTGGGAGGTTGTTGTACCTAGCTTTCAACTCATCATCGCTTTGCAGCTGAATGATTTTGTGTTGTAGGTTATCAAGCACATCAGCTGGTTCCACATTTGAACGGTGTAGCAAAGATATTCACTTCCATTTGTTTACTTTTCAAGTCCTTGAATCTTCATTAAATGCCTCAATTAGTTTCAAACATTCACCAGCATATTCAAGTGTCGTGGAAGGCTTTTGTCCTTCCAGAGTTGGAAATGCACTGTGTTATTCCTTTCGAGTTGCACTTTCCGCAACCTTAATTTAGCTTTAAATGATGATGTGAAATTTGAAAGCAGGGAGCTGAGAAGCATGTTGGGGGGGGGGGGGGGGGGGGGCTGCAGCTTGATGTTCAGCTCTGAGAGGTACTTGGTAATGTCCACCATGAATGCTAGATCACACAGCCACTTGCTATCATTGAGTTCTCTGACAGGTTTTCCCTTCATCTCCATGAACTGCTTGACTTCATCCTGCAGTTCGTAAAACCTCATGAGCATGTTCCCGTGACTCAGACACCGCACTTCACAGTGATAAACAAGATTACCATACTCAGACTCAAGATCATTCAGTAACTCCTTAAACTGGCAGCTGTTAAACCCTCTGCTTTTGACAGAATTTATGCATGACACTACTGTTGACATCACATTGTTGAGTCGTAACAGCTGTGCACAGAGACTTCCTTGTGTATGATGCAGTGGCATATAATTAAATCACTTGGATCAAGACTGAGATGATTCAGTTCTTTCTTGACAAATGCAATTAACCTTTTTTGTGAGCCAACCATGGCTGGAGCTCCATCTGTAGTAAGGCAACTTAACTTTTCAAATGTTAGCTCAAGTTTTTTTTTCATAGATAAAACAAGTCTCTCAAACAACTTGTAGTGCCATGCATGGCTTCCAGTGATAGCAGTTCCTCTCGAGTGTCAAACTCTGCAGTTATCCCACGAACGAAAACGTCCAGTTGAGCCGTATTTGTTATGTCCGTTGTTTCGTCACAAGCCAGAGAGAAAAATTGGAAATCTGCAGAATCCTTCAATGTTTTTTTAATATCTTGTGCTAAGTTAATAATCCAATCTGAGATGGTTCGCCGAGACAAACTAACACTCCGAAACAATTTTACTTTGTCAGGTGCTAACAACTCTGCAGCAGCCACCATCCATGCACTCTTTCACAAACTCTCTCTCTATGTGTGAGGCCTCAAATTCTTTGCGATTGGCTCGCTTACTACATAACTCATCTAAATAATGTTGTCTCTGTCACAATGAGGCCTAGTGAAAGCAGCTTGTTGTGATTCCAAACTCTGCTGAGGAGCACTGATTTTATCCAGATGCATTTGGCCTCATTATTGGAAATTCATTGAGTTTAGCATGCTTTGAGCTATAATGATGCTCCAGATTGGCTTTTTTTTTTCATTACTGCTAACTCATCGCCACAAACTAGGCACACAGTTTTACCTTTGACTTCAACAAAAAAATAATCGTTTGTCCCTATTTCTTTTGGAAAGATCAACACTCTGCATCAACTTTTCTTTGTAGTCGCCATTTGTAGGATGTCACACCACTTAAGTTTTAATAACTATCCAGTGTATGTGTGTGTGGCCAGCAACGCGATTATTTTGCTTTGATCGCTGTTCTAATCTTGCATCTTGGATTTGGAACATATCCAACGTTTGTACCATCAATTCTCAAGGTCTTCTCCACATATGCTTCTCAAGGAGAAGCATATGTGTCTGTCCCATCATGTACTCATATGTGTCCTGTCTATCCCGTAATGGACGTTCCTTGCTTGTTCCTCAAAATTTACGTCATTATTTCTGATTCACTTAGTATAAATTTATGTTGCTATGAAAAAAGCTCCTAGATTTATTGAATTTCAAATCCTGCCTGCGGTTACCTTGGCAGGGCCAGACCAAATGATTTTGTGGGCCTTATACAGCCTGCAGGCCGGATGTTCCCAACTGCTCTAGTTGGTGACTAGAATCAAATAATGGTCTTTCTTTGGGCATCTTAACACTATTGGTGTAAATGCTATTTCCATAGGGCTAACACAAGCCATGTAGTATTAAGTTCAGATAAATAATTGAATTGCTTTTTTAATCATAAAAATGAACATATACAAATAACTTCTCATTAATTTCTTGGGATAAGAGGCACATGGAATATTGTTGGATCCTACTTCGTCTTAACCCATACTTTGGATCCGACATGTTTATCACTACGATGTTCTTAAACAAAAAGTAAGTTGCCAGTTGATTTCTAATCCAAATATAGAGAAAATTTATATTTATTGACTGTGCCACTCTATATCTAAATTAGTCCAAGAATTAGGGTAAAACCAACTCCCAACTATTTCTCTTTTATGTGTTATTATTATATATACTGGCCGAGTATATTTAATTTATTTAATTCACCCGCTTTGGTTCAAATATTTTATGAATGGTGCAGTAAAAGAGATTCAGGCAGAATACAACTTTAAATCAACAAACAAACATTTAATTTAGGCTTACAATTTATACACATTAATTTAAATTGCTGAATAAGGTATTATAAACATTTGAGCTCATCGGGTAATACAGTCATACAATCTCAGGCAATGGTTAATCTGTTATCTGAAATACAGACTTAACAAGGTTCACTTAACTATTTAATAAAGTTCAATGTCATAAAGTTCCTTAGTGATCAATTACACTAATATCTCTTAGTTACTTAAGTTTCAAATGCAATAAAAATGCAGTAACACTTCTTCACAAGTATACACTCTTAATTCCACACTCCAGCTAATCTTCGCAATAGTTACTGTTAATATAGGGATATTCTAGGAAGAAACACCTGCATATCTCTGCATAGGAATATCAATAGTTGGATAATTCTTACCGGTAATCTTCCTTGTTCATCTACTTATATACGAACATCTCTTATAACTGTATACACATAAAAACAATTAACCGCACTCATTAAAACAAATCTTCTTAATAATAACTGAATAAATTAACGGTCGCAATTCACATAGTTAAACATTCTTGCTCAGATCAAAACGCTTGTACCATCCTTGACATCACTTGACCAATTCAGTATTCTACTAATAACTCTTGAACTAAGGTAACACACAGTAACTCTTTAACTTGAAGATTTTACGCACAATTGCCTATACGTCTGGCATTTAATTAATCTTTTAAGCACTATATCTCTTAACACAGCTATCGTTTAAATTCAACCTTACTGCCTCTACTTATTCTCTTAATTACTCTGTGCTATGCTTCAAGTTTCCGTCTGTCCTTGAAAGGTCGGCCTGGAATTAAATCTCAACAAAATTATCGCTAGTCATCTGGTTGCTACTTTGCTATCTTCTGTTGCTTTATTTGTTGTTCTGCAACTTACTAGCTAACCCGCTCCTTGACTAGTAGACTTTAATTAGCTACTTGAGTAACTCGCTATTATCGCACTCTGATTCCCCGAGTGCTTCTCCTCTATTCCTCTTCTCCTCTCTTCGCCCCGAGTGATTCCATCCGAATGAATCATTCTTTCAGCGTTTCTAGCTTATATATTCCTTCTTCCCGCCGAAAATGTTTTCGTGCTCTCTTCAACCAAAATCCTTTCCAGCCCTTCGATACCGATCTACCACGTTCTGTTCTAAACTCGCGCTCACGCTGACAACCGAAACAAAATATAATAAAACTGAGGTATTGCATAACATTATACTTCCACATACAGGAACAAATAAAGAATATTTACATTTCAATTAATACGCAGTTAAAATGTTAAATACAAATTCTTATAATATTAACATAGCAATATTCTCATAGACAGGCAGAGTCTTATCACTATTAATACATATATCCTTGATTAAATAATTAAATATCAAATAAAGTTAAAGGTAGTTATATGAATATTAATTTATAAACAAGTGATTTACATTAAATAATAATTACAAGTCCAGCTTATGTGATGGAAGATTATGTTGGATTCTGAAGCAAATAATAATTACTCAAATCTCTATATATTCAGAATCCAACAATATCATATAAAAGTTTCAAATATAAATGAAAACTGAATGTGTTATCCATTCATGATTTATAAATTATACAAGAAAGAACATTTTGTGATATATTGTATTGATGTGTATGCATGTAGCAGTTTTATTTATTGTATCTTTTAATTTAGTTGGAAAGGACAAATTTCCATTCTGTCCTAATGACTATACTACAAAACAAGGCATTTGCAGCTTTGATGAAATTTGAGATTTTGGATTTTAAAATAATAAATTTAGATGATAAAAGTATTTCAATTATCAGAAATGAATCTGTCATGAGAAATAAGCTAAAAGAAATCAGATGATTTTGTTGAGATTGAAACAAGTTGCGGACATCTAAAATAGCTGTATGAGACTCGGAAGCAATGATAAACTTCACCACAAGAGTTGGCTTAGTCCCAGACATCCATAATTAACACATTCCTGCTCTTGTGCCGTATTTTGCACTGGTCAGCACAAGACACATTCCAGCAGAACATGTTAAAAATGCAATTCTCAGTGGGCAGTTGATCCACACACAGGCTACTGTTTTGACATTTAGACTCTTATTGTTGGATGGTTAGAGACAGAACTCTGATGTTTTGTCAACATCAAATATCAGCAGATACTTATAAGTCTATCTTGTTTTGAAATATGCAATAAGTTTGCTTTCATAGTATTCCTATCATTGTTTTCTAGTGTGTATACCCATAAGGGTGTACCACATGTTATAATAGTCGCACAGTATTTCATGACTAGTTATATTAACAGCTTTCTTTCAGGTCCATTATTATTTGTTTATTATCTGCTTTTATTTTCTATTATTTTATCTTCTAAGCACTTCTGACTGCATCAAACCACCACCTATAACTTGATCTTTTACTGAATCTTTTCCCTGCCATATTACCATACTGTGAAATATTGTTGGGTCTTTCTTCTTTTATTCTGTTGAAATAATCATATTATCATAATCAACATTCTTGAATATTAGTAACTGGGATAGATCTGGAGGTGTGGGAGCAAACTAGGGCACTTGCCGCCTTAAGTGGCACCTTAATTAGACAGAAAAGTTTTTTTTTAAAAAAAAATCAAAATTATATGTTGAAGATGAACAAAACCAGAAACAAAAATATGTAAAGTGATGATAATGATACTGTTAAATTGTAAGATGAATTTTATAATTTTACAACTTTACTTTCTTGAGAAGTGAGTTCCAAAGCAGAAAGAAAAGTTTGATGAATTGTCTCCTGATGAAACTAGAATATTGTCACATGAACACCTTTTTGCTTAAGCAACTGACTTTGTTTTTGACCACAATTACAATTATAATTACAAAAATAGAGTGAATAGAAAATACAAACTCTGCATTTCTTAATGGATTTGAAATAACAAAAATGATATATTTTTGTTATTTCAGGATTTATAAAAACATTGAACAGATCCAGCATAAAAAAATACCTAGCAATTGATTTCTGTCCAAACTCATTGTTTGTTAACCACCTTACAGGCCATTAAATTACGTACCCTCAAAAGCTTTGTATCCATCATAAATTTCAATGTAATATCGGTATTACAATTTTAATATGCACTTTGCATCCATGGAAATGTGGACGTATATATACGTCCTGGCCAGTAATGTGGTTAGGAGCATGCTCTACTTATATTCGACTGCAAGTGCTTTGTGCCTTTTGTAGCATATCCAAAAAAATGATTTTCAGTATGCATTCTCAAATCTGCTTTGCATTGGGAATTTCTTTGATGCTGCTAATAACATCTGAAAGTTACAAGTAAAGCTTCAGTAAAATTAAACTCATCAATTATTTACAGTCTAGATGAGTCCAAAATGCTTATCGAGCCCAGCAATATTTGCCATTGAAAATGAAACTGTTCATAAAATAAACTGTGAGCAAATCATACTCATTTGCATTTAACTTTGTAGAAGATCTTCAAAGTTAAATTTTGAAGAGACTTTTTATATTTATCTTTGCTCTAAACATTTGTGCTTTTTAAAAATAATGTTAAACTTTCAAAACTTTATAAATAGGGGCTGTTAAAATCAGTTTCTTTCCTCTTCCCCTATCATTTTTTGTAGATCCAATCCTGATTAGTAATGTCAGTTTCTCTTCTGGTACCTTCATTTTTGTTGTGGTTCAGCCTTTTCCTTAGAATTTCCATTTATGTGTTTTAGTCTTTGAGTAACTTTTATTCTAACTCACAGATTTGTAATTAAAATTGATTTAAACTTGATTTCTTCTTATTCCATATAAAATTATTCATCTGGCTGCCCTGCCATTAACCTTATTATTTTTGTTATCCATTTATTTAATTCATATGCTATTAACTCTTTCCGTGTTTAATTTACCATCTTCTCTAAAAATTGTGCTAAAATTGGTGTATGTATTTCACTGCTGAGAATGTAGTAGATGGTCATGTGTTTTCTGACTGTTTTCTTAGTCCTGTTTTTGTGATTTTCTTTAAAGATTTTTATCATAGCAGTTAAGATTCCAGAAGATTTATTTAAGAGATTAAAGAGGTCAAAAATTATTCCACTGCGTAAAGGTGGTTCCAAGATAGAAGTAGCCAATTATAGGATTCAGGACTGAGTAGAATGGAATGTGATGTTTTATAAGGGGGCGACATGATTTTGTGAAGGTTAAGTCTTGCCTTCGTAATTTGCTTACTTTTTTATAATAAAGTGACAGTAGAGTTGGATGAAGGAAATGGTTACTCAATGATACTGCTGGACTTTGCAAAGGCATTTGACAGGAATTTCATAGAACTTTGTTGGATGAATATGAATCTCGTGATTTGGATTTAGAGGATGGCTGATGGAGATATCTAAGAGTGATTTATGGTGTAGTTGAGTCCAGGAGAAGGCATGGGATTAGTGGCTCAGTACATGGTCTTCTGTGTTTAATTTGTACATCAGTGATATAAGAAATGATTTCATATGAAATAGTCAATTGTTTGCTGATGATGCAAAACTGGGAAGAGCAATAGTTAATGAAGGTGAGGTAGCGATCCTGCAAGATTACCTAAATAGACTGTCAGTATGGGCAAAGATAAATGGCTTCTAGTTTAACATAGCCAAGTGTAAGGCGATACACTTTGGCAAGAAGATATCACAAGCCATGCATTATATTAATGGATGTGAACTGCAGGAAACTGATGAGGCCAGAGACTTGGGGATGATTATAGATCGAGTAGAAGTTTAGAGGACATATTGCAAAAGTAGCCAAAATAGCGGATCAGATTATGTGGTTCTTGAAGATCACGACAAGCAGGGAGAACTAGATGTGCAGGGAGATCTGCACATCTAGACTACTGTGTGCAGATCTGGTCACCTGGATTTGATGGAGGTAAAGAAGTAGTGAAGAATATCCAGAGGCAAGTGATAAAGATTCTGGTAGAGCTATGGAGTGCTCCCTGTAAGAACAGAATGAAGGTCTGTGGGTTTCAGAAGCTAGCTGATGGGCATAAAAGAGGAGACATGATAGATGCATATAAATTATTAAAGGGGTTTTAGAGGATTGATGCTGAAGACTTTTTCAGCATGTCAGGAAGGGAGAGAACAATGGAAATCCCCCACTGGAAATTGTGTAAGTGTGTGGTTGGTTAGGATGTTAGGACTAGATTTTTTGTTTGGAGGGTGGTGATTATGTTGTTATAGATGGTTGTGAGTGCTTTGTCTATGATTGTGTTTAAGGCGAGGTAGTATGATAGGTATTGTGTGAATATTTGTCTTCCATGATGAGTCTAACTCCATGGAGACACCTATATTATTACAGTAATAACTTCATCTGAATAGAATAAAGAACTGAGCTTAATATATGCTATGTGGACATTGTTTTTCAGACCACTTCCTTAAATAGCACAGTCCACATAGATTATGGAAAACAAAAAATAGACAGCATACAACTCTGCCTTATAATGCTAGTTTAATTCAGAATTATTTTCTGTTATATATCCTTCAATTCTAACTGCTGATTTACAAATTTATCATATGCCTTTTTTCTGAGATCAGCAGTACTTGAATAGAGCTCCTTATTATATTACCATAATTTCTTAACTGTTTGTCATAAATTAAAAACCTGAATCATTACAATCCTTAATTGGCCTGAATTCTGCTTGTTCTTCACTAGTTTTTCCTTCAATAATTTTTCTTAGCCTTTTCTCAAACATGTTTATATAAATATTTCCTGGAGCATTCAATAAGGAAATTGTTCCACCTCTCATATGGTTTCATTTCCATTCATGTAAATTGGTATAATAATAGCTCTAGTTCTATCAACTTATATTCATCCTTGAAGCCAGGCCTTCTGAATTGTGTAGTGTAGCTATTGTAAAACTTTTTTATCACCACATTCTGCATTCGGATCAAATATAATCTACTCCATCTGATTTTTTTTCTGATAGATTTTTTTTATCCTCTGATTGTATTCCTCTTGGGTATTTTCTTCATTCTCCTGTGATTTACTACCTCAATAATAATATTTCAAAATGATTGCTCTAGACCAGTGCTTCCCAAACTTATGGATGCCAAGGCCCCCCTCTTTGAAAAATTTAAAATATTTCACGCCCCCATCGAAAAAAAAATTGTAATAGACATATTATTATAATATTCATTGTATTTATATTCAAGATTTTGCATTTGTAATCTTTTTTGTGTTTCTTATCAAAACCTTTGAAATGAAACTTATACGAATAAGCATATATTTACTAATATTCATTAACCATTGGAATATGCAAGAAGCAAAATTTGTGAACTGACACCAATGTGTGATTTTTTTCCATTAAAATATAAAAAAGAACAAAAAAGAAATAATAAATAAAAATTAAATACGTTTCTTTTAAGATTAAAAAATCTACTTAGTCTTAAAACATTAAATTTGTTTTCATTATTTCACGCCCCCTCCACCCCCCTCAACAAAACGTATGGTTCCCAAGGGGGCTGCGGCCCACAGTTTGGGAAGTGCTGCTCTAGACATCCAGAATATTCTTTTTTTTCCCCCCAGGTTTTATATTATTTTTTCCCTTTCTATTCATTCTATTAGTCCTTTTCAAAATATTTTGACATCTGCATGATATTTCCAAAACTTTCTCTTAATTTTAGCTGCTTTTTACATGTAACTTAGCTTTCCTGTATTTTTTCTGTATATTGCTGACTGTATATGCTGGGTTATTAAAGAGTGTTCTGTGATTTATTTTCATGGAGAAAAAAGTAATAAAATACTTACAAAAAATTATTGTAAGAATTCATAGAATCCTTTAAATTAAAAATGCCAAGAAATTATATTCTTAGTCACTTCATGACTGGCTACTTGTATATAGAGGCTAATGACTTCACATCAGTTGCCTAGTATCCCATAATGCAATGCACATATCCTTGCAGACATTTATAATGCTATGCATTATGGGAGGGCATCTACCCATACCGGTTTCAACCTTTATTGAGGTGTTGTCAGCAGGAGCCAGACCCAGAGATATCAAGGTTGAAGTAATGCAGAAGTCATATTTCCTATCATATGACATCAGTTGCCTTAGTATTCCATAATGTAATGCACATATCTTTTGTAGGCTTGTATAATGCTATGCATTATGGGAAGGACCAATACCCAGACTGATTGAAATGTGATATTTCCTAGTCATATGACTTCTGCATTACTTCTACCCTGATATCACCTCTGGGTCTGGCTTCCACTGATGAGACTTCAATAAAGGTCAAAACCAGTCTAGGTAGTGATCTTTCCCATAATGCATAGGATCAGTCCTGTAACTAGCTTTTCATGTGCCTTGTGCAAGATTTTATTTTTGCCCCCCCTCCTCCTTTTTTTTTTTTTTTTTTGGAAAAAAAATACCATAGAAATAGATAAATTTTTAAATTTGACCAAATAGCAGCAAAATTTAAAACTTGAAAATGAAAATATAATACTGATGATTTTTTATAATCAGTATTATATTTCAGGCCTCTTTGTCCTGGACCCCTGTGTCTGTGCACCCTTTGCACCTGCCTAGTTATGGCACTGCATAGCATTACATGGGTCTGTAAGGATATGTGCATTGCATTATGGGATACTAAGGCAATTCATGTGAAGTCATTAGCCTCTATATACAAGTAGCTCAGTTGTGAAGTGACTTCATTTGCAAACTTTGTTTGCTTACACTTGGATAAAGGATAAAACCAACAATATAATTTCTTAGCATCTGTAATTAATAGTATAACCAAGTGAAAACAACTTTCAACATAGAATCCTTGGGAAAAAAAAAATCAATTCTTTTTTCGGGTTTTGCCACTTAGTCTCTAAGGTTATGCTTTTGTTTTCAAACGCACTTATTCTCCATTAATATTTGTATATAAGAGTAAACATCTTTCACCTGAGAGTTTATTCTTTTCAAAACTTTGGTACATATTTATTTATTTATTTTCCCAGTATGATATTCATTTTTATCCTCCTCAGCACTGGGCAATGGCCACTTCCCACTGTAAAATTTATGTCAGTTGCGACATTGTAAAATATTCTATTATCAACTTTACATTACTACCAACCGCATCTTTGTTATTCCTTTACATGTGCAGTTTGGGCCTAACGTATTACTTCTACTTTACTCAAAACTATAATCTGCGTAATATAGACCTTGATATTAATCCTTCATAATCTTCTTTATGTCTGCACTGCTAGTGAATGACCTTTGTTATTAGTCTATTCACGATAAACAGGTTACCAACTCTCAAACTATGCAATTTAGAAAAAATTATTTGTTTGACTGCGTCATTCTAAATTATATATATAAAGCTTGAGAATTTAAGTATGGAACATAAGATCAAATTTAACAAATCTATTCCTTTATAGCTAGTCGTGGCAATTCTTAATTAAACAGTAATGCAGAAGTCATATTTTCTATCATATGACATCAGTCGTGGTAATTCTTAATTAAACAGTAATGCAGAAGTCATATTTCCTATCATATGACATCTGCATTTGTATCCCATAATGTAATGCACATATCTTTGCAGGCTTGTATAATGCTCTGCATTATGGGAAGGACCACTACCCAGACTGATTGACATGTGATATTTCCTAGTCATATGGAGTCGCTAATTTTTTTTGGAGGCCGTGCATTAGCAAATAGATCAGGCAAGATATTTACACAAACAAAACATTTTATTTTAACCTAGTAAAATAGTACAATGCACAAACAAATGGGAGAAATTATCTCTCTGAGTCCATTTACATGCACAATAGGCAAAATATATAACTGAACATTACAACACAACACTTAGTTAACCCTGTCACAATACTTAGTTATCTACATTGGACATGTAGCTGCTTCTTATAATACACTTAGCTAAACTTTGTTCACTACATTCATAGGTTAACATTCGTTTTCTCCTTTCATTACCATAACCTATTAACTAACTAAATACTAACAATTTTTTGTAAGCACACACAAACAAATCTTTGTAAGCCTTTAAAACATTAACAAAATTGTGCTTACTTACATTGACTTTTACAAACGCAGTTCTATTAACTTGGACAAACTTCAGTTAATTTAGCTTGACGTTGCGTTTCTTCCTGGGTACTGGCTGTTGCCTGGACGATCCTGGCGGTTCTGCTGTAGAAGTTTTCTGGGAAAGCTTAGGTTGATTTTCCGTCGGGAAACTGAAATGCAACTGCCGAAGTCACCATGATTTCTAACGGGTAACCACGCTCCCATATCACTTCCTTACATCCACAAGAAATTCATCGAAATTTACAGCCTCTCCTCTTTTCCCCCCTTGCACCTGGGGGTCACATACCTGGAACCAAAATCTGGAGACGAGAAAAAGAGCCTAGAGCCCTTTTATATTGTCGTTAATCCTTTGTTCTTCTGATGTAGTTTCCAGGATTATGTGCAAGCACAATGACATCACTTCAGCTCCCTCCATTCTTGGGGCATATTTCTATATTCGCATGACCTTGCAAACTTTTGTTTTTACTTCGTCATCGCTATAATCCAGGTGTTAATCCCTTACTTTCTGTTTTACATATACTTCAATATACATTAAATTATGCATTTTAATAGTAGAGGTATAACATTCATTTTAATACATTATAATTTTTATATGTTCGGAAACCTCTATAAAATCGATCTCAGAAATTTAATAAAAAAAAATTTATCGTGAGAGATTTTACACCAGTTCACATCTCTTATACATGCTTGTATCTTGAACGGGTCTTGAGTTATCACTATCATTTTCTTGTTTTGTTCGTTCTGTGTAAATTTATGCTTAGAACTAGTCCATGTCTTGGTTAGAAATCCAGTAGGTGCCTACCATCATTATTATATTTTGCCATAGAGTTTACGTATATCTGAATGTCATGTGTCCCAAAAACACTTCCTCTATTCCCTTACAAACATGCAAATGAAGCTTTTTCAAGCATGATTTATGCGTCTAGAACTTGGGGTTGACTCTTTCATATTACATCCAAGCAACTGGATGATATGGCCAGAATTATGGAAAAATGTCAGACTTGTAGGGCAATTTATCAGTGCTTAATGTTGACAGAAAAGCAATATTTTGAAAGGCGGGAGAGACAGGCTTAAAGCTACTTTCCAATTCACTCTTCTGCCAAAGTTGCTGTTGCAGCAGTGATTCTGATGAATGCAAACAGTGGACTCAGAAGGAATCCTCTGAAAGGCTTCTTTACAATCCTTTTCAAGTTAAACTCATCATGCATCAAAATCAGTTTCATCATGAAGACATCATTTGTGCTCTTTAATGCTGTTCATAGTATGGCTGTATATTCTATGGGTTAAATAGGTCCTACTCATAAGCTTAAGTACACCCTCTGTCCAAAAAGAAACCAAACTTTTTGAAAATAGAAGAAACTAGTGGCGCCACCTGTTGTATTTTTTGTTGTCGAAAGCAGCAACCTTCATTAGTATTGTGACTGTTTATGACACATGTTTCATTAGAAGCCGAGTTATAGTGCTAAGAGAGACAGTGTGTTTTGATGAACAGTCAGTCGTCACGATATTCGTTCCGTACGCAATGAATTCTCGCTATCAATCACTTCAAAACTTCGAGATAAAACTCACCATTGACTGTTTGGCTAGACGGAACAAATTCTTTGTGGATAATGCCCTTGGAATCGTAGAAACAAGCCAGCATTTTCTTTAGTTTTGACTTCTCCAAGCAACTTTTTTTTCGGATGCCCCTCTTTTAGTGGCCTCCACTCAGCACTCAGGCACTTTGTTTCAGTCTCATACTCAAAACCACGGTCGTCACGATATTCAACATCACGTTTCGTCACCAGTAACAATTGTTTCAAGGAAGTTTGAGTCCTTACAAGTAGTTTTAATGAGGTCCTTGCGGTGATCAATTCGATACATTTTTTGGTCGTCGGTCAACTTGCGGGGATTAAAAAATTGCGAATTCAATTTACGAAGGCCCAAACTCTCAGTCAAAATGTTGTGTACGGTTGATTTTGGAATCCCCAATTCATCTTCAATCACTCTCATGGACGATTTTGGGTTTTCTTTGATGAAATCATGTACTTTTTGGATGTTAACT
The DNA here is from genome assembly GCF_054136105.1 of Typopeltis vanoorti. Classification (NCBI taxonomy): domain Eukaryota; kingdom Metazoa; phylum Arthropoda; class Arachnida; order Uropygi; family Thelyphonidae; genus Typopeltis; species Typopeltis vanoorti. The sequence goes on along the minus strand of NC_143555.1, from coordinate 62,106,816 downwards.
TCGCTCAGTCCAGTTTTTGGATGGTCCGGCTTTTCGTCATTCTCAAGCGTCTCACGACCACTTTGAAATAGCTCAAGTTACTCGTAAACTTAAGTACAGGATAAGCATTCATCATCGTATGATTTTTGAAGCATTTGATGCATTTTGGTAAAACTTTTACTGAGTTTAACACAAAAGTCGATCGAAACTCTGTTTGAAACTCATTTTCTGACTGTTCGTCAAACCACACTGTCACGCTTGGCAATATAACTCAGCTTCTAATCGAACAAATGTCATAAACAGTTGACACAACACTAATGAAGGTTGCCGCTTTCGACAACAAAAATATACAACAGGTGGTGTCACTAGTTTCTTCTATTTTTGAACAGTTCGGTTTCTTTTGGACAGAGGATGTTCTGTTAGTTACATTGTTTCTTATATGACAAATAGTAGCTTATGAAAGGATTTTTCAAATGTATTCATTGCTAAATTGATTGTTACTATACCAGAATCTGATTGGTAATAAACAACATATTTAAGTATTTTGAAAAAATGCCATGTTACTTTTTCATAATAATTTTTAAGCTACTTTTTTTATTTTCAGGTTGAATCATTACTCTCAATACTGAGGTCAAACTATGAACAACATATGTATATACCTCTGTATAAAAATGTTTAATATAAATAAAAATGATTTGTTTGACATATTATTGTTTCCTTAATTGACTGTATGAGGTGGAAGATGAATTTCATCATCTGATGTGAGACTTCCATCCTGCTTATTGGAGGCTTAAGGTGTCCTGAAAAAGTTGCTGTTTGGTCCAGAGCAGGGAATGGCAAACTTTTAAGATGGAAGAGCCAAACCTGTCCTTCACAACAATTTAAAAATTACTCAAGAGCCATAAATATATTTTTACAAATAAGGAAAATTTAAAGTAATATTATAGTAAATTTATAGTCATATATAACAAGTTATAATATTAATTATATCTTTATTAAATGAAGAAAAAATCACACAAAAAATTTTTCTCATTGGTTTTAATCAGTGTGAGCAATAATCTTCCATTTCCTTACAAAGTTGCTGTATGTCCTGTTTGTAACTAGTTTTTAATTTAAGGCATGATTCCAAGTTGGCATCAGTAATTTGGCTCCTCAATTTACATTTAATGAAATTCATGTTGGAAAACGATTGCTCACATAAATATGTAGACCCGAAGATACTGAGAACACCAAATGCAAATTTTTTCAACTCATGATACGAATCCATAAGACTATTCCAAGTATTGAAAATCATTGAGTCTTCTGTAGTTCTTTTATAGCAGTCTGCTTGCACTGTAAAATCAGACTGCATTTTTCTTTTTTCAGTTCTATTTCAGTACCAAGACTTACAAATTGGAGTGCTTAAGGGTCAAAGCTGTATAACTGAGAGGAATGCGGAGAACCGACCAGGACTTCTGACCTAATGTCCGATCCTCACCTTCTCGTGGTGCACCCTATTGGGTATCTACTTGGATACTGAACGAACGAGGATGGGCTGGCAATTTGGGATTTAGCCGACCAAATTGTATTCTTATTGGTTAAACCAAAATAAAAAATGATGGTACAACATGACAAAATTTCATGCCGGCTGGGGCGTCGCCCGTTTAAACAAGGCCCCCCGTTGTTTTGGCCAGGGAACCAGAACGAACAGCGAAAAGTCAGCTACTGGAACAAATCTGAAAACAAACCCCAACTCAACATCACCAGAGTTAAAGATCGGTACTATCAATGTAAGAAGCCTGAATGGCAAAGAAATGGAGCTAGCTGAGGAATTAGATAAGTACCAGATCGACATAATAGGGGTGACTGAAACAAAAAAGACCAAAACTGGTGAGATCTTTCTGAGCAATAAATACAAAATGTTATATTCAGGCAATGACAATCAAGGAAAAGAAGGAGTAGCCATAGTATTCAACACAAAATACGAGGCTAATCTTCTTGAATGGCAGTCAGTCTCAAGTAGAGTAATGTGGGCAAATACGAGAATGGGGAACTGGACAATGAGACTTATTTGTGCCTATGGTTGCACAGAAGGTTCTACCAAGGTAGAAGTGGAGGAATTTTTTGAGGCTTTAGAAAAAGCAACTGACACAATGAAAAAGGAAAAGTTGGTCCTTGTTGGGGATCTAAATAGCAGAGTAGGAAATGATTGTGAGACATACAAAAATATTTTGGGAAAATTTGGAGAAAAGAGCAAAGCTAATAACAATGGCAAATATCTGTTGGATTTCTGCTCAGGACATGGACTGGTTATTACTAACACCATGTTCCAACATAAAAATGTACACAAATTCACATGGAGAGAAGAGACTAGGAATAAGAAAAGTCTCATAGACTATGTTATTATTGATAGTGATGTTTTCTCCCTGGTGCAGGACCCCAGAGTGTACAGAGGATTTGAAATTGGAAGTGATCACCATTTAGTCTTGAGCAGAATAAAATTGAATTCATATTGAAAACAATAACATGTAAGAAAGTTTTAAAGTGAATAAAAGTTGAGCAGCTCTCAGATGTGAACTGTACACTAAAATACACAAACATTATTCAAGAAAAAATGAAAGAGTTTGAGAACAGGAACCAAACCTTCGAGATTCAGTGGCAAGCCCTGAAGAAAATGCTGATTGATTCAGCCAGAGAGGCATGTGATCAGGTTGTCTGTAAGGATAGAAAAATCAGAACTCCATGGTGGACACAGGAAGTTCAAGAGGCAGTGAAGAAAAAGAAGAACGCATATTATCAAAAGTTCCTGGCAAATAAGTCAGCTTGTGCTCTTAGAGAATACAGAGACAAATGTAAGAAAGCTAAACACTGTGTCAAACTAGCTAAACAAAAGTAATGAGAAGACTTTGGTGAGAACATAGAAAATAAATATCAAGAAGATGGCAAGATATTATTAAGGTTGTTGAAGAAGCTTAGAAATGGAGGAAAGAGTACTGTAAAAGGAATTAGGGATGATAAAGGTGACATGAAAACTGGAGAAAAAAGATATCCTTGTAGTATGGAGTAATTACTTCAAAAAATTGCTAAATGAAACAAGCAGCGATGACAGCACAGTGGTAAAAAACACTGACCAAGCATGCAGTCAGGAATACATATCCATACTTGAAGTAGAAAAAGCCATCAAATGCTTGAAATGTGGAAAGGCAGCAGAAGTAGATGATGTTTGACCAGAAATACTGAAGTATAGAGGTATAAAAATCTTACAGTGGCTGCACTGCATAGTTTAGAAAGCCAGGACAGAGGGATGAATTCCAGATGATTGTAGAAGAGCTCTCATAGTACCCATGTATAAAATGGGAAATAAAACTGAATGTGAGAATTGCAGAGGTATTTCTCTACTGAGTGTTCCTGGTAAGATATATGCAAGTATAGTTGATAAGGATTGTGGAAGATGAGCTTAGTGAAGAATAAGCTGGATTCAGGCCAAATAGAGGCTGTCAGAATTATATTTTCACTTTATGACAAATAGTGGAGAAATCATGGGAATATAACAAAGATCTGTATTTAAGTTTTATCGATCTGAAAAAGGCATACCAAGAGAGAAGTTATTCAAAACGCCACAGTTATATGGTGTTAATGGGGCATTATATCAAGCAATACTTAGTCTTTATTTGAGTTGTAAGTCAGCAGTTAGAATTGAAGGAAGTACAGGAGGATGGTTTAATGTTAAATCTGGTGTCAGACAAGATGTACATTATCCCCTCTGTTATTCATTATCTATATGGATCATATTATGAAAGAAAGTGGTTAACCAGATATCATAATTGGAGATGTTAATCTCAGCTCTTTGCTTTATGCGAATGATGTTATACTTCTAAATAAATCCGCTACATGTCTGTAAGATTCTCTGACTAAATTGAATAACTGTTGTAATAGATATCGTATGAAAATCAATAACAAGACAAAGAATTGTAAATATCAACTGCATTGTGAATTTAGAACCTATAGAACAAGTGAAAAATTTCAACTACTTAGGCATTTAATAAGAGAGAAATTAGCCAAAACACTAATTTAGCTGTATACAAGACAGTGCTCAAACCAATTTTAACTTGTGGGTCTGAGAGCTGGGTGAGAAGTAAAACACTTGACTAGAGACAGTTGATATGAGAATCCTGAGAAAGATTAGGGGCTTGAACAGATGGCATCAATGGCAATATCATATTAAAAATAACAATATTAGGAAAGATCTTGACATTGTCAGCATCCATGAATGTGTTAGTAGAGCTTATCTCAGTTGGTATGGTCAATTAAATAGAATGGGAGAGGAAAGATTAGCAAAACAAGTGTTCTCTGCCAGGTTGGCAGGAAAAAGACCAAGATATAGGTGGATTAATACAGTAAAAAGTGCCTTAGAAAATAGAATGTTGGAGTCTTGACAGGTAACAGACTGATTTGGAGGAAAATTGTAGATAGGAATTTAGTAATGATGTAAATTTTTCACGTAGTACTATCATATCCTGTACACCCCTTGAGGGTATATATCAGGAATTTGATGATGTTGATAAACTGCAGGCTAAACTTACCTCATAGTTCTTACAATTTTTTTTCTGCAAATGAAAAATAATTTTCATTTGTGAAAATTATTCTAATTTTTTTTTGTTTACATAATTAACATATATAAATGCTTTATTTATGTCAGTTTAACACATGTACAACTGCTTAAAAATGTTATTAATTCATTACATGCACTACAAGTGGAATAGTGGTGATGGTGGGAGGGGGGGGGTCATAATTCGTTATATGACAGCAGTATGGAACCCAGCATGCTGCACAGTCAGGGTACATCTTTATTAGCAATTTTAGTAAATTATTTACTTATTATTATTTTTATTCTGGTGTGGTTTATACTATGAGGTGCTGTTACTTGTAACTAAAAAGAATTAATCTCTTCTCCTGTGAAGGTGCCTTCTAAGTGGTAAGGTATATCATAGTGCATCTAATGTGTCTTGGCCATGAGACCAAATTGCAAACACATTGTATATATGGTATTCCTAGGTATCTGCTATACCCAGACCTCCTGTACACTTGGAAATGGGTATGGTGTGACTTGCCATTCCGCATTGCAGATCTGCAGTACCCTATCCAGTCATAATGTTCTTAACACTAGTGTGGTCTGCTCTGTTGATGTTCACTTATGTGCAGCTAACCTTCTGATCTTCTGCCACTATTCATATAGTATCCTTCTTACTAACCTGAAGGCACATAGATTCTAAATTTCTGGTTAATTATCTTATTCTTTTTTTATTAAAGTATTCTACTTAAGACATCTGAATTCTTGTATGACTTTACTCCCTTAAATTATGAATTACTTGGTAAACAATTTTTGCATGTACTTATAGGGCAAAACATAGCATACTTATTATCGCAAGTGTATTGGAAGTTTATTTCCTACTTGGTTAGACTATAATAAATTTAGCTTAATCCTTTACCCAAGTATAGGCAAACAAAGTTTGCACCTGAAGTAGTTCAGGACTGAGGCAACTTGTAGCAAAGGTGGACAAAGTTCTCATCACTCTTTGTCTCAGTATCTCCCATAATGCAAAGCACATCTCCTTGCAGACATGTATAATGCTATGCATTAGGGGAAGGGCCACTATCCAGACCGGTTTAGACCTTTATTGAGGTCTTGTCAGTGGGAGGCAGAAGCAATGGAGAGGTCATATTTACTTATATGAGTTGTCAAAAGGTGTACCACCTTATTATTAATTTGCTCTGGATTTAGAGAAAGATGTTGGAAGTTTATTTTCCACTTGGTTAGACTATAATAAATTTAGTTTAATCCTTTACCTAAGTATTATTATTATTATTATTGTTCCGGGAAACTCCAAGGAGTCGACAGACTCATCGAGGGAGGCCCTAACATCATGTCAAGAACAACTATTCAACATTCACACAGTATCTATCATACCTTGCCTTGAACTCATTCACGGTCATAGCACCCACAACAGACTCTGGAAGCTTATTCCACTCATTTACCACTCTCCAAGTAAAGAACCTAGCTCTAATACCCTTGTCAACCATGCTCTTGCCCAACTTCCATGCATGGCCCCTAGTCCTCCCACCACCAGTCATATTTTCAAAAATATCTGGATCAATCTTATAAAAACCCTTCAGTAATTTGAATGTCTCAATCATATCACCCCTCCTTCGCCTATCGTCCAATTTCTGCAACCCACAAATCTTCAACCTATTCTCATAAGGTTCATTCCACAGACCTGCTATCATCTTGGTCACTCGTCTCTGGACCCTCTCCACTTCCTCCCCATCACGAAGAAACCCTGGTGCCCATAGCTGGGCACAGAAGTCCAGATGGGGTCTTATCAAGGCTCGATACAGAGGAACAACAACTTGTTCGTCTCTGCATGTTAAAGTATTTTTCAGAAGCCAAGTGATTTGGTGAGCTGTTTTAGTTACTTTTGCAATGTGCCCCCTAAACTTCAACTCCCTATCCACCAACACTCCCAAATCCCTGGCCTCATCAATCTCCTGGAGTATGGTTCCACCAATGCGATATACTGCTGCTGTTCTTTTCACCCCAAAGTGCATAACCTTACACTCTGCCACATTAAACTGACATCCATTTTTCCTAGCCCAGTCCTCCAAACTATCCAAATCATCCTATAAAATTTTGACATCCTGTGCACACGTAATTGCTCTACCCAACTTTGCATCATCAGCATACAAGTGAACACTTCCTCTCAAATCCTTTCCAATATCATTGATGAACAAATTGAAAAGCAGTGGTCCAAGAACAGAGCCCTGCGGCACTCCACTAGTCACAAGACGTCTTTTTGACTCCACTCCTGAATAAACCACTCTCTGGTATCTCTCCTTCAACCACCCTCCTATCCATCTCACCAACCCTATATCCATCTCCATCTGCTCCAGTTTACTGATTAGGGTTCCATGTGGTATCCTGTCAAAGGCCTTGGCAAGGTCCAGTAGTATCACTGTAAACCCATTACCCCTATCCAGTTCAGCCGTCACTGTGTTATAAAACGTATAGGCAAACAAAGTTTGCGCCTGAAGTAGTTCAGATCTGAGGCAACTCGTAGCAAAGGTGGACCAAGCTCTCATCACTCCTTGTCTCAGTATCTCCCATAATGCAAAGCGCATCTCCTTGCAGGTGGACCAAGCTCTCATCACTCCTTGTCTCAGTATCTCCCATAATGCAAAGCGCATCTCCTTGCAGGTGGACCAAGCTCTCATCACTCCTTGTCTCAGTATCTCCCATAATGCAAAGCACATTTCCTTGCAGGTGGACCAAGCTCTCATCACTCCTTATCTCAGTATCTCCCATAATGCAAAGCACATCTCATTGTCAGCATGTCTGTAAGGAGATGTGTTTTGCATTATGGGAGATAAGACAAGGAGTGATGAGAGCTTGGTCCACCTTTGCTATGAGTTGCCTCAGTCCTGAACTACTTCAGGTGCAAAATTTGTTTGCCTATACTTGGGTAAAGGATTAAACTAAATTTATTATAGTCTAACCAAGTGGAAAATAAACTTCCAATGTCTTTCTCTAAATCCAGAGTAAATTAATAATAAGGTGGTACACCTTTTGGCAACTCGTATAAGTAAATATGACCTCTCCATTGCTTCTACCTTAGTATCACCACTTCTGGATCTGCCTCCCACTGACGAGACCTCAATAAAAATCGAAACTGGTCTGGGTATTGGCCCTTCCCTTAATGCATAGCATTATACATGTCTGCAAGGAGATGTGCTTTGCATTATGAGAGATACTGAGACAAGGAGTGATTAGAACTTGCTCCACCTGTGCTACGAGTTGCCTCAGTCCTGAACTACTTCAGGCGCAAACTTTGTTTGCCTATACGTGGGTAAAGGATTAAACCAAATTTATTATCACAAGTGTATGTTATGCTGTATATATACTACTTCACTTTGAAATACAAAAGCTGATAAAAATATAAGGGAGAGGGAGGAAATAGTTTCTGTAATAACACAGCCAGTGTCATTTACTTGGAAAGATCTAAATTCAGTTGTAGTTGTGAGAACTTTTATAAAGACTATTGAATGAAAGTTTATTAAAAATCCATTAATCTTTCATAGCCAAATATTTGAAACATCAAAGTTTTGAAATTGACCAGAAAGTTTATCAGAATATAACCTTCAGTATCACCTTGGTCTTGCACTACTTAAGACATGAACTCTGACCAGGAGCCTCTATGTTCACATTTTATTAAACTCTGATCTGTTGGTTCTCATATTGGCCAAACAGAAACCTTACACAGACAAAAATTCTTTTCTTGATACCATAGCTATCCCATGTTGGAAAGTTGTATTTTGCATTAGTGGACTCTCAATAAGTGTATGAATTATAATTGTTAAAGGATGTTCTTTCAACAGTTTTGAATGAAATGATATTAGAAAACTATTATTCTTTCATAGTCAAATATTTGAAACTTCAAAAAGTTTCAAAATTGACCAGAGGGATTTAGGAGAATACAACATATAGCATTACCTTAGTGTACTTCTTATGACATGAACTCAGGAGCCCATATGTTTGCTTGCCTTGATTTAATTTCAAAGCAGACTTTTTTTTTAAGGCACTGCTGTAATATAAAGACAATTCTGGTCAGTTTTGGAACTTAACTTTCAAATATTTTGGCCATGAAAAATGGATATTTACTATCCTTTCATTCAGTGGTTTATGATGGCAAAGTGAATCTTTCTAGGTTTTTCCTGCAATAATTTATAAAGGCTTTTCAACTATCAGTGAGTCATCTGGTTTCAATAGGAATGGAAGGCATCAGAAATCTAATTTTGGATTTTTCAAAATTAGATTCCTGCATAACATGCACATAAGCCAAAGAACATGAAATTTACAGACCTTGATATAGTTGTATAATATGTCATTGAATTGTTGTAATTTAATAACCAGCTTCCATCCAACAGAAGAAACTGGATACAAACACTGTCATAGTCATTTTTAGGATTTAAAAAAAAAAAAAAGTTGATTATAAATAAGCAGTTATAATTTAATTTCAGTTTTTTATAAACTCGTATCTTTCCCTTAAGGTTTTAGGGTCAGTAGCCTGTCACAGCAACTATGTTCTTATTAATATGTCTGTCAATATGTATATTCTTTGGTTTGTTGGTTTTTCAGAAAGAAAACCCTGCCACTCTGTATATGAGACTCATTAACTTACTTTCAGTTGAGCTGGTGAGTCTCATACAGAATAGTTCTAGAAATATTTTCTAGAACTATTTTGTTTTCAATTGTTTACATTTTGTTTTTAATATTATTGAAATGTTTTCAATAATATTAAAATCTTGATTTTAGTTTGAGTATATTCCACAAGCTTTATTATACCAATGTTTTAGAAGTATCATAGATTTTCTACTGAATTAAAAATCTTATTTATATTGAAATTGTAGCTGTTCTTACAACCCTAATAGCCATGATGTTCAGCCATCGTGCAAAACATGGAGGCAGAATGTACCATTGAAATACCATGGATACGAAGTTTAATATTGTTAATATTTCATCCACTATAGATAATTGTGGGGTTCATTACAAGTAGTCTTTTTTTGCTACCAACATTTTCTACTTTTATTTTGGAATGTATTTCAAAACTGAAAGATGCATTATTCTCTTAAAAATGTGTATACAAATAATTTTGTATTCTTAACTCTTTTTGAATTAGATAGGTGGACTTTAGTATCACCTATTTAATTCTAGTTTTCATATCATTTTTGATAAGTTTTTGTTTTTGCGCCAAATCATAATGCATTCAGTATGATTACTGCAGCTTGATTATTTTCTATTGCTTTATTGTAAGTAGTAATTTTTTAGTAATTACAGGCTGCATTGTTTTCGAATAAATGTGAATTTAATTACTCAAATGCTTGTTGTGTAAGGTTTTTGAAATAAGGTGTTCAGAAGACATTGATTTTAATTGTTTTCTAGGTTCAACAGGAGTCGACAAATGTCATTTATGGATTCTAAGTGTTTCTTTAGGTCATGAAGATATCTGACAGTCTGGCTTGTCAGATAACAATGTCACTTAAGGTCCTTAGTCATTTAAGGAATGATCAGGAAAATGGCACAGAACTGATCATGCAACAGTTCTTTGCTAAGAATAACATGGTTGTAGTTTCATGTCCCCTAACAAGAAGTCAGCGAGATCTGGCTGACTTATTGTTAATTCCCAAGATGAAAATTACAGCCAAGAGATGGAGATGTGATTATATTTCAGAGAGGAGGTAGGCAATGATGAACATAATCTGAAAGAAAAATTATCGGCATTGATTTCTTCAGTCATAGCAGAAATGCTTGGCTCACTTTATATAAATTCACAAGATTGTTTCTTTCTAAGTAGGCCTGGTAATAGAGAACAACAAGATTTTGTTATCTATATAATGTTATCAGTTTTCTACAGGTTCTGTAAAGAATGTTGAGTGATCTGTATGTTGATATGGACAGGGCTTGCAAAACGTGCTCATCTACTCATCCATGACGAGTGAGAATTTTTAGTTGATATCAACAAAAATAAATAAAAATATTAATTATAATGAAGCGCCAAAGGCATCAATTCAGCGACATGAACTTATGTAAGTTAAGGGATATTATATCCCACATTGTTTCTTAGCCGAATAAGAAACTCAAAGAGTTTCATGCCGAATATAGAAACTATATAAAGTTCGGCAATTCCAAGCGTAAGCAAATACCTGTATAGTGCAGCAACTGTCCCTTGAAGGAACTTAGCTCATAGGAGTTAAGTTCACATTTTGGGTAAATATCAAGAATAGAGATCGGTGCTTGCTCCACCTTTTACTTGAGTTGCCTCAGCTTGCACTACCTTCAAGGGTCAGTTGCTGCACTAGCCAGATATTTGCTTACGCTTGGAATCACTGAACTTTATATAGTTTCTATATTCGGCTAAGAAACAATATGGGATATAATATCCCTTAACTTAAATAAGTTCATGTCGCCAAATTGAAGCCTTTGGCTCTTCATTATAATTAATACTTTAATAGGACACCTCTTGGCAATTCTCATTAAAGAGATGTAAGTTCTGTTCGCTACAAACTTACATCCCTTTAATGAGAATTGCCAAGAGCGACCTTCTCTCATAATGTTGAACAATATACAGCTCCTAGGAATTAAGTTCACATTATGGATAAATATCAAGAATAGAGATCGGAGCTTGCTGCACTATCCAGGTATTTGCTTATGCTTGGAATCGCCGAACTTTATATAGTTTCTATATTCGGCATGAAACTCTTGGAGTTTCTGATTCGGCTAAGAAACAATATGGGATATAATCCCTTAACTTAAATAAAAATAAATCAGAAGAGTAGTTTCAATTTCGTTGTCTTTTATTTATGTAATGTGCATACTGTTTCATGTCAAAAATAGTTTTTGTATGTTTACTTATCGTATCTTTTGGGGAATGCTGGTCATTACAAATACCTGTTTTGTTGATTAACACTGATTTTGTCGTAATGGAATATGACCTATAAGAGAATAGGATCTGACACCTGATGAGTGAGGTATTGCTACACTTTATTTTTGATACAGTTAAAGAACTTGAGTACTACTTCACATATTTTGATTATATTCTGAAAGTTATTTTTTATCAAAACAACATGCATAATCTTTTGGACAGACTTGGGCCATATCAATAGAATAGAATCCGAATATATTTTCATATTCTTATGTAGGCCTTTACTTTCAATTAAAATGAAAATAAAACATCTTTATTAACTTTATGGATTATTCCTTCAGTATATGGTTATCCAAATGATATTATTATTACGGGCAACTCCAGGGAGTCCTTAGACTTATCGAGGGAGGCCCCAAATCATGTTTATCACAACTATTCGACATTCATACAGTATCTATCATACCTCGCCTTAAACTCATTCACTGTCACAGCATCCACCATAGACTCTGGCAGCCCATTCCACTCATTCCCACCCATTCCCTTGGCAACCCACCCACGTGGATGGCCAAGCCATATAAGTTTGAAAAGAATTGCTATAACCACTGTAGTACCATCCTTAACATATTTACATGTCAGGAAACATGTGGATGCAAAGTGTTTGTAATTTGTAATTGAAATAACATTTAGATACTATTATAATAACAATGGACAAAAAAAAATACATATTATTTGATTGTCTTTCATTCATATTGCTGTTTGGGTGATTAAACCTTTTTTTAATTATCTCATTACAAATTATTCTAAAAATGATACCTTTAATTATATATACATCTAATTTATTATAGACTAACTGTGCTAAATAATACTGGGATATGTGTGTGTATGTGCATATATATAATAAATGCCATTCATTGGTTTGTTTTCGAATTCACAACTGAAACCAATATTGAGATATTTTATTTGACTGAAAACATCAATTCCATGTTTGCTTTACTAAAGTAAATGTTAATTTCTTTACATTTGACCATGTGGGTTGCCAAGCCATGGATAGCGTTTTGGGCAACGTACACAAGTTCCCATATAACGAATGCCATTCAGTGGTGTGTTTTTGAATTCACAGTTGAAACCAACACACTTTTTAGTGAGAGGTGTTTTCATACAATTCTTCTGTGTATAATTTTCGGTTGACACTGGGGTAGTACGTAGATATTCGATCACCTCTTGGATTGTGACAAGGTACACATCATTCTTCTTAAGTAGCCAATCAACAAATTGAAGGTATCCTTCTTTTCTCTCTTCATTTTTCAACCAGGCCTCATGGAGAAATACTGGAAATGGTGCACGGTTTGTGGTATAATGACGATTGAAGTTCCAAACAAAGTAGTTAAATGTATCCTTTGCTGTTGTAGGATATGGAATGCAACTGTCCAGCATTGAACAATGTGTATGTATATTTTGTCCATTGGATGTCATATTCTGGAACCACGTAACCATGGGCATGGTCCATAATCCAGGATATTCTTCTGATGGACAAGGCTCAATTTGACAATCTTGTTGATAGCCATAATCCATAGTGTATGGCCAGAGTGGAGGATCACTGTAGGTTAATGTTGGCATTGAACTCTCATACAGAAAATTTGCGTCTTTCAGTGCTTGGAAAGTAATATCACCTGCTGTTTGTAGAAATGCTGCTCTTAAACCATTCACTTTATTTATAGGAATGTTGGCAAATCTGGAGATAATTTCTCTCATTTCTGAGATTTCTTGGTACCATCTGGTGTAATTGGCAGCTTTCCAAAATTCTACATCTGCAACATGGCTGTGGAAATAGAAATATTTAAGATTTTTTAAAGAAAGAATTTGAAAAGCTATTTCATATCCAAACAACATCTTAAACTGTATATTACCATATAATTTGATTATAACAATACATAAACTCATTATTGCAAACAACAATATAATAGAATAAAGTCCTGTAGAATGTATGCTGTGCTGGAACAAAATCACTTCATGTATGCATCCTTGGACAGAGGAAAAGGATACACAGTAATATATTTGGATTTTGCAAAGGCTTTTGATAGAGTACCTCATGATAGGTTGACAGTCAAACTAGAGCAGATGGGGTTGGATATTAGATTGGTGCATTGGATTGGAGACTGGCTATCTGATAGGTATCAACAGGTTGTGTATGGGGGGAGCAATATCCAGGAAAAGGAAAGTCACTAGTGAAGTGCCTCAGGGGTCTGTTTTAGGTCCATTACTGTTTAACTTGTATATTAATGATATAGGTGAAGATTTGGATGGAGATATTCAGTTGTTTGCAGATGATGCAAAGTTGGGACGAACCATGAAGTGTAGTGAAGATGTTGTGGCCTTACAGGAAGACTTGAATAGATTGAGTGATTGGGCCTGAAATGGGGATGTGAATTCAATGTTGCAAAATGTAAGGTTTTAAAATTTGGAAAACAAAGATGGGATGCAGAATTTATTCTTGGTGAGAATATATTGTATTGTTGGAAGTAGAGGAAATAGATCTGGGGGTGATAGTGGATAAGGAACTAAAATTTAGGGGTCACATTGCCAAAATTGTGAAGTCAACACAAAGGCTTCTGGGAATGATGCGGAGAACACTGACGTGTAGAAGTAGGGAGATTCTTGTTCTGTTGTATAAGGCTTTGATTAGGCCACGCATGGACTGTTGTGCACAGATTTGGTCACTCGGTTTTCAGTCCAAAGGAGACTGACTAAGGTAGTTTCTGACCTCTGGAATGTCGAGTATGAGGAAAGATTGAGAAGATGTAATTTGCAGAGTCTGGTGGACAGGAGGAAGAGGGAGATATGATAGAGACCTACAAGTTGGTAAGGGGTTCTTATAGGATCAATGCTGGAGAAGTTTTACAGAGAATAGTGGGAGATCAGGGGAGAACCAATCCCTGGAAACTGCATAAAGAGGGTGTGAATAGGGGGAGTGAGAAGCAGGTTTTGCAGAGTTGTGAATGATTGGAATGCCTTGCCTGAGAATGTGTCTGTAAAGAGTGTGAATGTGTTTAAAACACAGTATGATGAGCTGTGTGTGTATGATAAAAGGATCTTCCAGATGAGTCTTTGACTCCATGAGGTCTTGAGGTGGTAATAATAATAACTTTATATATTATATGAATATAAAAAGCCTAAAAATTGTTCTTCTAAAAGTTTGCTGTAGGAATTGGCTGTGTTCATAGTTCTTAGTGTAGCATCATGTTGAAATTTTCTTGCGGGGGTATATAGGCAATAGGATTGTAATATACGTATTTGTAATCATGTATATCATTACATCATTTATTTTTATATTAATTTCCTCAATTGTGTTTTCTTTCATTAAGTTGCAAAGCTATTGTATTAATTAGGCAATTAAACCCTCAACTTAATTAAAAAAGAACACAATTGAACTGATAATGAAAGAATATTAATAAGGGTGCTAAGACTAAGAAAGGTTTGTCAATTTAAAAAAATAAATAAAGAAAAGATGCTGTGAGTTCTACCATCAAGCAGCATCCATTTATTGGTTGAGCAACATAGTCTGCCAAAATCCTTGACAAAAGGATACACTAATTTCTTTTCAGATCAAGTCTATTTTAAGCAATAAGTGATGTGAAGTCATTAGCCTCTATATACAAGTAGCTCAGACGTGAATATATTTCACGTTCAAAACATTATTTTGCTTCCTTGGGTAAAGGATTAAAACCAAGTATATAATTTCTTGATATCTTTAATGTATAATACACCCTCTGTCCAAAAAAGAAACCGAATTTTTCGAAAATAGAAGAAACTAGTGCCGCCACCTGTTGTACCTTTTTGTTGTCGAAAGCGGCAACCTTCATCAGTGTTAACTGTTTATGACATTTGTTTCATTAGAAGCCGAGTTATAGTGCCAAGAGTGACAGTGTGTTTTGACAAATGGTCGTAAAAGGAGTTTCAAACAGAGCTGCGATTGACTTTTGTGTTAAACTTGGTAAAAGTTTTACCGAAATGCATCAAATGCTTCAAAAAGCATACGGTGATGAATGCTTATCCCGTACTCAAGTTTACGAGGGGCTTGAGCGATTTCAAAGTGGTCGTGAGACGCTTGAGGATGCCGAAAAGCTGGGCCGTCCAAAAACTGGACTGAGCGAAGTTAACATACAAAACGGCTTCGGGTTTTCTTTGATTTCATCAAAGAAAACCTGAAACCGTCCGTGAGATTGATTGAAGATGAATTGAGGGTTTTAAGATCAGCTGTGCACAACATTTTGACCGAGAGTTTGAGCCTTCGTAAATTGAATGCGCGATTTGTTCCCTACAAGTTGATCGATGACCAAAAAATGTATCGAATTGAACACTGCAAGAACCTCATTAATACCATTTGTAAAGACTGAAACTTCCTTGAAACGATCGTTACCGGTGACGAAACGTGATGTTTTGAGTATGAGCCTGAAACACAGTGCCGAGTGGAGACCACCAGAAGAGGGGCATCCGAAAAAAGTCGCTTTGAGGAGTCAAAAGTAAAGACAATGCTAATTTGTTTCTACGATTCCAAGGGCATTACAAAGAATTCGTTCCGCCTGGCCAAACGGTGAATGGTGAGTTTTATCTCGAAGTTTTCAGACGATTGATAGCGAGAATTCGTCGCGTACGGCATGAATATCGTGATGTAGGCAGCTGGTCACTTTTGCACGATAATTGCACCATCTCATCCTTCGAACATTGCGAGACAGCTTTTGAGCAAAAACCAAGTTTGTGTGTTGGATCACTCGCCATATTCGTCTGATTTAGCACCCTGTGACTTCTTTCTCTTCCCCCGACTTCATTTGCCAACGAAAGGAAAGCGATATGACACGGTTGAAAACGTTCAAGCGGCAGTAACCACGACCCTGAACAGTATCCCAAAAACCGATATAAAAAACTCATTTAACGAATTAATTGACCGTGCTAAACTCTGTCGAAGCTGAGGGAGAGTATATTGATTGAAATAAATGATTTGAATAATTATAATTGGCCTGTGTTTTATTTTCTATCAAAAGTTCGGTTTCTTTTTTGGACAGAAGGTGTAGAACGGAGGTAAAAAAAACTTATGTACATGGCGGTATGTCATTTCTCTTCATCCTGTTCATGCAAAGTAAAGAATAGTGACATGACTCTATGTATAGCACTTTCTACATGAGCATGGCACATCATAGTATTTATGCATTCAGCACTGGTTTTTGCAAGCTTGGGAGATGGATGAAATACAGTAATCCCCTGTTATCTGTGGGGGGATACATTCCTAGATCCCCCTCTCGGATGCCCGAAACCGTGGATAGTACTAAACCCTATATATATGTGTGTGTACTGTTTTTTCCTTATATATACATACCTATGATGAAGTTTAATTTATAAATAGGCACAGGTAAGAGATTAACAATAACTAATAATAGAGCAATTATAACAATATACTGTGATAAAAGCGTATAATTTTTTTTCTTTCCTCATGAAGTTGAGAACTTCTACCTTTTTACTAAAAGGAAGCATTTTATGGCTTCTCTTTGACATATCTGAATTGCCAGCATCACTACTCTTGTGCTGGGGCCATTATTACGTAAAATAAGGGTTACTTGAAGAAGCAATGCAATACCGCCAGTCGACCCAACAACCGAGACGGCTGCTAAATGACTAACAGGCATGTAGCATATACAGTACAGCATGGATATGCTGGACAAATGAATGATTCACGTACTGGGATCAAGCTGGACGCCACGAGATCTCATCACACTATTCAGAATGGCGTGCAATTTAAAACTTATGAATTGTTTATTTCTGGAATTTTTCATTTAATATTTTTGGATCAGGGTTGACTGCAGATTGACTATTTTCGTACAAGGTATAAATCCCTGCTGTTATCTATGAATTTGGACTTAACCCTTTTTTTTAAATATATATATACCTGTTAATGATATTGGAGGAGTATCCCATTTAATTAAAAGCATTTTTCGTTATGACAAGTTCTTATTGTAGCAGGTTATCTGATGAGCAGCAAATAGTGCATTCTCCTTAAGAACAGTGCACTGAGGTTTGTGTAATTAATAATTTTATAACAGAACTTAGAATATCAGAAATTTCCAGATCATTCACTCGTGTGTGTGTGTGTGTGTATATATATATATATATATATATATATATATATATATATATATATATATATATATATATATATATATATATATAGTATCTCTGTTCAGTTTACTTGCTTTTTATTGGAGCGATGAAGAGCCAAATGACTCCAGGATCTAAGGGTGAAGATTTCCTCTTAAGTAACCTCGCTTGATTTTGGAAACAATTGCCAAGAAATTTTCTTCAAAATTAAGCATTTGTAGTTATAGAATGCATAGTCAATAGAATGTGTGATAGATATAAACATGAGTATTTTTGAAAAGGATTAGATTTGGAGCCATAAGGTTTTACTCGTTTGTAATTTTTACATTTATTGTTAATAATAAATGGACTTGAATAATTACTTCCAAGTAAATTTTAAAAATTTTGCATATAAGTTCTGATTGCTACTACTTGTATAAGTAGCAAAACAATGAGAATTTGATTTGTAAATTAACAAACATTAAATTTTATATATCAATAGAAGCAACAACTGGTGTAACAGGAAAAAAATTGTAAACAGTGCTAATTTACTGCATGCGCAATAAAAAAAAAATGGAGTCCTTTTATAGCCATGAATGTTTCTCAGCAAACATAATTTGAATAGTCATAAGCGAAAAGGCAAGAAAAGATGGAGAAATTTCTGGAATTAAAGATTCGTAATGTGGCTGATATGTATGCACACAGATGGAACAAGTTAAAATATGATAGTATTGGTCAGAACATGTCTCAAGAAGGAATTGGTTATGATAATAGAAAAAATATACGATGTTGAGAGATGTTCGAAAATGAAAAGCAAAACAGTCAAGATTGAGAGTGTTATCAATATGTGACTTGAGTGAGCTGAGAAGGAGAGCTGTGACTGCAAATGTTTCAACAAGTAGACTGTGGGAAAAATGGTATGCAGTATGGTGATGTATAGGTGTTTTTGATGGCAGAAAGGATTTGTACTTACAGAATGGATTATACTTAATTGGATTTCATGTTAGGTGTTTGAAAATATTCTTGTTCAGTGAAAAAGTGAATATATACTATAGTAGCCATGGAAACCGAATATGACAGGGTAGCTGTGTTAAGAGAATAACTGCGCACTATGGTCAGTCGATGACTGCCCATACTGCCCAAAGCTAATGACTGCAGAGTAATTAAATCTAACCAGAATAGAGATCTAGAATATTGATGATGGTAGTATGAGCGATACAGACAGTAGGTATGAGGTGGGTGGCGAAGTGTGGTAAAGGTTAACAGGACAGAATACATACATTGATACAGCTATGTCAGGGTCATCTGAAAAGGAACTATGAACTGCATGACAGATCAACATTGTGGATATAAGCAGAACCATCATGAGTGATTTCAAATTATGAATGTATAAGCCGAATGAGTAAAAATCATCTAAAATGAGGGAAAGAGAATTCATAAACATTACTAAGTGTTGACTATATTATGTAATGTGTGATGGAATGGACTCATGGCATAATAGATCTAATCATTAAATAAAATATAAATAAATGAGTTGGCTGTTTTTATCTCGAGTTTGAGAGAGTAAAATCATGTTATGGCTCTGAACAAAATGGTGTATCTGGACTATTGAAAGTGACTATGATAGACTGAGAGGGGTAGCTTGGAGAAGTGCTTTGGTATAAAAAAATTGCATGGTAGAGAAATCAGCTGAGTATGGAAAGTGATAAGAGTATCTGCAGAAAACTGCATCTTCAGAGTTAGAAGAATAATTTGCACAGACGTTAAGTAGATGAATAAGACTTTAAAGTAAGAACCACATAAAAAGAAAATGCAGCTTCAATTCTGAGGTGTTGGAACCATATTTTCAGTCTATGAAAAGTTAGTTAAACAGGTAAAGAGAAATTGGAGATTATTTGTGTGGCAAGTAAAAAAAAGAAAAACAGGCTACGGAAAAATAACTTTATTGAATGAAGAAGTTAGGAATTGCAGATGCTTTAAAAATGGCTGAATTGTTCTTAAGTGATCACTAAGGAATTATACATTCCAACAGCCTTTTTACTTCTCTGGATACTGAGGAAAAACCGAACGAAAGGAATCAGAAGTATTAACGCTATTGCCAGAATTCAATTTTAGCACTAACACAGCAGAAAGGATGCTCAAGGAATATGCAAGAGAATTAGCAATGCTTCAGTTATTTAAATTGATTCTCTACATAAGCATAGTTTCTAATGAGCAGAAAAGCAAGGAACACGTGTGGAGCTGACACTGAAGGAAATAATTATAGTCACTATCTCTGGAGTGGTCACTAAGGTATTGGAGGAGTTAATTAAGACCTTCATCCAGAGACACTGATAGCACTTTGATCCTCTATAGAGAAAGCAGAACTTTGTTTGATAGGCCTTAACTCAAACTGCATAATTGGATAAGGGGAAATGGATATACCACTATATAAGCAGCTAAGGCTCTGAGACCAATTTATTATATCTGTACACTTCGTTTGTTCTTCAGGCTGCTATGTCAGTTTACAGGATGAAATACCCGAGTGCACCAAGTACAGTTATAAATGCCTTTTTTTTTAATTTATTAAGAAACGGAATATGAAAATTATTCTCTAATAAAAACACCACTAACTCCGTACAAGAGGTTGCTAACGTCAAACGAGAACTTAGTGAATGCTAGTAAAAGTAAAAAGCACATTGCAAGAGAAATTATTATTATTATTATTATTATTCCTGATACCTCCAAGGAGTCCGAAGACTCATCGCGGGAGGACATCTTCAACTGTCTCTACACCTTACCTCTACTACGAATCAACGCCATCTACCGCCCACCTCCAACACCACCACAACTAGTAATTTTTGTCTGTAAATTGCGTGTGTTCTGAAGGGTTCAGACTTTGGCAACAAAGCTCTTGAGAGTTACAAAGTAGCTTATCAGTTGAAGGGGAACTTAAGGAATCGCATCTAAATGCTCTCAGTCAGGGCCGACAGAAGCGGACATGCAGAGCATGCGGAAGCCGCTACGAAGGGGGCGCCGCCGCCGTGGCACGGTTCATTTTAAGAAACAAAATTTTTATTTATAATAAAAAAAATTCTTAGAATGATCAATTTTAAAATAAATAAATCCGGATACACCGAATAAAAATTTTAAAAAATTGTATATTGCCACCTCTTTGATCAGCGGCTGTTTACAATTTTGCAGCGAGAATGTCTGCAGAATGTTGTGTGTACTGCAGTCTATCTAAAGTGAAAAGGTGAACGGTTTTTATGCGCAGAAACGAATTTTCGTACAAAACATTTGTTGCTAGTTAACCAGTCATATGATACGCATATCAGGTTACTGACAGTAGCGCAGTGCGAACTATTATTTCGTCTCTGTGTCGTGTTGTGTAATAATTTCTTGTGGGTATAAAATAGAAACGAAATCAAAAATTAAACAAAAGTTAACCGGTGCACAAAATCGTAATCGTCATGCTGCGAAAGAAGCAGATATTAAGAAATAAACTGGGGCTCTTAATAAATTTATTAAAATATTCTGATGCAGATTGTAACCAACTCGATACATCAGAAATCAGAGTTGACGAACCGCGCACATCATCCAGTTTGCATGAAAGTACTATTGCAACTATTGAACAAGATAACAAGACGCATGATTTAAGTGAAAAACAGTTAAGAGAAAATTTAGTTGTAGTTGACCATGAAATCAACACGTTGTCAGTCTCTGTAAATTTAGAAGATCCAGGTGAATGGGAAAATATTGATGAAAAATTACGAGTTGGTTCAATTGAAATGGGGCCTGTTCTAAAGAAAAATATAATATATCCCAGAGATACATTTGGTCGTAAATTTGGCGACACGTATTATAATAGAAAAATGGAAATCGGGGAGCTCGTGCTAAGAACATGGCTCATTTATTCCGAAACTTTAAATTCTGTTTTTTGCTTTTGTTGCAAACTTTTCGCACCTACTGAACCAAGTAGTTTTGTAGAAGGTTATAACGATTGGAGAAATGTAAGTATAACTTTGCATAGACATGAGACTAGTTTAACTCGCCTGAAAATTTTCTTAAAATGGAAGGAACTTGATAAAAATTTAAAAAACAAAACTACTATTGATTGCCAGACTCAAAGCATGTATGAAATGGAAAAGAAACATTGGACGAGTGATTTGGAACGCTTGATTGAAATTATAAAATTCCTTGGTAGAAATTTAGCTTTTCTCAGATCATCTGATAAATTATATGAAAGGAACAACGGCAATTTTTTAAAATTAGTCGAACTGTTTGCAAAGTTTGATCCCATTATGGAAAAGCATGTTGAAAGGGCCCTACAATAGAGTACACTATTTGAGTAAAGACAGTTAAATTAATGAAATATTGGAAACTTTAAGTAACGCAATCAGAGATACAATTTTTTTATCAATTCGAAAATCTAAATATTCCATAATTTTAGACTGCACACCTGATGCAAGTAAAACAGTACAAATGACCATTATTATTCGCTTTGTTTCCTGTGACAACGGAATTGTCAAGATCAGGGAAAACCTTTTAGGTTTTGCAGATATATCAGATTCCACACGACGTGGTTTATGTGCTCCATTACTGTTGCACAGAAAAATGGAACATTCCCATTGAAGACATGCGAGGTCAAGGGTATGAGGGGCAAATATGAAAGGGAAAAAATATGGGCTCCAAAATTTGCTTTTGAACAAAAAACCTCGAGCTTTTTACGTGCCATATGCTGCTCATACTCTAAATATAATCATTAATGATGCAGCCAAAGCGAATGCAGATACAATTAGTTTCTTTGCAATTATTCAAGAAATATACAATTTCTTTTCATTCTCTTACAAACGTTGAGCAATCAATAAAGAAACAGCATGAAGCACAAACATTATGTGCTAAAATAAAGGACTACAAATTTATTTGCTCTCTTATAACTTGGCATGATTTACTTAACAGAATAAACCCTGTGATTAAATTCTTCAAAACAAAAATATGAATTACACTTGCTTTAGAATCTATCGAAACTTAAAAATATTCTTACAAGAGTATCGATCAGATATAAATTTTAAAGAAGTTCTAAAAACGGCAAAAGAACTGAGTGATGAGGTGGATGGAGAGCAAGAATTAAAAACCATTAAAAACTGGTACTGAAGTTCGACGACGAAAGAAGACACGGTAATTTGACTACGAGCATTACGACGAAACGCCACTATCACCAGAAGATAAATTTAGAGTGAATGTGTTTTATTCACTTCTAGAAGTTGCAATGTGTTCGTTAATAGAAAGTTTTAAACAACTAAAAACATACTATGATAATTTCAATTTCTTGTATAGATTACTACAAATTAATAACGAAGATTTAAGAAAAAATTGTGACGATTTAGAGATTCCTCTTGAAGGACGGCGACAATAAAGACGTAAATGCAATAGAACTATTATATATGACGAGTTATGTGCTTTCCGGGATATTTTTCGGAAGGATAATTTAAATATTCAAAACTCTTTCGATATTCTTAATTTTATTGTGTCCAATAATTAATCTTTCCCTAACTTTTCAATTGCTTTACGAATACTATTAGCAGTACCTGTTAGTGTAGCGAGCGGTGAACGTTCCTTTTCCAAGTTGAAATTGTTTAAAACCTACTTAAGAACAAGCATGTCGCAAAAAAGGCTTGTTAGTTTGGCGTTAATAGCTATTGAAAATGATATATGTGCGGAATTAGACGTTAAGACCATTATTTCTAATTTTGTGAATATGAAATCAAAAACCCTAAAATTTTAATTTAAAAAAATTCAAGTATAATATGGGATTCAATATCCCTTAACTTAAATAAGTTTATATGTCGCCGAATTAAAGCCTTTGGCTCTTCATATAATTAATTATTATCTGTTATTTTGTAAAGATATATTTTTTAATACTTATATTAATTGTTCTAATTATTTCTGAATTCTTTTCTTATTATTATTTTCTCATCTATCTTGTGTTTCTTTTATTTTCCTAAAAGATAGTTCCACTTATAAAAATTATTAAAACATTTTTACAAGTTACTAAATTCTTAATAACTTGCAAAATGCAAAAATTTTTTAAACTTTGGTTCAAATAAATTTTAACTTTAATTAAAATTCATTTTAATTTGGTTAGCGATTCTGGTAGGTGAGAATGCTGTAATCCCTGTATCATTATATTCAACGATTAAAATGAAGTGGCTTTATCAAAATTTGCTTTAACGTTTGAGAATTTTTTGAATATTCGGGTTTTTAACGATTATCCTGCCTAGTCAACCCCCCCGGTTCGTCATTTAGCGAACCAACGTGTGGCTCTTCTGTCAAAATTTATTTAAGAAATTTCAAATAATTAAAATTTTTATTATCGTAAAAGAACCAAGCACACGCCCGGATCGTTACAGGGGCGCTTGGATAGAAATTGCATGCGGGCGGCAAAGACCCTAGCGCCGGCTCTGCTCTCAGTGTAGTAAAATTATTAAACTTGTGGGTAAGAGGCTGTACCAAGAACTATCTTGAAAACTCGATATTTTAAAACTTATGTTTCAGTACAGTAATTTTTCGCATTTGAAAAATGAACAAAAATTCTGAAATTAACTTTATCACGAATTAATCATGTTATATGCGGGAGTTGTCACAGAATCTATGCTGTTATTATTACCTGACCAAATTAATGATATTAACTTTCAGTGCTGTTTCGAATATAAAATCGGATCATTTTAGCTCTAAATGAAATGAATGAAATCAGGTGAATAAGCAAACAATAGAAATTCTCTGACACCGAATTAATCCTATTTCAGTTCGTCAGTGTTCTTGAGGAAGCCAAAATAACAGTAATATTAGAGTCGTCGAATATATGCAATCAAGAAGTTTGATATTGTCCATTATAGATCGATCTGAATGTGATGATGATTTCGGGATTATTGAAAGACGCAAAACCCACATTCTCTTGCGTTTTTGTTCTGATGAATGGATAGAAAACATCACTGATGAATAGTTAGTTCAGGAAAGTGTGATCCGAGAAGATATAATTTTGCTACTAAATAAAATGGATGCAGTCAGGTTGATAAGAATCAAAGGGTGGGAGGGAAGTATGTATGTCGACAGCGAATCATTCTTATTTTAACCTAGCAATCTCTCGAAAGTGAGTATAATATATTATATAATATATATAATAATAATAAATCGGTGGCGTATGCTGTAATAAATTTTGAATAGTTTTCCATATTTGGTAGACAGACGGAATAAGTACACACTGTAGAGATTTTAATGAATGGTTTATATATATATATATATATTCAAAATTAATTACATATGAGCCACTGATTTACCATTCTTTCATAACGAAACTGTTTTATCATTGTCCTCAACGAAATTAAAAAAAAAAAAAAAAGTAATAACTTTTAAATCCCATAATGAAAATACGTTCACATGAGGAACGAGTCGATTAACTTTATTTAACCAGCGAGAAACGGTGATTTTTTTTTTTTTTAACAGTGACAATGAAAAGCTGAATAAAAAAATCTGAAAGAAACCATTTAACTTACGAAAATAAAAATTACGGTAGTGAAAAATCAGTAGTGATTATATAGCAGATGTCTTCATTTTAGAATTTAATGTTGTATATGAGTTCGCAAAACATTTTATACTTCCTAACAAAAAGTTTTAAAGATCATTTCCATCTACGATAAAGAGCCAAGAGGCTATTTTTTCGGCGGCGTAAATTAAGTTAAGGGGATAATAAATCCCTCATTATTTTAATTTAATTAAAATTATTCTCATTATTCTAATTATTTATATTTCGATCTCCGAATTTCGTATCCAGTTTTAAAATAATGAGGGATTTATTATCCCCTTAACTTAGCATTTCCATCTGTTCACTCTCTTTGATTTTCGATTTTGATTTTGATTTTGCTTTGTCTATTTATACTGTGTCGGTGTGTTGTGACGCTTCTGCATTCATAAGCTAAAACAACAGAATAATCGATTTTTGAATTCCTCAATGCTAGAAAAAGTTCTAGTCGCTAACTGGAACTTTTTTTGTAAGCCGGTTCCGTAGTTAGTCAATCTTTGGCCCCCAAGTAAGACGTTTTCTCCAGAAACGTGAGTGTCTAACCTTTCAATTCAGAAAAATCGAATGCAGAATTCACTTTCATACAATAATCTATCACTTAATACTTAAGCATAATAGATAGAGACGATTTTTTGCTGACCCCCTTCCTCCAAAAATGTGCAAATCGTCAGTAGTCATGAACTCAATCAGCAGAGATGACTGCGTATAGAAGTCAGCTGCTTATCAATTCACAAAAGTGAGACAGCTCAAGAGTACTGGAAACGAAAGGTGTTAGAAATTTTCATATTTTATTTTATGACATACCCATGAAAGGTTTGCAACAGTGTATTAGTATCGTGGACAGTCTCTGGAATATTTCTGTTTTTGTATATATTATTATTATTTGCATAATCTAGAAACATGGAAATTTTCAGACTACTTCAGACCTCTGTAAACTAGATGACCTCACACTTGGTGATGAAATTCATCTCCCATCTAAAGACAATTACAAACATTTATGCCCATGGTTGGAAGTCGAATACGTTAACCTCTCGGCGCCAGGCCGGTAAATTATTTATTATAATAATTTATCCTTGTAGTTATACCTCCCCAAGTGATTTAGTATGTTTTGGTTTAGATGAATTGTCTTTAAATACTGAGGACCTAACTTGGATGCATATATTAGAAGGCCATAACAATGACGTAGTCAGTTAGGCACTAGTCTCGGCCGTGCAAGATGAGGAGCAGAAAAATAAGATTTATAATGTTTATTTATTAAATATAAAAAGGGTAGTAAAATAAAACTATGTGGTTCGGCGCAATTTTCTGTTCTTACCTTGGGCGTAAAAACACAGTTAAAGTTTTAATGTTCATAGAATTTTCTTCCTTAAATTTTTGAGATTTTTCTTAGTTATCGCAAAATTAGATCAGCTCGACATGAATCATTACATTACAATAACGAAATATTCGAAATAAGGCCATTATCACTAAGAGAACAGATATTTCTAGAACATATTTTAGTGAGAAAAGAAGAAATCAGGAAAAAGTTGCTGACCTTTTATATGCGTTTTAATGTTAAATGTTTTATGGGAGAAATGGCAATGTATAGCTTATTTATCTACATGATCGATATCGAATTTTAGAAGCGTTTTACATTAAATGTTTTATGGCAAAAAGAAGAATTTCAGAAACTGTCTGTGAACATATCTCCGCTATTATCTCCAAATAAATTAATGACAGAAGAAAAACAACATATGTTTAATATACTGTGGTTATATCTGTATCAATTATGACACTTGGGGAAAGCGCCATTTTCCTAAAGCCTAGCACTTTTTATTGGACATTGAGTAAAATGTCTTGCACTTTCCATGGATACAAACAAAATCTTGTTCTTGTGATGAAGTTTTATCCTGTTTATGTGTTGACTCATGAACCCTAATATTTAGAGATGAAAAACCTTGGGTGTACTATTTTATAAATTTATAGAACGCACACATATAAATCAGCATTCAGAACCATGATAATACTTTGCTTTAAATTACTATACTAAAAGGTATAGCTTATATACTTACCTGACTGTATGAGTAGCGATTTCATTGCCATGAATATAGAGATCGTGGACAAGTCTGTAGTCAGTATATTCATGAGTTACAAAAAATGTAGCTGCAATTGGACACCCATTCTTGTTTTTTCTTCCTGACTCCAACAAATCCTTGTATGTTGGATAATTAGCAATTGTTATTCCATCATCAAATGTTAACATTACGAACTGCGGTACTTTGTCAATATTTAGATTTTCTGGCTTTTCCGTACTAGCACAACGACAAGTTGGAGCAGTACATTGGTCAGGACATCCGAATCCGAATTCGTCAAAGGCAGTAGCGAATGCCAAGACGAAAGTCAATATTAAGATTTTCATTTTGACTTGATTTTAGTGTAAGAGTAAAAATTCTGTATGTAGTATATATATATACCCCAAGTGAATGAGTTGAGAGTTGCAGTATTTCATTTATTAGGCTTTAATCTAGGATTATCTTATAAAAAGAAGAAACTGCTGTCATCTCCCGGATGGTACTGTCAAACTGTAATCTGACTGTTTACCTTCAACATTTTGTCACCACTATCTCTCTGTGATATTTCAAAAGAGAAGTACTTGGATGACAGTTTCTAAACTATATTAACTCTGTTGTTTGCAGACTTAGAGATACTATGCACTGATCGCCTTTCCAGACAGGTGCCCTAAATTCATTGAGATAATCGTTCAAGAATATGATAAACTGTTAGAGATAGGATATATCTATGTTGGGAGTCACTTATCTTTATGTAGTAACTTGATATATCGATAATACGAGTAATAATATATTTTTAACGAAAACACTTCTGAATTTGAAGTAATGTATTTTACTCAGAAATATACTTCGAAATATTAACGAAAAACAACTTGAGTAGAATATAAATAAGTACTTTAGCATTTATTAGTTAAATCAGAACGTGCTTATAGTTGTCTGCCTAGCACGTCATGCCTGTCATTCTTTTTCAGTATTAGGATTGGTAACTAACAAGTTACAGTCATTCAGCGTTGGTAAACTGGTTCATCGAAGATGTTATAATTTAGCTTTGCTTAAAAGTTCTTGAAAATCCCCCCCCACACACACACACATACATTAATCCAGTGCTAGAAGATATGTGGCAATTCTAAGACTAGAAGAAAAAAAAAAGTACTTTCCATGACAAGATTCGAACTCGTCTTTCCGTGTAGCATTCTCACTTGGCTACCTATCTTGGTAATAATTTAATACTTAAGAGTGTAAGTTGCTATATATAAATACCAATAACTCATCAAGTGGATGTAATAACCAGGAAATATTGAACTTATGTATATATTCAGGAATTGCATGAATTTGCAATTAATCAGATATGGTGGCTCCATATATGAAGACTTTTCGACTGAAAATGATCAGCTGGTCTCTTATGGAAGAGATAGCCACTCCTGCCAGAAACTCGGCCATCAGAATACGCAATTTTCTTACAAAAATATATGTTTAGGCATAAGACTAACGAGCTTATCCCAATAGCCAAAGTGGACAGGGCCTGGGCTTGTAAGTACCGTGGATTGTTGTTATATTTATTATTTTTGGCTCCGTTACAGCACCATACTCTTCTTCTTCTTCTTCTTCTTACTCTCTTTGATTTCTCAAAGAGAACATGAAAGGGCACGGTAAAATTAGTAACTAAGATGTCGCCATGAAGAACAAAACATTTCCTTGAGAGTGGTTAGTTAGTTAGTTATTCATATGTGACGTCATTTGACGCCGAATGGTCATTCCCTTACTTCATTGGGAGTGAAGCCTTCTGCTAAAGGAAGTGGTAGGGACGCAGACAGTGTTTCTCAACGTGGGGCATTTAGAAAATGTACATACACATATTTATATTATACTTTTTCAGAACTTGGCTGACTATTATGCTAGAGGGGGGGGGCATCAAAATCTTTGAAATGTTGAGGTGGGGCATGATCCAAAAAACGTTGAGAAACACTGGTCGCAGATGTCGTTCCCACATAGAGTTAGTAGGACAATCACAAACATCCAATGCCCCTGGCGGGATTCGAACCCGCAGTCTCTTGGCAGGAGAGCGACTATACTAACTACTCGGCCAACCAGGCTGGCCCTTGAGAGTGGAGATATTGTAAATTCGTGAGTAAATTGAACTCGTTTAAACCGGAAAGGTTCCTTTAAAACATATAGAGGCTATTTAAGAGAAAATGTTTTATGACCAAAGGCCTTACAGTGAGAAGGAAACTTTGTCATTGAAATTTGAATCTTACATCTGCTAGTTTCGCGTACCTACGAGTACAAAGAACTGATGGATTCATCAGGGCTTAATAAAAAAATATATATAAAAAACAAAGTTGTCCAAACGTTGAAAAAATCCTTACAAGAAAAATAAAATCATGCTAACAAATAAACGTCAGGGCATGTATTAGCTGTATGCAGTTAACGGCTGAAGTTGATTGTTAGCAAAGTTTAAGCTTTGATGTTAAAAGATTTCATAAGGGATTTCTTTATGTCACTTAATATAAGTCGTCGGTTTTTATTCACTGATCAGTGTGAATGGATAATCAGTTACTGATTCCTTTAGAAGTCTGGAATTTAAAAAAAAATCTAAATAAGGCATGGTTGAAACGTTCCAATCAACAACATAGTTACTATTAGAAGTGTGCTTAGCCAAACCAGATATTTTTTTTCTTTAATGCTCAATATCTGCAACATGCTCTTTTTTTCTCACATGAAACCCACAGTTTGTCTGTCCATGTAGGCTAAACCAGATAATACAATTCTGTATACCCTGGCTATTTGTAGAAGGGTGTGCTATCTTTAGGAGACCTCAAATGGACTGCAAACAGTTTGAATCGGTTTATGAAAAAAAAAAAAAAAGCACTTAACATCATATAACATTTAATAAAATTGTCATGAAAAAAAAGTAAAGTATGAGTGGAAAATGAATCATGAAAAATATTTCTATTTATTTTCAAGAATAACATTAACATGTAACATCACTAATCACGTTATAGAATTCCTATTGACTTTTGAAACATAAAAAAAAAAAAAAAAAAACTGGGAGGGGAGGCCTGCGGCGAATCGGGTTTTTGCATTAATAATTTGTCGAGTCCTACATTGCTTTTAGAGCGCTTGTATGAGCCCATTTATATTCTCGGACTCGTGCATTGTGGAGTTCGGGAGTATAGTAGCTACTCCTTTGGCGAAGGGAGAATTAGAGGGTTTGGGAGCCGCTATATATTACTGGAGCCCTATGCATACGAGCTACTATGCATACAGTTTTTTTCATATCAATTTCATGAAATGTTTGAATACGTAGAGGCTATACTTGATCGATTGACAAAAATAAGGGATGCCACTAAGGAATATTTATTAGTTTTCTTTTCTTTTTGGCTTTATTATAATTTATTTCAATTTTTTGGCTGAGTACTTCTGTATAGAGGATATTTTCCCATCATCAGGAGTCACCACTGATAGAATCTCTATTTTCATGCCTCATCAGTTGGCCTCTTTTTTTTCAATCAGCCAGCTGTGCAGATGAATCTGATTGGTACAGATATAATCTACCGCTTACAAAAATAAATAAAATAATGAATGCATAAAAATATAAAATTAGGGAGTTTGAACCATCCCGAAAGTTTGCGCGCGAATTTCTGTTTGTGTAATCTCAGATTTATTCTATCATACCGGAATAAGTATTGAATTATAATTAGTTCCTTATCGTTCTCCCCCCCCCTTTTTTTTTTGACTATCGAGTAATGGCTTTCAAATTCTTTCCGAGGTAAGAGAAAAGAAAGTTCTGTCACTCATCATCATCATCATCATACGTATCAAGGATTTAGGCCTAGTATGGCCTGTTCCGGCCTTAGAAGTCATCGTTGAATCGTTTAAGAGGACGTTCTGATTTTCTTTTTCCTAATGGCTTGTACTTTAAGGCTTGTTTTGGTAATCTTTCTGTTTTCATTCTTTGAACATGTTCCATCCATCTATGTTTATATTTTTTAAATTACTGGTTCTTGGTTTAATTCTTTCATAATATCTTCGTTTCTTTTGTGATCAAATAGGGTATACTTTGCAGTTTTTCTCATAAACTTCATTTCTGCTGTTGTTAATCTTTGTTTGTCTTTTTATTTTATTGTCCAGATTTCGCTTCCATACATTAAGACCGGTAGGGCTAATGTATTGTATACTTTTAGCCTGGTTTGTTTTTGAACTAGGTTTGGTTTAAATATAGAGTTAATTACTCCTGTTATTTTTAAATATTTTGCAATTTTTATGTTTATATCTTTTTCATTTTCATAAGTGATCATACATCCTAGGTAGTTAAATGAATTCACCTGTTCTAAGATCTTGTTATCTATTACTATTTTAGTTTTTGCTGGATCTTGTCCTTTAAAGGCCATTGTTTTTGATTTTTCCATTGATATTATCATACCATAATCTTTGGATATCTCATTTAGATTTAAAATAGCTTTCTGTAAGTTATCTTCAGAATTTGTAATTATTATTTGGTCATCTGCAAAGAGGAGAGTGTTTAAGTTAACTGTAGGTGAAAGTTTAATTCCTTGATGTAAATTTTTACTCCATTTTACTATTATTTCATTTAAGTAGATATTAAAAAGAGTTGCTGAGAGGGGACATCCCTGTCGGACCCCTTGGTTTATCTCTCTTGTATACGATAGCTCATGATTTAATCTTATTTGTATTTGATTATTTTCATATATACTTGTGACAGTTTTTAGGATATTATTTGGTATTTGTCTTTCTTTTAATATGTTAAATAATATGTTCCTTTTAACTTTGTCAAATGCTTTTTCAAAGTCAATAAATGCAATATGTGTTTCTAAATTATATTCTCTTCTTTTCTCTATTATTAATTTTAGGCAGAAGGCTGGGTCTATACATGATCGTCCTTTTCTAAATCCATTTTGTACCTCTAGAATAAAGTTTTCGGAATATTTCATTAGTTTGTTATTTAAGATTCTGCTGTATATTTTGTAACATGAATTTAGTATACTGATACCTCTATAGTTTTTAGGGTGATCTCTATTACCTTTCTTAAAGATAGGAATCACAATTGCTTTTTTCCATTCTATTGGGGGAATACCAGTTGAGTAAATTTTATTTAAAAATAATAAGAGTCTTCCTTTGAATCTTGTTCCAGCGTATTTATATAGTTGTGAACCTAGCTTATCTTCTCCAGGTGATTTTCCGTTTCTTGTTTCTTTCAGGCTGATTTCTAATTCTTCTTCAGTTATTTCCTTTTCATTTTCGTTAATTCTTTGCCAGTTGTCTTTTTTAAAATATTTGTCTGTCCACAGTTCTGTGTAGTAATTTAGAAATTCTTCTAATTTCAATTCAGTGTTTAATTTTATGTTTTCTTTGGTATCTGCATTTAGGTGTTTCAAAATCTTATATACATTGGGTCTTATTTTATATAAATCATGTTCTAAGTTAGAAACAAATTTATTCCATGATTCTCTATGTCTTTTTCTGACTTCTCTTTTAGCTGTGGCTCTTATTCTTTTATATTCTATTTCATCTTCTAATCTTTTACTGCTTAACCATTTGTGATAGGCTTCTTTTTTCTTTTTGATTATTTCTTTGATTGTATCATCCCAGATCTTCAGTTTTTTTCTTTTATTGAATTTTTTGGTCTTTCCTAAGCTTTCATTTGCTGCTGCATTTAGTATCGTTTTTATATTAAGCCATTCTATTTCTATTTCTTCATTTTATTTTATTTTATCTAGATACTGGTTAATTCTTTGTTCATATAGCCATTGTATATTTGTGTCATTCAATAGTCTAGTTTTATAAACAAATGTTTCCATTTTTCTTTCTGTTCTTGTTACTTGTAGCCATTTAGGTGGTAATCTTAATTTTATTTTAACAAGGAAGTGGTCACTGCTTATTTCATATCTTCTGTGAACTCTAACATCTAGTGAAATTTTTGATGTCTTTTCATTTAATATGAAGTAATCTAATATTGATTTCCATCCTCTTGCTGCCCAAGTATATTTATGTATGTCTTTATGTTTATAGAAGGAATTTATTATTTTTAGGTTATTATAAACTACAAAGTCAATCAATTTTTTACCATTTCTGTTTAGAGTGTGTTCTCCATGTATGCCTATATTATTATTAATTTTCGTGTTTCCAATTCTTGCATTTAAATCTCCTGCTAAAATTATGTAATCATTTTTATTTATTTTATTATATATGTTTTGTAGTGATTATAAAAATCAATATTATCCTGTTCTCTTCTTTCTTCTGGGGCATATAAACCAATTATTGTTAAATAATTGGTTTATATGCCACAGAAGGTTCTGTCACTAAGTGTT
Source organism: Typopeltis vanoorti (assembly GCF_054136105.1). NCBI lineage: Eukaryota > Metazoa > Arthropoda > Arachnida > Uropygi > Thelyphonidae > Typopeltis > Typopeltis vanoorti. Next base: position 62,073,320 of record NC_143555.1, on the reverse strand, counting down.
TTTTTTTTTTTTTTTTTAAAGAAAACCTTTCTTTTCCCTGGTGAATTTAATGGTTTTATATATATATATATAGTGTGCAGGCAGTCTCAGTCCTTCAAGCATTTGCTAATGGTAAGCCAAAACTATCAAATCCAAGCTTTTCAGGAAAGAGTTAAAGAGTTCGGCAGACCCATGCCGCCATCTCGTTTCCTTAAATCCTAACACATTAATCTCTGTAATAGTGAGAGTTCTACGGTCGATTGGGATGCTGGGTTAAAAACCAGATTTTCCGATATGAAAATCATAATTGTTCGTTTCGGAGATCGATTAACTGGGAAACGAGTCGAAGAAATGCTTAGAATAAAGTTCCTCTGGTTAGCGATTAGAATCAAATTAGAATGGGCTTTCTTAAGACAGCCTAAAGCAATGAATGCAAACATCATTTCCACAGTGCTGTACAGGCATCCTTAATGCACACAAACATGTAGATGTGTAATCCTATCGTGCATTAGTACCGTGGATGGGCGGTTGTGAACCCAGTACAAACATCGGTGCCAGTTATGGGTTTCGGACCTGCTACCTATTTGGTTATATATACTGTGTGTGTGTGTGTGTGTGTGTGTGTGTGTGTGTGTGTGTGTGTGTGTGTGTGTGTGTGTTAATATATTACAGAAGAACAGGAGGAAAAATCTGCTGTTAGCACTAAAGCGGTTTATTTTATTTATTTATTTTTTTAGGTCTTCTACTTTCTCTTAAATTATTTTCATTTGTTCTGCCTTAAAAGTAAAACATTAATTAATATTAATGTTACACTAGTTGAAGAAGTTTCAGTAATAGAAGTTGATATTAGTGACATACACGCATTTCATTTTAAACACAACGGTTGTGTGTGTGTGTGGGGGGGGGGGTACTTCATTTTCTTCCAATTCTATGCGTTATCATTATTCTCATTTTTTTTATAATCCGGAGTCGCCCGAAAAATAGTTGAACTAATCGCTATGTGAACGGACATTAAATATAAGATATTTTTATCTATTTTATACAGAAAGCAATCGGAAACCAACAGGTGTGAAAGAGTGTGGGGGGGGAACAATGTTTCTTTAGGTACATTCTTACTGTATGTCAACTTGTAAATATCAGCCTATTATTTCGAAGACCGAACAATACTTCTTGATGTCCGCTTAACGCCATAGTTTCCAAACTTCATATATGTATCATCGCTCATCTTAGAAACTGTTAGTACGCTACTTTTCATTTAATATTTGATTTAATATTTTTACAAAGAATACCAGCATTTTAGGTGTGCAGTTGATATGACTAACGGTTACGATTTTTCAACAATTTTTTACCACATTGATTTGATAGGTCTCTAATTTAAAAAAAAAAAAAAAAAATATATATATATATATATATATATATACACTAAAGTATTCTTAACTGTGCACTAATACGTTGTTATCTTGGTTTCCCTCTGGGTCTTTTTTTTTTTTTTTTTTTGCCAGTTTTGCTTAGAAACTTGTTTGCATTTCCTGTTTTTACGTGACGATACCATCGCAGATTACCTCTACATACACACTTGGTCGTCGACTTACGACTGGCTTCCGTTCTGGCTGACAGGTCGTAAGTCGATCTGGTCGTATGTCGGCCATATATTTATTAACAGTATTCTTTAACCTTTCGATGGCATTTTTATAATCTTTTAAATTTATAATTATGTATATTGTACATAATGTGAAAAATAATATATACATACTGTATCATAAACACAAAAATACAATCTAAAATTAATGTAAAAATTAATACAAATGAAATTTACAAAATCGATTTTTAATCTTTGCTTGTGCTGGGTTGTGGATCGTCAGGGTCATGTCCTTGGGTTGAGGTAGGAGATGTTCTCTTGATGAGGAACATGCTGAGCTTTGTTTGAATAGTTTGTTTCTTTTTTTTCTTCATATATCTCACGATAACAACGCACAGCATCTTGAATGATACGTTCAACCTTTGTGAATCGTTCGATATTAGGATCCATTGCTTTGAAACTGGCGAGAGCTTTATTCAGTTGCGAAAAAGAATCTGATAAACTCTTTGCAGTGAATTTCTTTCCTGGCTCCTCTTCTTCTTTCTCTCTCGATTTTTATTCTGACACTCTGTGCTTTCAAATCAATCAACTCTTCATCCGAAAATTCTTTTATTTCACAATCGAGCAACTCCTCTACGTCTTCTATTTCACATTCTAATTTAAGATTTTTTGCAAGTTTAACTATTTTTTATGTAATCACTTCCAGTTCTTCTCCTTTTTCAAATCCTTCAAATGTATTCGCATAACATTTTAGACACTTTTTCCAAATTCCCGACATACAATTCTTTGTTACACATTCCCATGCGGTAGAAATATTCTTGATACACTGTTGTACTGCTTCCAAAAGTCTCGCAAAGATAAATCAGCATCGGAATCTATCGCTTCGATGGCTTGTGCGAATGTCGTTCCGAGGTAGTGAGCCTTGAATGCTGAAATAGCACCTTGATCCATGGGTTGAATGAGAGCGGTTGTGTTAGGTGGCATAAAAACCACTCTAACATCATGTTGAAGGTGGTCCAGATGAGGAGGGTGGCCAGGGGCATTGTCCATAATCAATAAAATCTTGAAAGGGATACCTCTCTCCGCACAATATTCACGAGCCTGGGAAATAAAGCAGTTCATGAACCAGTCTTCGAACAGTGCTTGAGTCATCCAAGCTTTAGGGTTTGAACGGTAGTAAACGAGCAGAGTGTGCTTGTTGATGTGCTTAAATGCACGAGGGTTTTCTGAACAAGAAAAGGCTTCAGCTTAAAACCCGCGGCATTCCCACCAAGCAATAAAGTCAACCGATCCTTAAAAGCTTTGAATCCTGGCATCCTGTTTGCTTCTTGGTGTATGTACATACGATTAGGCATGCGTTTCCATTGCAAGCCGGATTCATCTACGTTAAATATTTGTTTCTGTAGATAACCTTCTTCTTTGATTAAAGAGTCGAAACTATCAACGAATTTTTGGGCTTCATCTTCATCTGCACTTCCTGCTTCTCCTGTGACAAGTACATTATGCAAAGCAAATATTTTTTTAAAACGCTTAAACCATCCAATACTAGCCTGAAAATCTTCCGCGTAATCGTCTCCGGCGCGTGATTTTAAACTCTGAAACAGACTTCTAGCCTTCGCTTGCACTGTGCAAAGGCTCATGGGTGAATTTTTCTGTATTAAATCTTCCATCCACATAAACAACAATTTCTCCATTTCATGGATGGGTCCCTGTCGTTTGGTTAAAATTGTAGACTTCATAGGTGCGGAACCTTTCACAGCTTCCCGAATTCTTTCTTTGTCCTTAAGTATCGTCGATACCGTGGGATGTGATAACTTCAAGTCACGTGCTATCGTATTCGCTTTCTTTCCGCCTTCATACTTCTGTATAACTTTCATTTTACGCTCTAAATCAATAGTTTTTCGTGACTTCTTAGCTGGCGTATCTGTAGATGAAGGCATTTTCCTTTTACTAGACATTTTATGGGTAGTATTTCAGTAGAATTTTAATTAATACACCACACGCAACAGATGCTCGAAAGCGACTGAGTGTATGTGAGAGATAGTTATCGAACGCTGGTTATCGTACGATAACTATCGTATCCCATAGTTATCGTACGCGCAGCTGCCTGATTTATTATTAATTTATTCATTCATTAATTTTTTTTGTGGTCGTAAGTGCGGACGGTCGTAAGTCGCATAGGTCGTAAGTCGACGACCAGGTGTACATTGTTGAATATTAATAATGTAAGTTTCGCTTCTGATGATTTCGTTTTTAATATGGTTCTGACGCTATTTATTCCCTCTCACCAGAACTTCAGTATCTTTGTTCTCCAGTCTTTGATTAACTGTTTTCTTTCTAACCCTTGTGTCTGGTCGAGATATTAAAATATTTTTGAACACATTGATAACGCGGTTTGATCCATTAGCAGTATTAATTTTTATTAGCCGAATGTTTTCGTACTCTTTGAATCTGCGCACTTATTTAGGATTAAGGTTATTAAAATATACTAGAAATGTTTATTTTGCAGAATATTAACTACATCATTAAAAAAGTACATACCGTTGCAAACAGTTTCCGATGTAATAACAATAATTAGTCTTCGTATCAACGATGTAAAATGAGCGCCATTGTTGATCCTCATGTTTTTCATATCCCACGCGTGCTAAGTCAAAGAGGACCATATGTAATTGACATTAGACTTTGGGTCTTGTTGCTCTGAGTGGGTGAACGAATAATTTCCGATGCCTCTTGTGGTGTTTTGGCCTGTTTCTCTCTTGTTCCAGATAAATTAATTCAACTACCCACTATATCATCCTTGCATATTCTCTTCTCTACTTCCGCATTTAGTTGACTATCTTCACTGAAAACTGTGCCTAAATCATGAACTATTTAACTCGTTCTACGGGTTCGCTGCTGCGAATACAGTAATTTTTTTTTTTTTTTATTTAGATTCTATATAATCTATATTCAAATATGAAGTCCTATTGCTGATTTTCATACCAGATTTTTCATGGTAGATTTCGGAGGTTAATGTCATCTGCATAGATTGAAGAACTGAGCTTAATATCTCATATTTTAATATCGTCTTCTTGCTGTTCATATGTTATCTAATTTTATTTATATTTAGTTAAATTTAATACATTATTATATTCAGTGTTAATGACTGAGTTAACATTATTAATTAAAAGTATTATATAAATTAATAAGTTATTATGTTTCGGATTTACTTTGCTGCTCATTGCTACAACATCGCACCTCGCCGTTCCGAAATCACCGAAGACCAAAATTTTAGAAAAGAACGATGAATATCCCTTGAACGGAAAACAAAAGTTTTGCTTTTGAAACCTGGGACTATTTCCGATGTGTTTCTTCTAAAACAATGACTACATATATTGAAGCATGTTTGACCTTAATGATAGCAATGCTTTTTTGCGATAACTATGGGAACGCTTTTTTCTTTCTGTTGCTAATTTTCATACCATATTTGTCATAGAAGCGTAGTAATAAAATAAGAGGCTAATGTCATCTGCATGGACTGTAGAACTAATATCAAGACCGGTTTATCACGTTTTTGTTGCGTTAATTCATGAAAATAGCTGGAAGTCATTAATTGAAATAGATCGTACAGACTGTTCGATTTTATGTAGTAAAGATATATATATATATATATATATATATAAGAAAAGAATATAGAATATATACTATGAATGAAAAATAAATCCGATCTTATATAAATCGCTCGGGTTTTTTTATCGTACCAAAATGTAATCAAAGTCAGGTCCAGACAAATTGAAAGGCCCATCCCGAGCGCTTCCACTGTGGAACCAAGACTCTTTTATTCCCTTCCTTCAGTTTTTTTTTTTTTTTTCCTATTAATAATGATTGGTAAATCAATCTGTAAATAAATGCCGGCCTGGTTGGCCTCCACTAGTTAGCATATCTGTTCTCCAATCAGCAGATTGCGGGTTCGAATCCCGCTATGGACAAGAATGTTTGTGAATGTCTTTAGGTAGTAGATAAATTTCAGCGCCGGTGTGAAACTACCGCCGCGCATTATTGGAGGCTTGTAAAAGTTCCATGTTTGGTCTCTAGATCAAGGTTTCTAGGCTACAGTTGGGACCTCTTCCATTTTTAACTGGTCAATAAGAATTACATTTTAAAAAATGAAAGTCAAAGTTAAGTAATTACTTATTTATATAATTTTCAGTTAGTCTTCATTTAAATTAGCGTCTCATGCAAATTTTATACGTGTTTGTAATCCATATTTCATGTTTACATCACACAGCTAAAAGCCAGATCTGCAACACTTTCCATTTTAACTACAGGTAATCCTCGTATAACGCGGATGTTAGGTTCCACAGAAATGCCACGTTATATAAATCGCGTTATGCGAGACTCAGATCACATAGAAAAAGCAGGGTAAGGTTCCGAAATCGTTTTTTTTATTTTTTATTTAAAGATTATATAAACAATGTCATATCCAACAAAAAAAAATATTTTTATTTAATTCAGGTAATTCATGTAAGTTAAAAAAACATAAACTATGAAACAAATACATAGCATAAACTTATAAAAATGACAAATTGTACGCAAACTTCATTGCACGTAATACATATGCAAAATAAAATAAAGGCAAAATCTTAGACAAAATAAAATAAAGTGCATATTTTTAATCGTCACCAGTGTCTTCAAAACTAGCATTTCGTAGATGTTCTTTATTTACGAGTGGCCGGACGTCGTCATCACTTGAAATCTCTTGGACATCATTTGTATAATTCTCATTGCATACTTCGGCTTGTTTAGTTATCAAGAAGTCAGAAATAAGACTTTGCTTACCACTATGCTGCAATTTTTTGTTAAGTTCATAATATGAAGCTACATAAATAGCCGTTGTCTCATGAAATTTCCGGAGCGCTCCATTGAGGGATCATTATTCGTTAAATAACTTGCCTAACTTTCTTGCAAAGTCCAATCCTTCTGTTAATTTCTTTAAACTGAATTCTTTAACGGATTCATCACAATCAAAATCTTCGGCAGAACTTTCCCATTTGGTTCGACGTCATCTATTAATTGTACCAGTTTCTCCTCATTTAAATCTATTTCCCCATCAATTAATTCACTAATTTCGTTTTCAACCATATGGCAAAAGCCCTTTAAGTGGCCATTACTATAAAAATAAATTTTTTACATAAAAAGCATTACATATTTTATGTAACTCACCATAAAATAAAGTGCTCAGCTTGAGATTAACACACTTATGATTTTTAATTAATGCGCTTTCCTGGCAGAAAGTGAAGATAATTTTCAACAATAAACACTTTATACCGTAAACAATTGATGTACATGCGTGCTAAAGGGTGTTTCCCTAATATAAATTCGCTACATTCGCGATACGGGCAGACGTAAATTTAACAAAGTTAAAATTTGATTTTTAAGTCGCACGGTGAAAAATATGAAAAGATAAAGGGTTACTACAATTTGTAGAACGTGTTATATCAAAACCACGTTGTATAAGTAACGCGTTGAACAAGGGGTTTCTACATTTTGTAGACCCCGTTATATCGAAACCGGTTTGTATAAGTACCGCGTTGTACGAGGGTTACCTGTACTACCACTCCGTTTTCAAGGTTTTGTCCCTTTACTAGTGTGTAATTGGTCACGGAATGGTATAATTTTAGTCTATTTTTAGATTGTTAATACTTACGAGTTATATTTTGAGAGAGAAAGAGAAACAGAGAATCTATGAATTTATGATAACTCACATTTTATATTTTTCACGAGTGTCCAGTTTCGCAGTCTTAACTAGAAATCACTGTTCTGAATATCACTCTTTGATATCACTGAATATCAGACAACAATCAAGTTGTTTAAGTTGTTCTATACAGTCGATTCGTATTATAGACAACTTGTAAGAACCACGTGAATAACACTGGCCAACAAAAAAAAAAAAAAATTTTCTGCTGATTATGATCTGACACTTGTTTTTTACTAATTTGGGTGCGCTGATTTCAAATATCAAACCCATTTTTCTCTATCACGTCAGGTTTTTCCTCTATGGCATTTTCTTTTTGCTAATTTGTAAGTTTTTGATAGTTTTAAGGAGGCAGTACTATTTAGAGGATCAAAAAAATCGATTTTTTAATATTATTTTCTGAAAGTATGTACTTTTAAAAATCTGTTCCTAACTTTTTATCAAGAAATTCGAAAAATTTCCGAAGATATAGCCTATTATTCAAAGCGTTGCGCAGATCAGAATCCGCTCTCGCTTGTTAGTAAACGAATAAATGCGTAAGAACCTGCAACGGCACGTACTGGCGCTTTGAATGCGAGAGAGGCCGATAACCGACCTAATACATTTAGGTGATGAAAAGTAGGCGATGACAACTGCCTAAAACAAATGAATGCTATATGCGTCATAGCGGACAAAGAACGAAATCAGTCAATCGTTAATCGATCGTGAAAGTATGATGAGTGCTTATAACGTAATATCTATCGTGCTTCTCCTTGAAACTATTAACAAAGCATTCCATTCATTCATCACTCTCCAAGCGAAAAATCAAGTCCTCACTCCCTTACTTACCAGACACTTACTCAAATTTCCAGGAATGACCTCTTGTCCTTCTCCCTGTAACCCCTGCATCAATCCTATATATGATAGTACCTTAAATGTTTCTACCAATCCTTTTTTCCAACCTATCATCCACCTTTTGGAATCCACAAATCCTCAATCTATCCTCATGGGAAACATTCCACAGGCCACTCGCCTGTGGATCCTCTCCACCACCTCCTCATCCCCCAAGAAACCCAGGTAGCCAGTCTTTAGTACAGTAATCCGGATGTGGTCGTATCAAGGCTTCATAAAAATAATGATAATTCCCTTATTAGTGTGTTCTTCTGAGTTTAGTACTACTAGATTGTACAGAGAAATAATGCCTCTTTTAATAAAATTTAATCAAAATAAGTCCCTCACATACACACACACACACTACTGCTCATAGTACCTCCATAGCACGATCGTTATGATGCCTTCGTCTGGAAAGACCTGGGCTCGAATATCGTCAAGAACAACGTTTCTCAACCTTTCTTAGCCCAAGGACCAGTAAAATGCCTAAAACAATTCTACAGGCCACTAAGTTACAGAGGCGTAGCTGGCGGGGGGGGGGGGGACCACACCGGGTGGCACTTTTTTGGCGCTTAAGAAATCTTGTCATACTGTCTATAAAACAGCAACCGAGTGATGAAATAGACTTCGACAATGTCATCGACGATTTTGCAAACAGAAAAGCAAGAAAAATAACATTTTAGAATGTTGGAATTAAAGTTTTGCTTCAAAAATAAACATAGTGTTTTTAATTATTTAAGTTAAGGTCATTTATTTAAGTCAAGCTCCGATCACTATTCTTGGTATTTACCCGTAATGTGAAACCTAGCTCATAGGAGCTGTATTACTGTGATCACTAAGAATAGTGATCGGAGCTTGCTCCACCCTTACTATGAGTTGCCTCAGTGTTGCACTACCAAATGGATCAGTTGTTGCACTATCCAGGTATTTGCTTAAGCTTGGAATCACCGAACTTTATATAGTTTCTATATTCGGCATGAAACTCTTTGAGTTTCTTATTCGGCTATGAAACAGTATGGCATGCAACATCCCTTAACTTAAATAAGTTCATGTCGCCGAATTGAAGCCTTTGGCTCTTCATATAATTAACAGTGTTTTTAATTTATTTCTCTATATCTCGTTTTGACTTTTTGTAATTTTTTTTAAAAACCTATGTAGAAATTACCAACATTTCGAAAACACTGTGCCATTTATAACAAAATAAATCTAAAAGCCTGTTTTGAATGCATATGGAAACATAATTAATTAAATTGGAAGTAAACGATTAAAAGTGTATCATCATTGAATAAAGTTTTAATTTTTATTAAACAAATAAATAATATGATTAATTATATTACTACTTACTTTTAATGAGATGGTTGAGCTTCTCGGCCCTTGCAGAGTCGCTGGATATCTGGCTCAATATTGGTCAACTTGAGTCGAAGATCGGCACACACACCAACACGATTTCTGTATTTTGTTTTTACTTGAAGAAGCGATGAAAATCCTTTCTCACAAAGATAGGTTGTAGAAAACTGCATGTCGATTTTCAATGCTTCTTCAGATAATTCGGGAAATTCACTTCTTACTGAAGGCGAGATCCAAAATCAAGCCAAACCAAGATCACAGAATTGCATTTTAAGTGCGCTCTTCACTTGAAAGCTCAATTAGCTGTTCTTTATCGATAACGAAAGGTCGTTCTCGTGACTGCAAGCCTGAAATGGATTGCGAACCCACAGAAATTTCTTATAAACGTTATTTGGAAAGTATGTTTCAAAATTCCGTTTCAGATATTTGAGGTGGTCACAAACCTTTTCCAGAAACCCAGAATCAACAAGAATATAATTTTTCACTAAAAGGGATTCCAATGTTGGAAAAGGTGTAAATTGTCAGTCTTTTAGTGGAAAATGATATTTTCCACTAAAAGACAATCCATAAAACCATAAAACCAGTTTTTCTCGAATGACTTTATTTTGTCGTAGGCATCAAGAACAGTTAAATAATTTCCCTGAAGGGGGAGATTTAGTTCATTTAATTTTGAAAAAATGTCTGAAAGATAGGATAGTGTCGATAACAATGCTTCGTCAACAAGGAGTGATGCAAAATCAGAATTACGTTCATTTACAAATAATAAAACTTCGTGCCTTAATGAAATAACCTTGTTAGTACTTTGCCCCTGTTATTTAACGGTCGAGCTTTAATAAAATTAACTAGCTTTACAGAGTTGTAGCACCGTTTTAAATTCTGGTGGCATTCCTTTGGAGGCTAACGCTTCCCTTTCTATGAAACAATGCACCCAGTTCATATCCGGAGCTACTTCATTGACCATAGAAGCAACCCCACTATGCCTGCCTGTAAGGGCGTGAGCTCCATTCAAACAGAAGTCTATACATTTTCACCACTGCATCCCTTTGTGTATTATGTAATTATTGAGAGTGTGAAATATTTCTTCCTCAGTTGTTCGGGATGGCAAAATTCTACAAAACAGAATCTCCTCATGAATATTGCTGTCATGCGCATATCTTACATAGCATATTAACTGCGCATCTTTTGTAATATCAGCAGTCTCGTCTATTTGTAACGCATAATAACGACTCTTCTTAAATCTTTCGATTAACTGAGATTCTTTGTCATCTGCCATATCATTTCTGAGACCGACAGTGTCATTTGAATGAGGAATCAAATCAACATCTTTTAGTAACTTGTTGCCAAACATAGTTTTTACCACATCTTTTATAGCTGGAGGTAGCAAATTTTCCCCGATAGAACGAGGTTCCCTGTTTTCGCTATGCGCAAATTTAAGAGATAGGATGCTTCCAGTGCCTTGCTATTAATGGAACCCATGGCCGAAACTATATCTTTCCCATGATTTAATGTCCCTAAGCATCGCTGAAAAAATTCAATTGGCTTATTTTTCACATCACAATGTTCAGTTTCTAAATGTCGTGGGAGTTTTGCAGGTTTCATGCACTCGTTCAACAACACTTCATAACACAAAACACATTGCGGTTTCTGTTCACTTTCATCTCCACACCAAGTAAACCCGAATGGCAAATATGAACTGTTATATTTCCTAATGTATTTTTTCTTTGAACTGCTTGTTTCTTCTACTCTAATAGTATCAGATTTAGTCGCCGTTACAACACGTGTACCACAATTAGGGTTAGCATCACCTGTTTCATTTACTCTTTTTTTCAAAGTCCTAGTTCTAAGCCACTTTTCCATTATTAAAAACGTTTCTGAAAAATATATAAATACTGGGGTTAACTCAACACACTTTGTCCAAGTATCACTTAGCACTTCTGAAGATATACTTAGCCTTGGTTGAAGGAGGGAAACCTTCAATAATAAAAATCAATAAACAATAAGCAATTGGTTGAAATGTGGATAACACATGTTCACTTCAAATCTGACAAAACAGCAAGGAATGGCGGAAGCAATAAAACTATATTGTTGTTGTTCACTTCACCCCTCTTATTATTCGTCATTCTGCCCCTAAATTTGTAGCGGCAGAATGACGAAAATAAAAAGGGTGAAGGGAACAACAATATAGTTTATTGTGTTAAACTGTGAATGAAATTATTATGTATATTTTGTTCTTCATTCACATTTAACATAACCTATCATATATTAAGCATGACTTGTTTAAAAATTATTTGTTAATCCCTTGCTTAAGAATTATTATTCATGTATTATTCCTGAATTTTATCAGCTATTATTTGATTAAATAATTTTAATGTATATTTTGCTATTGGAAGGACTCAGTGATAAATATCATTTATCTTATTTACTTTATTCCTTCAATAATATTATGAGAAATTATATGTATATAATTTAATATACCTTATATATATATTGTAACATATATTTTATTATTATTAATTGTAAATGAAATGAAGGAAAAAATTAAGTAACTGTAATATTTTTATTAATGTTTTTCATTACTCAATGTAAAAGTATAGCCTTATGTAACGCTAACGCGAATGTTTACGTTTGGTTCGTTGCCATGGAGAGAGAAATAAAATGGAACGCGCGTAGGTAGACCGTGAGCTTCGATAACGAGGAGAGAAAAATTATATATGGGTGAAAATATAAGAGTAAAAAGAGGGAGAAGGGGATCAATCGACCGTGAGATGCGGTGATTGATGCATTCAATCCAATACCCTTGGAGGGTAACGGATTGCGATGCTGTAGCCAATGAAGTTCTAACTGAGGCTCGGCTATTGCTGTTACTCTCCTGCCATGATCAGAGCTTTAATAGCTCAATAACACCTTATCCCTACACTGTCCTCTACAGATAACGGGGAAGATGAAAAGCATTCTTGCTTCGCCCCTTTAAGCCAGTCCTTATAAGGACTATAAGTAAAAAGAGGGAGAGTTTTTGAAAGGGGAAAAGGAGGGATATAAGCAAGGGGGTGAAAGTAAATAAAAAGGACTGAAGGGCAGGAATTCAAGAGAGTAGTATTTAAAAGTGTGCTAAGACGAAGTGAAAACTTATAGATAGTTGAAAGTGAAGTCAGCAGTGGCATTAATATTGATTTGGTGCCGTATTTGGATAATTAAAGGACTGGAAGGTTAATGAAGGATTCAGAATAGATCCAGTTAGCTTAGAATTAATACTTATTTCTATATTGCTTTTAGGAAGAATTGTACGGAGCTTAATTTGTTGTGAAGTAGTAAACAAGGATATCAATCTGCCCTATAGCTGCCGTCGAGAATTGTGAAGCGCGACAAATAATAATCTAGTTATGACCTTGAAGAATTCCTTTTAAATGTGTTCCATAGGTGTAATAAATATAATTTGAAGATGTACTCACATTAAATCTGACGTGCTAAAGATTAATTCCGGTAAGGACAGTCATATTTTATTTGTTTCTGTGTATGAAGTCTTGAGTGATAGTTCCATTTTGCTTATTCTAACATTTACTGTGGCATATCGCCGAAGTTAAGAATAATTTGCCTTGAAATAATATCTGCCGTGTTTAATGATATGATGAGTGCCAGCTGGTGGAGTATAACTGAGAAATATGAGCAAACTAATTAAACAAGAAATTCTGTTGTATTAATCTGAGTAAGGAATCTTGTAATTGAGAAAACTGTGAAGCTTGTATATGAAGATTTTGAAGACTGAATTAATATGAATGATTTGACCTGATGTACTAACTTAAATATAATGTCTTATTTTAGAAGTGGAATTCATGTATTTGTCATATAACCTTATATTAAATGTTTTGTTTTATTAATTTCAATATTGTATTTGCCTGATTCTTTTTTATTGCACCGTTCATAAATAATTCGAATCTAGCGGGAGCCTCAAGTGAAAAATATCAAATTCGGCCTGAATGAGTAAGGAGACTGCTAATTTAATTGAAAATTGATTCTACTAATTTATATAGACTAATCTAATTATAGGGTGGCGCAGTATAAATATAAATTTCCCTACATTTGGATTAGTGATCAATTAGCAATTAATAGATTTTATTAATAAAAGTACGTTACAACAAAATGGCGGATTCGAAACTAGGATGTACGTTCCAACAATTGCTTCCGCCTTTGAACATTCTGACACTATTTGTTAGTTTTTTAAAGTCTCCATTTGAGTTCAATAATTTTTACTTACTTATTCAATTTTAATTTGTTTTGTTTGTATAATTAAAAAATATGTATTTATTTAATTAATTTACGTCTGCCTGCGGACCACCTGTCCCATCGTCGCGGACCACAGGTTGAGAAATACTGGTCTAAAATGAAGAACCTTTATAAGGGTTTTTCATCTGAAGACGAGTTGGCCGTTCTCCTACGAAATTCACATAGTTTCCGCTCCCGAAAACTCGGTTTTCCATCTCTTCAAAACAAGGAGTCCGGGCAGAAACCGTGGTGTTAGTAAATTTCGGCTATAACTAGAGTTAGAAACACTGTTGCTCTTATTATTGTTCCACTTTTTAAATCATTTCTCTGAACAGTGGCATAGTTAATTATTAATCTTATGTGGATTATTGATTTATCTTTTGCTTACTAGACAATTCAGCTCAGACAGCGCTTGCTTTCCATTATTACTACATTGGAACCCGCGAATTACCCATATTCCTGCTTTATATTTACAGTACATGTAAGGCTACTACGAAATCTGTTTGAGATTGGTTTTTGTTTTATTAGTTCTAGTTCGTTCTGGTACTCGCCGATTGTAGCTGCGCTCATGTATTAAAGCATAAGTCATTTTATGGGTTTTTATGAAATTTAGCATACGAGGGGCTTGCAAAAATCATTAGGAAAACATGGTCACATCTGCTAAGATTAATTAATTAGATCCTATAAATGTTCTATTTGTAAAAATAAATAAAAATAGGTTTAGATATTTTAGTAAGTACACTTTTCTAATTTTGTCAGTGGATTATTGGGAAGTAGCCAATCAGATTGGTTTTCATTGGATATTTAAGTTCTGTTATATAGACTATAAATGTTTTCATTCGCTGAAACCAAATGAATAATGCAATGTTTTATTATTTAGCTCTTATATATGCGTGTTTTCATGCTACGCTTCATGCATCTAGATAATTATGCAAAAAGAAATGACAACTTTTAATAAGTACACCTGTTCATTTCATTTTGATGCTTCGCATTCATTGGTTACAATACATGATAGGAAATTGTGGTAGGTGTACTACTGCAAACACGATAATTCTGTTATACCTTAACTGTGGAGAGATAATGGTTCCATTATTTGATGATCACTCAACCAAACCATCTTAAAATGGCTTACTTCTTTTCCCCCATTTATTAGACACTACCAAGATAAAATTTAAAAGCACAAATGTGCAATGCAAATCTCAGAATGCAAAGCCTGTAACAATATAAGGTAGTTGTCATGATAATTGATAATTATACTAATATACTCTTAGTAATCCTGTTATATCTGTTTCGTGGAAAAGGAATATATAGGTTTACATTAGAAACATTATTACTGGAAATTATCAAGGAAAGTGAACACCTAACAAAACAACAATAAATAAATAAATAATAAAATAGGAGAATAAAACTTGACAGTGCTAACATACTTTCGATAGCATAGCGTACTATCAGCATGATAAGTATCGAACATTATCGTCAATATTAACTTCTACCCAGGGCCGGTTTTATCATTAGGCGAACCTAGGCAATCGCCTAGGGGCACTAAGACTTCGGGCGCTAAGCTCTACGATGGCTCAGGAACGACTCACTGGCCTAGCAATTATATCTATAGAGCATGAAATTGCATCTACAACCAATATAGATGAATTAATTGAAAACTTTGCCAAAGCAAAAGCCCGAAAGATTAATTTTTCATAATTTTTGTATTTAAGATGCAATAATTTTCTTGCTATACAGATCTTAGGAGTAATCATATATGTATACAAATGTATTAATTTTGATTAATAAATTTTTTAAATGTTCATAATGATATTATTTTTATAAATATCCACATGTATAGGTATACGTGTGAGTATGACAAAATATATATCATCATCATCATCATCATGCGTATCAAGGATTTAGGCCTAGCATGACCTGTTCCGGCCTTAGAAGTCATCGTTGAATTGTTTAAGAGGATGTCCTGGTTTTCTTTTTCCTAATGGCTTGTACTTTAAGGCGTGTTTTTGGTAATCTTTGTTTTCATTCTTTGAACGTGTTCCATCCATTTATGTTTATATTTTAAAATTTTTTTCTATTACTGGTTCTTGGTTTAATTCTTTCATAATCTCTTCGTTTCTTTTGTGATCAAATAGGATATACTTTGCAGTTTTTCTCATAAACTTCATTTCTGCTGTTGTTAATCTTTATTTGTCTTTTTGTTTTATTGTCCAGATTTCGCTTCCATACATTAAGACTGGTAGGGCTAATGTATTGTATACTTTTAGTCCGGTTTGGCTTAAATATAGAGTTAATTACACCTGTTATTTTTAAATATTTTGCAATTTTTACGTTTATATCTTTTTCATTTTCATATGTGATCATACATCCTAGGTAGTTAAATGAATTCACCTGTTCTAAGATCTTGTTATCTATTACTATTTTAGTTCTTGCTGGATCTTATCCTTTAAAGGCCATAGTTTTTGATTTTTCTGTTGATATTATCATACCATAATCTTTGGATATTTCATTTAGATCTAAAATAGCTTTCTGTAAGTTATCTTCAGAATTTTTAATTATTATTTGGTCGTCGGCAAAGAGGAGAGTGTTTAAGTTAACTGTAGGAGAAATTCCTTGATGTTAATTTTTATTCCATTTTATTATTATTTCATTTAAGTAGATATTAAAAAGAGTTGCTGAGAGTCGGACCCCTTGGTGTCCGACTCTCAGCAACTCTTTTTAATTCCTTGATGTAAATTTTTATTCCATTTTATTATTATTTCATTTAAGTAGATATTAAAAAGAGTTGCTGAGAGTCGGACCCCTTGGTTTATCTCTCTCGTATATGATAGCTCATGATTTAATCTTATTTGTATTTGATTATTTCATATATACTTGTGATAGCTTTTAGGATATTATTTGGTATTTGTCTTTCTTTTAATATGTTAAATGATATGTTTCTTTTAACTTTGTCAAATTCTTTTTCAAAGTCAATATGTGCAATTGGAAGAACGACGGTACATTGCGCCCTTCGATTGGAATAGGCCTACGTTCGATTCTCGTCGTGATGGGAGGAATCTTTATCTGGACGATTTCAATCGAAGGTGAGTTAGCCGATCTCTTACGGAGGTAGCAGGGTTTTTTCTCCCGGAAACTCGGGTGTTTCATCCCGCATACAGACAAATCGGCCCTTCAGAACACACGCAACTTACAAAAAATACTAGTTGTGGTGGTGGTGGAGGTGGGCGGTAGATGGCGTTGATGGAGATGATTCGTAGTAGAAGTTCGGTGTAGTGGTTGAGACAGTTGTAGGTGTCCTCCCGCGATGAGTTCTCGGACTCCTTGGAGGTGTCAGGAATAATAATAATAATAATAATAATAATAATAATAATAATAATAATAATAATAATAATAATAATAATAATAATAATAATAATAATGTGTTTCTAAATTGTATTCTCTTCTTTTCTCTAATATTAATTTTAGGCAAAAGGCCGGGTCTATAGATGATCGTCCTTTTCTAAATCCATTCTGTATTTCTAAAATAAAGTTTTCGGAATATTTCATTAGTTTGCTATTTAAGATTCTGCTATATATTTTGTAACAGGAATTTAGTATACTGATACCTCTATAGTTTTTAGGGTGATCTCTATCACCTTTTTTAAAGATAAGAATAGCAATTGCTTTTTTCCATTCTATTGGGGGAATTCCAGTTGAGTAAATTTTATTTAAAAATAATAAGAGTCTTTCTTTGAATCTTGTTCCTGCGTATTTATATAGTTCTGAACCTAGCTTATCTTTCCCATGTGATTTTTCGTTTCTTGTTTCTTTCAGGCTGATTTCTAATTCTTTAGTTATTTCCTTTTCATTTTCGTTAATTGTTTGCCAGTTGTCTTTTTTAAAATATTTGTCTATCCATAGTTCTGTGTAGTAATTTAGAAATTCTTCTAATTTCAATTCAGTGTTTAATTTTATGTT
This sequence comes from Typopeltis vanoorti, assembly GCF_054136105.1. Lineage (NCBI taxonomy): Eukaryota > Metazoa > Arthropoda > Arachnida > Uropygi > Thelyphonidae > Typopeltis > Typopeltis vanoorti. The sequence goes on along the minus strand of NC_143555.1, from coordinate 62,055,594 downwards.
TTCTTTGGTATCTGCATTTAAGTGTTTCAAAATCTTATATATAGAGAAGAAATATATATATATATATATATATATATATATATATATAGAGAGAGAGAGAGAGAGAGAGAGAGAGAGAGAGAGAGAGAGAGAGAGAGAGAGAGAGAGAGAGAGAGAGAGAGAATGTATAGGGGCGCCTAAATTTTCTTTGCCTAGGGGCATCAGATACTCTCCGACCGGCCCTGCTTCTACCTGATAAATGACTTCATTTTTTATTTTGATTACTTTTTTGTTTTGCTTTTTTATATTTTTGTCGCAGTTAAATGCAGGTCTGTTCTATAATTAATTTTTCAATAACTAAAAAATATAAAGTAATTTTTAAACAAAATGTGTCTTGGCATATATCAAGTGATCTCCGTTAAGGCCGTGTCTGGTTTCCGACACTATCGCGTTCGAACCTCGTGGTTCGAACTACAGCAATCCCTCGATTAGTGCGCCTAATGCGTTCTTTAAAACAAGCGCATTAATCGAATATAATAACCTATGGGAAAATGTATAATTCGTTCCTCAAATTTCTTTTTTGAACGTTAATATTTTTATAAAAGAATTAGGGTATGTCTCAGGGCCTAGTTAAAGGAAAACCATGAAGCTGAAAGATAATAAAACCTATTCAGAATATAAATTTTATTATTCTACTTCTTAACAAAGAATTGAGCTAACGTAGTTTGGCGGGCATTTTGTTTCTTTTTTTCATACAACCGACGGTATGGCCCTATTGCCTCTTCTGCAAATTTTACTGCTTCTCTCTTCATCAGGGTCAGCCTCTAAGCATTGCTGCTTAAAAACTTCGATTGTATAAAAAATATTTTCAAATTGTTTCTGTGAAATCTCTTTTGGCTGACTATCAGTGGTTACATTTTCTTCATATTCTTCGGGATCTTCCCGCTGTGCATCTAAATTTAGCAGGTCGGAATCACTCAATTCTTCAGAATGAGATTTAAATAACTCTTGGATGTTATCATTGAAGGGGAGAACGAAGGACGTACGAATTGGTCGCCAACAGGCGAAATCACATGCTTTATAGATAAAATTTCCCAACTGTTATACAAGCAATATAGTTATCACTTTAAAAATTACAATGATCATAAAAGAGAAGTTAATTTTCCGAAGTGTAATAATAAAAAAACAACTCATCCCAGAAAACGGATTGATTACCCTACTATCGGAATGGATTCTCCTTTTTGAGACATGCGCAGAAGTGTCGAAGGGTCTCGAATCTGTGGGCTTACTATAGCAGACGACATAAAAGTATGGAAGTAGGAGTTTCTTATTCGGTTTTAAAACTATGTGGGATTTAATATCCCCTTAATTTAAGTAATGGAAGTAGGAGCTTCCTACTTCCATACTACACTACATGGAAGTAGTGTAGTATGCCATTAAAAATAACTTTGTAAAATGCTTTAAATCGGTAGCTAAATTATTTCATTCTGGTGAGTGATAGAAAATTTTTAAAATCTGTAACATTATTTTTAAGAGGTATATAGGCGCACTAATCGAATTTGGGCATCGAGAAAAAATGACGCACTAATCGAAAACGCATTAATCGAAGGATTACTGTATTAGCATTACATGTTTAAATGCAAATAATTCAAACTACGCGGTCCGAACTCTGGGCTAAATTTTGGAATCATTGCTTTCTTAAATTGTAACGGTTATCGGGGGTTGTTTCACACCACTCCTGCGTGCATCTAAATCCAGCAGATACTGGGTTTTCTGCGCTTATGGAGGAATTTGGAAAAAAGAAGAAAAAAAAAAGAAACCTTCTCCTTGATGTTGAGCCTGATCTTCTGCTAAAAAGAACAAACACAACCAAATTTCACCAAACTTCTTTCCAACAGAAAACAATTTCAAAATTTTTATTTACTCTATGCATATTCGTATAACTATAAATGAGTTGATATATATTTTTTTTTAAATTGTTTCACATGCTTGTAATTTATTATAGCCTGAATGTTAAAAAATGAATACCTCTATAGTTATGTGTTAGAATGAAATATTATTAATCTGTTCTCAGATTGTTGCCAAATTGAACGTGGACATAAGCACCTATGTTGTTTTGAGGCCGATCTAGTTGGCATGATTCGAAGCTAAGTGAATTTTCATTACACAGCATATGGAGTTGTAGGAGCTTCCTACTTCAAGTATTTAAAGCTGTTAAAGTATGCTGAAAATTTTAAAAAGAAACAATCTCTTCTATTATTTTTTTAAAATATATAGGTCTTTCCCCGCGGTTAGCCTAGTGGCTTTGCGCTTCGCAACCATATCCCTGGGGAAGAAGTGTCCTATTTCGATTCCCGTCGACGACGACGGGAGGAGCTTAAGGATTTTCTTCAGCCATAGCCAAGTTAGGGGGCCTTGGGCGTGGACAGTAGGGTTTTTTCCGCAGTTTATCTGTGGTTTTTCATCCCGCAAGCAGGAAAACCTGACCCCTGAACACACAGGCTACAGTCATAGAAAGACGGCATGAAAAGGCAACGGGAAACCATCTTGCGTCATTATCTCCCTAGTAATCAGCTGCAACCCTCTCAAAGAGAGGAAGCCACAGGATCAGATCAGATATAGGTCCTATATATTTATCACATTACCCCGGGCCACTTCTATCACTACGTCTCTCGCAAAAGCTCACACATTCAATCGACTTTTGTTTTCGCTACTGATCACAAACAGCAAATTTTGCAATTAGTGGCAGAATTAAAGTACGTCCACACTTCGTAGAGCCGACCTTGGCAATGTGCCAATAATGGTCAATTCATGCTGAAGGTGCTTTATGCGTGCTGGATAAAGCACGTGATGCGAAATCACGTACTTTACACACAAATTTTCCAACTGTTGTACAAGCAAAATAGTTACCACTTTAAGAACTAGAATTTTCTGATGTATAATAATAAACACTCATCCCACGAAACGCATTGATTACCCTAATATCAGAATGGATTCTCCTTCTTTTGACATGCACAGAAGTGTCGAAGGGTCTCGCATCTATGGGCGCATCTGCTATCCTCCCACCAACAAGGTTTTACTGGCTGTCCTTTCATCGGTTGTCCCGACAACTTTCAGTAGTTCACACACACACACACACACACACACACACACACACACACACACACACACACACACACACACACACACACACACACACACACACACACACGCACGCACGCACGCACGCACGCACGCACGCACGCACGCACGCACGCACGCACGCACACACACACACACACACACACACACACACACACACACACGCACGCACACACACACACACACACACACACACACACACACACACACACACACACACACACACACACACACACACACACACAGCATGTCTAAAAATAGTTTGAAAATTTACAGCTTCTGTAAAAGAAATTCAAATAATTGCGTATTAATTTTGAATTTGTGAAGTATGTGTAGCCAGGACCAATTTTAACGGTCTTTTAAGTCACAGTCGTAGCACTATATCGTCTTTATTTTTTTTATATTAATCCATACACTAGAGATCCCAAGGCCTATGACACAACTGCCGGCTGAGGGTACATGCTTAGAAGATAGAAAGCAATCTCTTGTGTTTTTGGGAGACATGAAAGTTGTAGTCGTTGGGGAAGACTTTTCCGAAGGGCAGAAGTGTAGAGAATTTTGTGACGAAGGGTATTGTGTACGATAGAGGAAGTACACTGATGTACGTGATACTAAGGAAAAATAGATCATCAGTTAGCAGTAGTAAAAAAACAATCGATCGATTTCTGGAGAGTTTCGTCCAAAGTCTATCTACCTACCACTGGTAAAAAAACTCTTGTTGCCTACAAATTGCTCAATAGTCCACAAACGATAGTTTTTCCAAAATGTTAAGAGAACGTTTAGATCAAAAATCATTACAGATCACGGATAAAGAGCATCCTCAGGTTTTGCGTTTTCACATATATATATATATTTTTTTTTGTATTGGACGAGACACACAGTAATGTATTGGACGAGACACACCAATATTCGGTAGACGTACACAGTGGAACATGGGGATTCGATTTAACGAAAAAACAAATAGTACCAAAAGTCGCCAACAGGAGAAATTTTGGCGCTGTTTACCGAGTAAAATGCATTATCGCGTTTCTTGTGAGCGATCATGCAATAAAAGGAAAGTCTGTGAGATTTCTTATCATTCATAGACGAACTGCTTTTGGATGCCTCTTATCTTATGTGAGCGTGCTTTGTTAGTGAAACTCTGTTATCAGCGGAACAATAATGCCAGTGCTTGTCTTCGTGATTTTCGGTGTATGAAAAATTTACGAAAAGGACCGATTAACGTAACAAACTTACGAAAACTGATTCGGCGATTTGAAACTACTGGAACTCTATCAGTGCAGGTAGGCAGGGGATGCAAACCAAACACTCACCAACAAGTTGCAACTGCTACTGTGGAACAGGAGATGACGAATGTGCAAGGTACCAGCAGTGCACGAGCAATATCCTGGCAAAAGGATATCGCATACACAACGGTGTGGAAAATCCTACATCAGATGTTGAAGTTTTACCCCTATAAAATCAGTCATGTTCAAGAATTGCGCCATGGTGATGCGACCACACGAATCGACTTATCTTTGAGATTCTTAGGGTGCATGGAATTGGATGATGCATGTCCGTGGCAGATTTTATGGAATGACGAAGCGCACTTTTATTTGAGCGGCGATATTAACACACGCAACTGTGTCTGCAGATGCCTATCCACTCGCCTAAAGTCACAATGCGGTGCGGATTTACGGCATCTTTTATCATCGGGCCATACTTTTACGAGGAAAATCGCCAAAATGGACCAGTGACCTGTTCCGTCAATGCTAACAGGTATGTCAATATACTACAAAACTTTGTGGCTCCACAACTGCTGCAACTCTCGATTCGACCATCTTCATGCAGGATGGTGTGCCACTCCCACATCGGATTTCAGGTACAGCGTATTTTGCGACAACATTTCTCTGACAGAAGAATCATTAGTCGTGCATTTCCCACGCCATGGCCACCGAGATCGCCTGATCTCAATCCTTGTGACTTTTGGCTGTGGAGATTTCTTAAAAGCATTGTGTATCAAGGACATTTACCCGATATTCCAACTTTGAAAGATCGAATAACGTTACACGTGAGACAAATCAATTCCGATATGTTGCGAGCCACTGTGGAAAATGTTGTGCACCGTATGCTGTACCAGGAACATCAGAATGGTGATCATATTGAACCTCATTTGTAATTAACAATAAACGTCATGAAATTGATGTGTGCTGTCTCTCATTTGTCATTTAGTGATTCATTAGTCACAACTACTAAAAGTAATTTGACAGTGCCAAAATTTCCCCTGTTGGCGACTTTTGGTACTTTTTTATTCGTTAAATCAAATCTCCATGTTCCATTGTGTACGTCTACCGAATATTGGTGTGTTTCGCCCAATACATTACTCGCTAGAGGGCTCTGAACACTTGACGTTATTTTATAATCACCCGGTATATATATGAAGATAGATAGACATGTACAGATGAAATCATAACTAGTTAGAATTACGACCGAATAATGGAGGAGGAGTGGTGAGGAGTGAGTTTGATGGGCGAAAGGACTTATACAAGAAGGATGGTTCGACCTTCAATGGATTTGGTGTGCGGCAGCTGTTGAGTCGATATGCAGACGTCAGTGAGGCAGTTGAGTGTAAGAATGTGGATAATATGCCCGAATTAGTACTAAGGACAACAAACCAGAATGGAATAGTTAGTATAAGGTGTCAACATAGGGGTGGGATAGAGGACTTTTGTACTTTATGTACACTAATGCCAGGAGTATTAGGAACAAGAAGGAGGAATTTTTGGCCTTGGTTGGCTCTTCCTGGCCACAGGTTATTGGCATTAGTGAGACATGGCTAACAGAAGATGATATAGTTAGTGGGATAGAACGTGGAGGATATAGTGTGTTCAGGAAAGACAGAGAGAAAATAATTGTGTGTGTGGGGGGGGGGGGGGAAGGAGTGTTATTGATGATAGCTGATGAACTGCAGTCAAAGAGAATAGAAGTTCAACTTCAGGATAGTGAAAATAGCACATTTGAGGCTATCTGGTGTGAGATTGAGGCCAACAAAATATAGTTGGGTGCTGCTATAGACCAGGCGAAGGAATAGATGATGGAGATGTATGCATAGGTAAATAGATTCAATGAGTGGAGGACAAGTAATTATTATTGGGGATTTCAACTATGGTAACATTAATTGGAAGGAGGAGAGGACACATAGGAGGAAGGAAATGGATTTTATGCAGTTACTAAGGGATAACTACCTGAGACAGAATGTAATGGAATATACTAGGGGTTCGAGAGTGCTTGACCTAGTAATTGCATCTGAGAATTTGATTGTAATTAATATGACCACGTTGCCACCAATATTGGTGACAGTGATTATAAGGTGAGAGTGATTATATTCAGCAACCTGGAAGGTTGCTAAATGTGTGGAATTTTCAATTAAGACAGGGTACATGTGGAATTACCACATGAAATGTATGTATGTTGACAGAGCCGGCGCTAGGGTCTTTGCCGCTCGCATGCAATTTCTATCTAAGCGCCCCTGTAACGATCCGGGCGTGTGTGTGTGGTTCTTTTACGATAATAAAAATTTTAATTATTTGAAATTTCTTAAATAAATTTTGACAGAACAGCCACACGTTGGTGCGCTAAATGTAACGAACCGGGGGGTGTTGACTAGGCAGAATAATCGTTAAAAACCCGAATATTCAAAAAATTCTCAAAAGTTAAAGCAAATTTTGATAAAGCCACTTCACTTTAATCATTGAATATAATGATACAGGGATTATAGCCTTCTTCCCGATACGAATCGCTAACAAAATTAAAATAAATTTTAATTAAAGTTAAAATTTATTTGAACTAAAGTTTAAAAAATTCTTGCGTTTTACAAATTATTAAGATTTTTGTAACTTGTAAGACTTTTCTAATAATTTTTATAAGTGGAACTATCTTTTAGGAAAATAAAAGAAACTCAAGATAGATGAGAAAATAAGAAAAGAATTCAGAAATAATTAGAACATTTAATATAAGTATTCAAAAAAAAAAAATCTTTACAAAATAACAGAAAATAAATTAAATTACATAAATATACCTGAAATTTTTAATTAAAATTTTAAGGTTTTTGATTTCATATTCACAAAATTAGAAATAATGGTCTTAACGTCTAATTTCGCACATATATATTATTTCAACTTGGAAAAGGAACGTTCACCGGTCGCTACACTAACAGGTACTGTTAATAGTATTATTAAAGCAATTGAAAAGTTAGGGAAAGATTAATTATTGGACAAAGTAATATTAAGAATATCGAAAGAGTTTTGAATATTTAAATTATCCTTCCGAAAAATATCCCGGAAAGCACATAACTCGTCATATATAATAGTTCTATTGCATTTACGTCTTTATTGTCGCCGTCCTTCAAGAGAATCTCTAAATCGTCACAATTTTTTCGTAAATCTTCGTTATTAATTTGTAGTAATCTATACAAGAAATTGAAATTATCATAATATGTTTTTCGTTGTTCAAAACGTTCTATTAACGAACACATTGCAACTTCTAGAAGTGAATAAAACACATTCACTCTAAATTTATCTTCTGGTGACAGTGGCGTTTCATCGTAATGCTCGTAGTCAAATTGTCGTGTCTTCTTTCGTCGTCGAACTCCAGTACCAGTTTTAAATTCTTGTTCTCCATCCACCTCATCACTCAGTTCTTTTGCCGTTTTTAGAACTTCTTTAAAATTTGTATCTGATCGATACTCTTGTAAGAATATTTTTAAGTTTCGATAGATTCTAAAGCAAGTGTAATGTTCATATTTTTGTTTTGATGCATTTAATCACAGGGTTTATTCTGTTAAGTAAATCATGCCAAGTTATAAGAGAGCAAATAAATTTGTAGTCCTTTATTTTAGCACATAATATTTGTGCTTCATGCTGTTTCTTTATTGACTGCCAAACGTTTGTAAGAGAATGAAAATAAATTGTATATTTCTTGAATAATTGCAAAGAAACTAATTGTATCTGCATTCGCTTTGGCTGCATCGTTAATGATTATGTTTAGAGTATGAGCAGCACATGGCACGTAAAAAGCTCGAGGATTTTTGTTCAAATGCAAATTTCGAATCCCATATTTTTTCCCTTTCATATTTGCCCCTCATACCCTTGACCTCGCATGTCTTCAATGGGAATGTTCCATTTTTCCAGTTGTTCCATTACTGTTTCACATAAACCACTCCTGTGGAATCTGATATATCTGCAAAACCTAAAAAGTTTTCTCTGATCTTGACGATTCCATTGTCACAGGAAACAAAGCGAATAATAATGGTCGTTTGTTCTGTTTTACTTGCATCAGGTGTGCAGTCTAAAATTATGGAATAATATTTAGATTTTCGAATTGATAAAAAAATTGTATCTCTGATTGCGTTACTTAAAGTTTCCAATATTTCATTAATTTAACTGTCTTTACTCAAATAGTGTACTCTATTGTAGGGCCCTTTCAACATGCTTTTCCATAATGGGATCAAACTTTGCAAACAGTTCGACTAATTTTAAAAAATTGCCGTTGTTCCTTTCATATAATTTATCAGATGATCTGAGAAAAGCTAAATTTCTACCAAGGAATTTTATAATTTCAATCAAGCGTTCCAAATCACTCGTCCAATGTTTCTTTTCCATTTCATACATGCTTTGAGTCTGGCAATCAATAGTAGTTTTGTTTTTTAAATTTTTATCAAGTTCCTTCCATTTTAAGAAAATTTTCAGGCGAGTTAAACTAGTCTCATGTCTATGCAAAGTTATACTTACATTTCTCCAATCGTTATAACCTTCTACAAAACTACTTGGTTCAGTAGGTGCGAAAAGTTTGCAACAAAAGCAAAAAACAGAATTTAAAGTTTCGGAATAAATGAGCCATGTTCTTAGCACGAGCTCCCCGATTTCCATTTTTCTATTATAATACGTGTCGCCATATTTACGACCAAATGTATCTCTGGGATATATTATATTTTTCTTTTGAACAGGCCCCATTTCAATTAAAACAACTCGTAATTTTTCATCAATATTTCCCCATTCACCTGGATCTTCTAAATTTACAGAGACTGACAACGTGTTGATTTCATGGTCAATTACAACTAAATTTTCTCTTAATTGTTTTTCACTTAAATCATGCGTCTTGTTATCTTGTTCAATAGTTGCAATAGTACTTTCATGCAAACTGGATGATGTGCGCGGTTCGTCAACTCTGATTTCTGATGTATCGAGTTGGTTACAATCTGCATCAGAATATTTTAATAAATTTATTAAGAGCCCCAGTTTGTTTCTTAATATCTGCTTCTTTCGCAGCATGACGATTACGATTTTGTGCACCGGATAACTTTTGTTTAATTTTTGATTTCATTTCTATTTTATACCCACAAGAAATTATTACACAAAACGACACAGAGACGAAATAATAGTCCGCACTGCGCTACTGTAAGTAGCCTGAGGTGCGTATCATATGACTGGTTAACTAGCAACAAATGTTTTGTACGAAAATTCGTTTCTGTGCATAAAAACCGTTCACCGTTTCACTTCAGATAGACTGCAGTAGACACAACATTCTTCAGACATTCTCGCTGCAAAATTGAAAACAGCCGGCTGATCAAAGAGGTGGCAATATACAATTTTTTTAAATTTTTATTCGGTGCATCCGGACTTATTTATTTTAATATTGATCATTCTAAGAATTTTTTTGTTTTTATTATAAAAATTTTGTTTCTTAAAAATGAACCGTGTCCCGCCTGCGGCGCCCCCTTCGTAGCGTCGCACGCATGCTCTGCATGCCCGCTTCCGCCTGCCCTGTATAAATGCTCTCTCATCATTATCGATCCAACAAACTAGGGATCGTGTCATCATTAGGATCTCGACCCCACGTTGTCATTAATGGCGACAGTGAAATAACCGAAGAACTGAAATTTCTTAAGACCACATTTCAGAAGAATGTCTAGAAAAAGGGAAAAAAAGTTAGGCGTTTGTTTCATCCACAAACACCATGAAATTAATAATAGAGAAATAAATTAGTATATTTTTACTACACCAGCTCCATTACAATGAAATTAGCAAAAATTCTCAAGAAAAAAAATCTTTGCTTCGTCCATTAAAACCAAAACACGGCTGTCTTTGTTGTGATTGCGGTGTCCCATATTAAGGACAAACAGAAAAACTATAACATTTAGAAATTCACATTAGAGACAGCATATGAGATCTAAGGCCTCCGACCAGTTATGCACTGAATTCCTACAGATATTGAATTACTGTAGTAGACACCTAGTAAAATGGCTACATCAGAGATCTTACACCTATGTCTTGATAGTAATGAGAGGAAGATATTGGAATCCAAGGAAATAATGCTCGGCCCTGACCATCTGAATATAAATCTTGGCTATAACTTGTTAGATTGTCAATTAACTACAGTTAATCTATGACCATGTACATGCTTTCAACAAAACCAACAGGTTCAGAATAGGTTCAAATCACAGCAATTTTTTTTTTAATTTAATGACGGTTATTATATTTCTGATGTTTTTTTTTTATTGTGTGCCTGTATCTTTTGTTTTGTGTTTTGAACGAAACTGTGTAGTTGCTTTCTTTTGAGCTATAGCTATTGCCAGCAGTATGACTTCTATTGTTTAACCTTAATGTCTTCCTGAGTCTAGCTCTCATAGACGAGATCTCATTAAAGGCTGAAACCGTTCTGAATAACTTTCCTATAATGCACAGCAATATACACGTCCGAAAGTAGGTGTACTTTGCATTATGGGATACTTTTGCAATTGACCTTTATCCAAATCTAAGCAATTGTTTCTTAGACTGAAGTAAAGGATTACAAAAATAATATTTTTATTATTTTTGTAATCGGTTTATTATAACTTACATGATAATCCAATTGAAGAAAATTTTTTTTCCCTGAAACTATATTATGCATGGATAATTCCTTTAATGAGAAAGGCGTATAAACTTTTTTTTTCCCCTTCTTCTTCTTCCTGGATAACATTCGAACTCAGGAGGTCCCTTTAAGTCTTCTACTGAACTATGGAGGCAGTCGAGGTTAAAGACAAAACCTCGTGACCAGTGCCGTGCAAGATTTTATCCCCCCCCCCTATTTTTGGGGAAAAAAAAAACGATAGAAATAAATCGGTTAATTTTAACTTTAACCAAAAACGTTACGGAATTGACACCCCCCGTTGGAGAAATTTAAATTTTGAAAATGAAAATATATAATACTGATTATTTTTTGATACTTCATTTCAGGCCCACTTCGTCCTGGGCCCAGGTCGTTGTTGCACCTACCTAGTTACGGCACTGCTCATAACATCCCTATATTCTTCTGTAACGTTATATATATATATATATATATACACACATATATATTAAATTCACACTGTCTGCCACGTTCCGTTCATGCCGAACATTAAGTGCCATAATTTTATAAAAATTTCGAGTACATTGGCGGTTTTATGTTTTGTATTCGTAAAAAGTTAGAGGATTAATTTGGTAAGATGGTTGTAATGAAGTACACTTCTAATTAGGGATAAGAAGCACATCATCTCTATCCTCTCAGTCTATGAAATATCAGTTGTCGTTTCACATCATTTTATCAGATCACTAGATTCAGTTTGAGGAAACCTGCTTAACAAGAATTCTTGTTTCATCTCAACATGTATAAATATATTTCTTATGCAATAGTGGTGGACAGGACCAAACATGAAGTCATGATGCAAACCTAATTTAAGATACGGACCGTTGGTTTATTTTTAATGCCGAGAAAATCCCTGGAATCGTTACACCTTCTACTAACACGACAACGTGTGCGTAAAAGCAGTTTCGTTTTTCATATTGAACAGAGTAAGTGAAAGAAACATCAAGAGAGTCACCCGGACATTTGATTAATCCGAATCTGATTGTGAACATGCCATATCTAAGTTGAGTGTCTGGTAACTTTCTACAGGAGGCGTTAAAGTAATCTAAGGTCTCAGTGTGAGGATTTAGGGTTTGTCAGTTCCAGTCAGGGTGGATTAGAAATTAATACCAGCAATAAAATATATATTTACTTTATGTAAACATCCTTCGAATGATGTCCTTGTCTTGTCATCTTTGGGAACATGTCAGTAAGAAAAGTCTTTTTGCTGGGGTGCGATTATTATTATTTATCAGAAATAAATATATCTTCATCCAAGTTTTATACTCTTAAATTCACAATCTCACATTTCATGAAACATACTTAAAGACCCTTGAAAACTAGTTTAGCACAGAGCAGTGAAGCCTAATTTCTCTCTATTGCAACAAATAAAATACTGGAAACTGTTGTTTATCTTGCTTTAATGAGACTCGTGGATTTTAACTAATCAAAAAATGCAAGTATGAAGGTAAGCTGACATTGGCACTAAAAAATTGAAATGGCTGAAAAAAAAACGATGTAGTACTCTACCTTTGTCAGAAATTCTTTTTTCTTTTTCTCTCTAAGATAAGATGAAGGTCCTAAAGATTGTATTTTTGTCTTTTTATTCTTTTTAATTTTCAAAAAATGCAAAATTTAATAACAAATAACAAGTTATATTAAGTTAATCTAATGAAAACTCATAGAAATATTCACTACTGCACAACTATTAACTTACAATAATATATGCTCGTAACATATAACTCCACTTCCATTTAAATATGTTTCTTGGCAATCTTTTCTATTTTAGATATAATTTCAAGATTCCGTGCTAAACTGTATTACCTACAATTTTTTTTTTGTGCCATAAAATTTCCTTGCCTCATTCATCTACTGCCTTTACCGCTCCCAAATTCTAAAATCATTCCCATCTCGTTGAATTCTTATCCTTGAAGCCTGATTTCCCGGAGTTCAGCTGCCAATAATGAAGCTGCCTTTCTTGGTGACTTTATTCTCCACGAATCCAAATGGTTTTATTTTTTTCACTTCCACTAACCGCACAGAAAACGAAGCTCAGGCATTTACTGCAAGCTTTGGCATAATGCAAATTAGTCATGTACCACAACCAGAATAACCGAAATCCTCCTCACTCACTCAACATTCTGGATCTTTACTTAACCAATTCCGCGTATATTGTGAGATGATGTGTCCCCTTGGTAATTTGATTATAATCTCATGTTTCACCTCTGCTGGAACGTTTCTCATCAGACATTCACAACTTCATATCAATTAGCACTACAACAATACCAATATGTAAGATCTCTGAGATTTGATGACACGTTTCATAGCACTCTACTGTTCCGAACTTCAAGATCTTGTTACTAGTATTACAGAAATTATCTACGTTGGATTGGTTTTCATATCTCACTCTGTTGAAAACTGCAGTGGAATATCGAGATATGTTTTCCAAAAAAAGTGTGCCAATGCGGTTGAAGCAAGAAGAAAAAGTAGAGTTTATCGTAAGTAGCTTGAAACAAAACTCGGCTTCATTTATCGCCTGCACTGATGCTGCAACCTTTCCAAAACAAGGGCTAATTCTGACTCTTTTATGGGATTACATGTAGAAGCGTAGCCTCATACACCAAGTAGTCATGCCTTCTATTCCCTTCCAAAAGCTGTTAGGTGCAATTTCTATCTAGTTGTGTTTCTGCTTTTCTCTCATCCAGACCATATTGAAGCATTACTTAAGAGCAAATCACCTCAATCTTTCCTTGGATATTACAAAAGCTTCAGATTCTGATAATCTGTTGTGCTCAAGAGATGTGCTCCTGAACTAACACCTATCGTCCTTTATTATCCCTACACTCTACTGTATTGAAGCAAGTCCGTATGCAGCTGATTAAAAAAAAAAATGTCTTCCATCAAACTGTATCACAAACCTCTGGACTTGTATCAGAAAGATTTGAGAAATCTTTGCCGTTACACCCGACATTTCCAAGGCATTTGATAAGGTTTGAAATCGAGGCTTCTCAGTAATCTGCCATCTTATGGTCTGCCTTCCTCTCATATAGTTCACTGAGTAATACAGTGCGGTATCTTATATATATTCAGATTTTACTATTATTGCAGATATTTCACATGACTATTATTTCACTCATCCTCTTCCTTATATACATAAATTACCTTCACTCACCTCAAACCCTATCTATATATTTCTTTCCAGTTATGTTGGTGATATCATTCTACATTTCTCCTACTCATAAGATGAACCCTTCAAGTGCTAATTCATTTCAAGCCGCAAGATTATTGCCAAACATTATCCTAAACTCATCTACATACCAAACTCCGGTGGGGTGATGACAGTCTGCTTACAGTACCTGAAATGCTACCAAAACATAATTTTTTAACTCTCTCTCGCAGCAACGTTGTTCAGCTGAGCTGATAACGCTCTGCTTAAGAGAAACCAGATTTTTATTACAGGACTGACACCTTGGTCTTCGTTTTACTTTATTATAGGACTGGCACTTCGTCTTTCGTGACACAAACAGATCACTTATAGCGTCCTCTACGTCCGAAAAACTTGGCGTCCTTTTGTTGCTCAAAATGTCACTTTTTATCTCTATCTGGTAATTCTTGAGGTCTCATATTTAGTGCAGTACACTAAAAAACAAATAAAAAAATTCTTAATGCAGTCTAAAGAGTTCAGCTTATTTATGACCATTCTCCTACAGATTCTCTTCAGCCACTCTCACATTTGATTAGTTACTGTCCCTTTCAAAGATATTTCCATTGACGATATTCAGCAGAAATGGCATCCATTATGTCCTTATTTTTGTTAAACCTAAAATAACACAAAGTAGCTGGCGAATATCTTTTTAGGCAGTGAATTTGCCGACTCACTGAACAAAATACTCCCATTCATTTTTCATTTTACTTGCCTCGGTTCTGTAGAATAGTCTTCTTCATAAACTATTTCCCGAATCTCTAGCTCTTCAAGAAGAATTTCAATATGTTGTTTACCTTGATCCCTGCCCAAACACAGCATTAATTTTCTATAAGCTTTGCGGTTTCTTCTGAGTGTGGGAATGATATTAAAAAAATAATAATTTCAAAGGGATTTTCATACCGATTTCAAAAAAAAAAAAAAAAAAAGATATTCTTTGCAAGTATCTTGTGCATATAACAAGCTATTACGAAGCCGTCGAAATATATAAAGATGAATAATGTTCACATATTATACATGAACATGCAAGTACTTGGTTTACACTATACCTTCATGTATCATCAGGGCCGACATGAAGAGGAAGGGAATACTAATTACCTGGTTGCACGCTGTCTGGTCCTAGTAATTTCAGAAGTGCGCAAAAACTCTTAACTTAAATAGTGCGAAATTCGTGCACAAGAAATTGCTGTACCTGCGGCTCAAATTTCCTCTCCAGAGCCTTGTCTAATATGTGATTATAATAGTCTTTTAGAGTTCATATACGCAACAGAAAAGATACTGAATATGCAATATTCAGAGAACTTATCGGTATGTTTCGTGGTAGCATATATTGTGAAAAAAATCAGATCCAAATTAACCATGTAGAATATATATAGCTTTATAGCTTAACCTGGCTGTTTCTCTCATGCACGTACTGTTTATTTTAAAGTACAAAGTATTGGTTTTATTACCGCTAATTTTTATCGTAGAATTGATAGAAATAGAATTGATGATATCGACAAATAGGCAATGACGAATGTGTCGATGCCATCAATTCTACTTAACATCAACTAATATGCCATTCCAGATCAAAAGAAAGCACTCCTCACCAACTATATTAATAAAGCTGAAGGGCAACATTAAGAGTTACTAGTGAGGACTTGAGATCTAAATGATTGTCATTGGTATGTGACTACATAAAGAGCGGGAATGGGAAAGAATTTGCTTATGCTTGCAACTGCAATAAAACCAAAAGCATTGTTTATTCGGCACTGTTCTAACACAAATGCTGTCTTTGTTATCATCATTATTATAATAAATAAACCATTGCTATTTCTTTGGGATAATCGTGATCAGAATCTTTCATCATTAGAAGAGCATAGAACGTGCTGCTTACCAAGACCGTTGTTAGGGTGAATCCCCCCCCGCACACTACAAGTCACTAATTCAAGAAAATATGTAAAAGTTAAAACCAAATACGGAGTTTTTAAAATTTTACCGGTTTTTGTCCCTCCTAGGCACTGCCTTAGTTGCTTAGTGAGTTACGAGCGAGGCCTTTTTGCTTACTGAATGGTTGTGCATTTTGTCATTCTTTTCAAAATATTATTGTAATTATTCAGTTTCTTTTTCATAAAATAAGAACATTCATTGAATAAAATTAGTAAAATGATTTTGTAAAATATACTTCGAATCTATGTTTCAAATTTAAAAGTGAAGTATCAATAATTAAATAAATAAAAATCCGCTTAAGCCTTTTATTCCCTATAGGGAGTAGCGAAGAATTTAATTTAATTTAATTTTAATTTTTGCTCTTCTGTCATAATCTATTGTATGCAAGGCTGTTACGCTTGATATATTAATCCTGTAGATGGGCTAAGGGTTTGATAATTCAGACACCCAGTTCTAGAGACCAAACAATTAGAACTCTTCAAGCCACCATATATGCCTCTAGTAAATAAGGTGTTGGACTCGCGACAGGTTATCAAATTCACCTGGTGTGAGACCACCACTCATCTTCTTTCACCTAAACAAATCCATGTCTATAGTGGAATTCGTCGCAATGTCATACTGGCAGAACTCTCCACGCAGTATGACAACGATGAGCAATAGCAGAGCTGCTACTGCTCATCCAACAAAGGGCCAGAATATGTATACATACATAGCATATATGGATAAATCTTTATATTATTGGATATATATTTTTTTTCTGTAGCAAATGCTCACTTTTCTCTTTATAGCTTTTCCCACCTCTGACATGCCACTCATATCACTGGATTCGTGTCTCTATACTTTAAGTTATATGTTTGCATGTTAATACTTCACTATTTAATAATTTACTGTTTCATTCAAATATGCAATTAATTTTTGTTGGTTATGTATATGTTATGAAACCACAGATTCTTCTACATCGCTTTAGTTACAGTGGAAGGCACATTCCAAAATTTGTAGCATACCTTCCCAGTGTGGAAATAAAAGTAGAAGATCTCTCATGCTCTACCCATGAAAAATAGTTGAACGAAACAGTACATATATATATAAAATGATAAGCCTTTTTATGTAACATTTCTATGTAATGTTTTTTGTCAAGTTATTTGAAACGTTTTGAAATTCAGGGGCTACCCTGAGTGTCAAGTCTTCAAAATTCGAGTCATCAGAATTCAAGGAGAACCGGCCTACCAGTCCGGAACTTGGGGTGTTGGGCGCCAGGGGGGACGGAACCCCCCTTTCGAGTCTTCAAAATTCAAGGACAACCGGCCTACCAGTCCGGAACTTGGGGGAATGGCGCCATAAGCGCCAGGGGGGGTTCCCCCTTTTGTAGACTCGACACTCAGGGTAGCCTTTGAGTGTCGAGTCTTTGAAATTCGAGTCATCAGAATTCAAGGAGAACCGGCCTACCAGTCCGGAACACGGGGGGGGGGTGCCGCAGGCGCCAGGGGGGGGAGGATCCCCCTAGTGTATATATATATATATATATATACAGTATATATATATATATATATGTTCAGGTGGACACACTGAAGTTGATCACATCCTCATTAATAGCACAGTCTGCTGTTTTAAACCTTTTGTTCAAGGCATTCCGTATATCAGACGTTTTCCACATAATACTATAATACCTAGGACTGCTTATCAAAATTGTCTTGCCATACTG
The DNA here is from genome assembly GCF_054136105.1 of Typopeltis vanoorti. Lineage (NCBI taxonomy): Eukaryota > Metazoa > Arthropoda > Arachnida > Uropygi > Thelyphonidae > Typopeltis > Typopeltis vanoorti. The sequence continues at coordinate 62,037,742 of NC_143555.1, read as the reverse complement.
CCCTACATGAAAATATGCAATCTTATAAAACATGACTGCATTTATCCTATACTACTACTAAATTATATTATTTAAGCCATACTGTTCTAAAAAGCATATCTTATTCTGTTCAAAAGTTAGACCACAATTCTTCACAAATGCACTTTTATTTTGAGACTTGCTATCTGGTAAAGCCTTAAGAAGGTGTTGGTTTGGATTCAAGATGGCGGAAGATGAATACCTGCATGATGGTTGTTGTTACGAAGAATGTTTTTGATTTCAGTGGTGATTAGTGAGTTTTAGATTTTGTGACTCTTCTTTGATAGCGGATGACAAGGTAAGACTTTGACTTTTGATGCAATTTTCCGGCCCTAGCTCGTTCGCTTCGCCATTATAAATATTTCATCCCTCATTGTACACAAGGATGGAGAAAGTAAAAGATATCAAGGACGCCATTCAATAGTTAAACAAAGATATGTCACTTGACATTCTCAAATTCATCCTAAAGAAATTTGAAACAGATTATCCTGGTTGTGTTATGTCCCTATTCTATCTTACGATTTTTGTTTGTCTTACAAATTGCCTTCGTCTATATTCTTCTAACTTCTACTTTCAAGACATCACCAAAATTCCTACTAATATCTGAGTTATTGTTCCCCGTAGTATCCCTAGTATTTGTATTTTAACTGCGCCCTTTGGGATATTTAGTTTAAGATATTTTATACATAAACAGAGAAAAGGAACTCAAATATCTGAAAGTGTAACTATTGCAGTCGTGACACTATTTCTTGTTACTCAACATTAATTCCATAAACTTCCCGTTCTTAACATTAATTCCCCGCGTGGATAGGCTCGAATGTTTCTAAGCGGTGCACTGGATTAGCAATATCAGACAACTTTTTTTATCATTAAACAAAATGTTTATTATTTCTCTAAACATGGTATATATCAAAATACTCAACTAAATTACTTACACAATAAAATTTGCTTAATACAAGTAGTTGGGCTATGATTCGACAAAAGTTACTACGATCATGCCGCCACAAAATTTCATACAAAACATGAATTCACTTAACATGGACAAATTAGATCACCACACATTATTAGATTATTTAACTTCAAGTACACTAACAAAATCATTAACTACTCTAGCACATAGAGTAGTTAATGATTTTGTAAGAAGTAAGAAGTAAGAAAGGGTTCCTAACGTCGCCCTTTCTTACTTCTTTTTTCCGCCTCCTACTTGTTTTCCGTCTGTCTACCAATTGGGTAGCATTTTGCCGCCATACGTCATTTTGATCGGCAACTCGTAACGAAGTTTCTATCCGGATATAGGCGCTAAGCGATATTCCGTTATTTCTCTTGTTAGCCTCTATCTTAACCCCCTTTTAAACCTTTTCTCAGAATTCTACTTAATGCTTAATCTGTAGCCTCTTACATAGCGTATATTTCATGACTCATTCTTTTATACTCATGCACTTAACTCTTTCATTCTTAATCGCATTACTACATTAATTCTTAGTTAGCTACTTATTTAATACAAATTCCTTGTTTAGTCATAATACATCTTAATACATTCTTTTCTTTTGTTATCCTAACTAAACAATAGACCTTTACATTTTACTCAATTTATACTGGATGCAAGAATATTTCATTAATTAAATTATCCTTTTTATGCAGGTTTTTTTTATTTATGTTATTTATTTTTCATGTTACACCATAATAACTGAGAATACTATATTCTCAAGCTATCAGGTGTAACAGTTGCTTGAATCTCTTCACTCAGGTAAATGACACTGAAGATGATGATTTGGACATCGAAGAGGATATTACACCTGTTCCACCTACAAAGACTCCCCGACAGTTCGATTGTTCACAGGAGGAACAATCTAATAAAAGACGCAGAACATCGGAAGGTGGAATGGAAGATGATGTAACAACTCAACAAAATCAGATCACCCAAGATAGAAAAGAAAAGGCCCCTCCAGTTATCCTTCGAGATAAAGAAAAACATGTTGAAAAACAGAGTTAAAATCATATTTTACAGTTTCGAAGGGACTGTTAATATGAAAAATCGAAACGGTATAAAATCAGGAAAATGAAAATTACGCAAGTGGCGTTTTAGTAATACTGTGTTGTAAATAGCTTTCCACAATTCGAACACTGTCTAACAATATAAATAAATACAAATATAGCAAATACTAAGTAATTTTTCACAGTGAATACTGTGAAAAATTATTTTTATTATTTTACTATATTATTTTAATTGTTAGTTATTATATAGCATTATTAAGGGTATTCTTTGCCTAGGATTTTATGTTTATACTAATAAAATCCATTGAAATTTAATATCTTGTGGACTTTTGCTTGAAGGAGTGAAAAAAGTGTACCTTCTTGAAAAATGTAAACTCGAGTTTTTACTAAGTTTTTCCAATAAATAAATAAAAAAAAAATTCTGGTTGCAATTTTTTTATTATTATTATTAAATCAACATGAGTACATAAAGATGAAAACTGCGAAGAGTTTATGTGTGCATAAGTATTATAAAGAATTTTTTTTTCTAGAATGTAACATATATGTAACATTATCGTTTATTCTAATTTAAAGGACATAGCTGTCGTCGTCCGGTACTCTGGATTAGGCGTGGTTATTTTATGTACATTAATTTAAGGGAGGATCTTTTCCAGCAAGTCAATTTCTGAAGTTAAGAGAAATCAGATAATCTCGCAATAATGATTTTGAGAATAATATCTAACCTAAATACTTCTTGAGAAACAATGATGGACTAGAGACTTGCTATTTAGATTTAGAGACTCAGGTGCATGATTACTCATGTATAGAGTATATCCAACTACCGAGTTAAATACCGTTTCGTTATTACTTAGAAGTTTCATTCGAATTGTATTTTCATTAATTCTTCTTACCATTAATGAAATGATTATCGAAAAAAAGTATGTATCTTTTTTTTATTTTTAAAGTACGTTTTACATTATCGTTCTTCTTCAGTGACATGATTCATCATCTCAAAACTGAACTTAGAGCGCTTTTTGATATATGTACTGTAGATATAATTTTATATTGTCTAATTTTGTCGTTAAAAGGTTCTGGTTGAAACCAAATTGAAAAGTATTGAAAAAGTGTTACAAACAAATCCTAAATTCCAATTTGCATCAAACTAGAAAGGAATTATTATTATTATTATTATTATTATTATTATTATTATTATTATTATTATTATTATTATTATTATTATTTCGAATCGCTTTGCCAATAAAAAAAGGATGCAAACATAGCAGAAAAAAAATATAACCTCATCAAATCTTTCAGTACATCCAAGACTGGTGTCTTGAAGTTGAAATTCCATCATTGACAGATTGTAGTTTCTTAGGTACAGTGCAGTGCAGTTTGAACTTATTCAAAATTTAATTTTCGTTTTTTTGATATTTCCGTTTGGTATTTTTTGATATTTGATATTTGGGGACAAATATCATGATGTCCGACTCCTAACAATATTCAAAGAGCTCTCTCTCTCTATATATATATATATAGTTTTACTATGGTTAATTTTAATACGACAAATGACACGATCGAAACTGGCACGTCTTGATAAATCTTAATGAAAATCCTAAATGCTTAATTTCATTAATTTTCATCCTGCTTTTGCAGATTATTGTTATCTGTTCGAATCGTTTTGCTAACAAAATGATCAGATCAAAACCAAAATCGAACCACGTACACATATTATATTATACCTCACGAATACCAAACTGTATTAAATTCTACCCAGCCAAAATAGAATTAACTCATATATATAACTTCGAAACTTTTGTCCGACTGAGGACATGCCTCGAAAAACTTTTGAAGGAGTCAAAATCAATTTCGAAGGATTCAGTAAAAGATAACAGTGTGGTAGGAAAGGTGGTCAGCGTGTTGCCAAGGTATGATAGTGATGAACTGAGGAAGCGAGCAAAGATTATGAATGATAAGTTAGAGCAGTTATGTGAGGAGAAAGGAGAGCATTTTGTGAATGTGTGGGATGAATTTGAGGGACGGATGGAACTGTATAAAGATGGACTGCATTTAAATAGTTTTGGTGTAAGTTGGCTGGGGAGATTGTTGCTGGCAGGAGAGGTAATGACTGTAATGAACAGATCTGAGGAGGTGCAAGGTGATATGAAAGAGCAAAAAAGCAGGGTACGGAGAAATATTTGCTCGCTTGCAAATGGAGAGGTGAATATCATGAATGAAGTAAATGAGAGAGAGAGTGGAAGCACAACACAAACAGGGAAACAAGGGGGGAGTCAGGGTGGGAGGGGAGACACTTTATGAAAAATGTGGATGCTGGATTCAGAGGTGAATGTGTGAGTGGGTAGAAACAGATTGCGATGGCCTAGAATGGGAGGAGAGAGTAGTCTGGCTCTACAAGTTCATAGAACTTGTGGAACCAGAAATGATTTCTTATGTTTATTTACTAATGATAGAAGTATTCGAAATAAGGGGAACGAAATTGTTGCATAGCTTGAGATTATTCGCTCCAAAATTATTGGTATAAGTGAAACATGGTTAGATGACGATGACATCCTGACAGGAATAGAGATTAACGGATATGATATTTTTCGTGAAGACAGGGAAGAAAAGGGAGGGGGAATACTTTTGATTGGTAGCAGATGAGTTTTGCCCATCCAAGGTGGATTTGCAAGGCGCAAATAATGGCCACATTTTTGAGGCAGTATCGTATGAGATGGAGGTAAACAGGATGAAATATTTAGTTTGGTGTTGCTATAGACATGCTAATATATTGGGTAATGAGAAGGAAATGGGAAATGTACAGGAAAATTGGCCTAGCTAGCAAGAAATGCTTGATCATTATGGACGATTTTAATGATGGTAATATAGACTGGAATCAGGAGACTGCATCTGGAAAAAAATAAAATTAATTTCTGGAGTTTTTGAAAGACAATTACCTTAGGCAGTACGTAACGGAGGGTACACGAGGATCAAGAATATTGGATTCGATCATCTCATCAGATGATGTTATTATAAATGAGAGTGTCAAATCGTCCACGTTGGTGAGAGTGATCCCGAGGTGATCACTTGTAGGGTGACTAGTCATTCGAGGACGTCTGTTAGAAAGGGATATATGTGGAATTATAAGGCTGGTAATTATGAAAAGCTCTGGAGACAGCTTGCTGTAATAAATTGGAAAGAGGAACTGGATTAAAAGGGTATCAGAGCTGCTTTGGCCCTACTCAAGAATTATTTGTTGGAGGCAATATGAGAAAAACAAATCAGCTAACTCCTTTTATTCCCGTATAGAAAGTAGGCGAGGCCGTTTTAGCCCAAACTAGCTTTGGAGAATGAATGGGCAGTTCAATCTCCATTAGTAGCCAATCAGAGATAACTAGCCCAAGGCTATCACTAATTAAGTAGCACGAAGTGAAGAGACGGTTAACATGTGCCGCCATCTCATGTCGGTGAGCCTAACACAATATTTTTAATGTCTGAAAATAGTGTGGTTTGTATTTTAAAGGTTAGCAGCATAAATAGAGCAGGTGTGAAATGGATGAATCATGAGATAAGGGATGCAATCTGGAAGAAGGTATTATGGAAAGAGCACAAGATGAGTAGTTATAATAACCAGAATAGAGAACAGAAAAATACTCTTTGGGGACAGCATGGATTTGTTATAGGAAGATCGTGCTTTAGCAATCTGCTTACTTTTTATAATAAAGTGACGTGAGAAGTACAGAGCAGGCAAGAAAGGTAGCTTGCTTGATAAGGGTAGCAAAAGTGCAGTACGAGCAGCATTTAGCTAATGGGACCAAAGGAGTTTTTTCAATATGTGGCCAGTAGAAGAAAGAATGATTATGGTAGGATGGGATTGATTAGTGAAAACGAAGTGCATTTACCTAGGCTTTTTAACCCTATCTAGCTTTTTTTTTTAGCTCGCTTGATAAGGGTAGCAAAAGTGTAGTATGAGCAGCAGTTAGCTAATGGGACCAAAGAAGTTTTTTTGATATGTGGCCAGTAGAAGAAAGAATGGTTATAGTAGGATGAAGAAGTGCATTTACCCAAGCTTTTTAACCATATCTAGCTTTTTTTTGGAGACTCATTAGGCAGTTCTATCTCACTGTAGCGAATCAGAGATAGCTGGTCCATGACTATCACTAATTACAAGCTATCACTTATGAAGACACAAGTGCTGCTATCTCTTGGTTCCTAACCCTAACAGGATACGTTACTGTCTGAAATAATGTGGGATCTACAGTCGATTTTCTTAAGTTTACGAGAGGAAAAATCCGAGTTAAAAAAAAAAACCGCTTTCCCATGCCAGATATCGACTAACTCGGAAGCAGTTGAAGAAAGGCTTAAACAAAGTTCCTCCAATTGGCGACTGGACTTGAACTTAAGTCTATGCTCTTGCGGCCAAGCGCAGAGATTGCTTGTGCCACACTGATATACCAATTACTCATAATGTAACTTTGAATCCAATGTTAATATTCTTAACTTTGATTTCTATCTGTTCTCAAAGGAGCTGAAGAGCCCGTGCTTCAGCTCGCAAGTGTAAAGAAATGCACGTATTATAATTGGCCCGAATTAGCCAGATTCCAGCAGAAGCACAACAATGTAGCTACTCGTTTTTTTATTATTATTATTATAGTGTGACAGTTTCGATAATTGTTAAAATATTTTGTTACTGGCGCCCTTCTGACATCTGGTGTTCCTACACTACTGACTTCAAGTTTTGTTCCTTCCAAATACATACAGTGTATTTTTCGCCTTGCTGTTTGCTTGTGGGCTTGTTTCTCTACTATGTTTTTCCCATACAGAATACTCTTCCAGGAATCTAAAGTGATAATTCATTCAAGATAACGGGACTTTCTTCGAAGAGTACATGCTCGTATAATGCTCATTTGATAGTGTATGAGGAGTAGGCTGACCATACGTACCGTTTTGAACGGGACAGTACCGTTTTTTTTTTTTTTTCATATTTCCCGGCGGTCTCGTAGTTTTAATAAAAATGCCAATTTTGTCCCATCTTTAATAAAACCTATAAATATACTTTAATATTGGTCAATCATAAATTATTATTCATAACCTATAATCGTAATCGATATGATGGATACCAGTAATTTGTATAACCATGGAGTCATTGTTCGATACTAAATATCGATATCTGCAGTGATTTATTCAGAGAAATAAAAAAAACACATGTTGGCAACACTTGCGGGGCTCAGACGTGGCGTCTGTTCTGCTGTAGCGTTAGTTTTTGTTTTGTCTGTATGCTAACCGGTGGCTTTGTTATTTAATGCTGGTGGTTTTATTTTCATATTTTTTAAAGCTTTAAGTCTCTCCTTGCAATGTCAAAGAGGCGAAACTGTAGTTTTAATGACGATCTCCAGAAACAATTCAAATTTATTAAAATAGACAAGCTGTGTAGTGATGGAACAAAAGTGGTAAGCCAACATTGTAATGTCCATTTTTCCGTTGCTCATGGAGGCAGAAGCGACATCAACATCTACACAGTCAGAAACATAAGGATACTGAAAACACTCTGGCTTCAGCTAAAAAAAAAATAATAATAAAAACATTCGCTGGTTTATGGTGAGACGTATGGTGATAAAAGTGGGTCGGGCCGAAGTTTTAGCGCGAATGACAGCTTGTTGAAATTGATCAATAAAATTTATGAACCAAAATTTTCTTCAGCACGTACCAAATCGAAATAGTAATTACCAACGTTTTATCGCCATACGTATTGGGCAAAGTAAAATTTTTTTATCGTCTTACTTTTTCATGAATACAGAATATTACATAACCCCCGTCCAGTTTTTGTCTCAAGGAAATATGGTCAGCCTAATGAGGAGTCAGTAAATTTCTGATATTTATAATCACACCTCTTGTATTTCTGTATAACTCTAACTTCGTTCTTAGTTTTGCTAAAAATCCCTTATTATTATGCTGTCTTCATAATCGTTGTTCAGGTCACCAATGAGGAACTCTTAGTCACGAATGGCTAACTGCAAAATACGCCGCAGATCTGTTTTCTCAGATGTTTTTCTGTTTTTCTCAGATGCTTTCACCAGCAGAGTGCGTTGGTTACTACAGGTACAAATGACTTCCTGATTTTTGCTACAGATTATTAACCAAACATATGAGGGGAAACTGGGGAGGTTTTATGACGTAAATGGTTAAAGCGATTATTGTCGAAGCAATTCCGGAGACCGCCGACAGGTTAGATGGATAGCATCTCTTCCGTTGTGGGGAGGGTATACTTCTTATGAAAGTGCTACTGACCTAGATTTTTTTGACTATAAGGAGTCCAGTGTGCGATTGTGTGTGGCTTGTAATATGTAGCAAGAATGAATTAATTGAAAGTTTTACTTCAGTGTTAAGGAGTTTTCACGTTTTTCAGACCAGGAACAAATTCAGTGCTAACGAATTTCAGCAAAGGCCAAGGTCTGTAACCTACAACTAGGAAGCATACAACTTACTACCGTTTCTGAGCATTTACTGCTGCAGATCGTTAGCAACCCAAGAGGAAACCTATCTGTTGCATCGTCCTGTCGTCAGACGGCTGTCACATACTGTGCCCAGAAACTTTCTTTAGAGGCACCAAAAGGTAACTTTATTTGTTATAAAAGAAGGATTTTTTAAAATTCTATCAAGAAAAGATAATTATTTCTAAATTAATATACTTCTAAAAGTAATCGTGTGTATGTATATACATGTGTGTATACCTGTTGTATATGTATGTATATTAAATTTGAAACATACATAAAAGCACGAAGGAGCATATTTTCTTTACCGTACTTTTACACGGAAGTAAAATGTTTCCAATTGTTATTACTGTTAGTAAACAACTACTTGTACTGACACCTATAACGTATTAAACAAAATCAAGTGCTTATTTTTATGGAAATACTGCGAAAATATTACTACTGTTTCCAAATCAGATTTTCTTCGTATTGCAGTCATAATACATAATCAGTACGAAAAAGTTTAAATAATGGAAAATTCCATTTAGTTTAACTTAAAGAAAAGTCATTAGAGTTGATATTCCCTGAAATCAGATTATCGTCGGGTGATAGTAATTATTTATTTCCTTTAACTCTCATCCATGATGTGTGAATAAATGGATCTCCCACGATGAGTTCTGACTGCATGGTGATGCCCGTATAATAATAACAACAATGAAAATGAACCATCGGCCTAGCTTAGTTTACGAGCCAGGCAGATGGTTCAGGAATATTCTGGATTAATCAGAACAGTAATTCCCCCGAACTTGTAGGATCTTAAAAGTTTAAATAATTTATTATAAGTTGCTGATATCACGAACATTTTCATGTTTTCGTTACACAAATGATTTCAAATAACGTTAGATCCCCCTACTGCCAAAAGAGTGAGGATGGCTGTGTGTATATTCCTGTGTGTGTTTTTTTTTTTTTAGCATTGTTTTGTATTTCATTCTCATCACACAGCATATGCTATTGCTGTGTGTGTGTGCGCGCGCGCGCGCACACACACACATACACACAAAGCCCCTTGGTGGGAAAGATCCAAGTTCGATTCCCATCCATGACTCGAGGAACCATTATCTGATCTCTTTTGACTAAAAGTGAGTGAGCTGGTCCTATACGAAAAAACCGTCTACCTATACAGAGGTAGAGGGTTTTTTTTTTTTTTTTTCATCCAGAAACTAGGGTTTTTTGCCTCTCAGAACAAGCAAATCAACCCCCCCCCCCACACACACCTATAGACATTAAGACACTCCTGGAATAAAGATTAACTAACCTATTCTGTGTCATTTTGGTTTAGAAAGCCTGCACAGTAAAGGGTGGGTCTACACATGAGTGTAAATCAGGATCAGGATTTGTATTTTAACCGCTGCATTTTTAAATGATGCTGCTTGATGTTAAACCTTATTATATTGCAAGAACATGTAGAGTGACAGGACTACAATATTCTGTCACTCTTGTGCACCAAATTATTTTATGCAATAATACAAAATACTTCTCTTACTATTACAAAATATACTATGATACAGTATACTTAAAAATAATAGTTATACATGGTGGCCCATAAGTCATGAATGAGTTTAAACATTTAATAACTATTATTATTATTTTTTATTGTTATTATAATGAAATACAGAACCTGGAGATTTTTCACTGCTGATACTGCTAGAGCTGCAGTCAAATGAATAATTTTGCAAAGATTATTATTATTATTATTTGTCACCTCCAGGGAGTTCAAAGACTCATTGAGGGAGGGCACCTACTCTACATCTCTCCATCTAGGTCATCATATACACTAGTGCCATCTATTGCCTACCACCACCACCACTGGTATTTCCACAGACAATCACAAACATCCATGCCCATGGCGGGATTCAAACCAGCAACCTTTTGCCTGGAGAGCAGATACGCTAACCGCTCAGCCAGCCAGGCTGGCTATCTGCTCTTAAAGAACTGAAACAGTCTAAAGTACCATAAGTTGACAAAATCTAAGGAGAAATTTTGCAAGTACTAGGTGAAGAAGCAAAATGTGAACTATATAAAAATGATCCATCAAATGTACACAACAGGAGAAATCCCAACAGATTTTGAGAAAAACGTTGTTAGCAATTCCAAAAAAAAAAAAAAAAAAGGCACAGACATTGAAGATCACCGAATGTTAAGTCTATTACTCAATAGTCTTAAAATCCTAACTAGAATTATCAGTTACTATATTAAAAGAAAAATAGAAGAACATTTAGCTGATGACCAATTTGTCTTTAGAAGAAATAGGAAGGGGGGGACAAGAGAAACTATACTAACTCCTTGACAGAGAAGCACTCATAATAAACACACCCATACTCGTGACATTCATTGATATAGAAAAAGATTTTGACAACATTGACTGGAATATAATGTTCAGAGTCCTCAAAAATCTGAAGATAGATTACAATGACAAAAGACTAATTCATCAACTACATAAAAATCAAACTGCAGTCATAAGAAAGGGGAAAGAAGCTAAAATAAGAAAGGGTGTGGACTCTCACTATTACTAATATTTACTTTGAAGAGGCTCTGAAGGAATTCAAAGAAAAGCATCAATTGTGGAATAAAGATGAATGACAGGCTGCATAATACAGTGAAATTTTCAGGTGACATAGCCTTAATAGCAGAAAATAGGAAAAAGAACTATAAGAATCGCTTGCAGAGATGAATAAACTCCCCAGTGAAAGATGCAAGATGAAAATCAATAAGAAAAACAAAAGTAATGGAGTGTATGAGAGATGAAGAATAAATCATAAATGTCACAATAGATGGGAAAAGATTAATATAAGTAAAAGAATTTACCCAGCTAGGAAGCCTAATAAACATCAGATGGGAGAAGTGGAAGAGATGTGAGAACAAGAATAGCACAAACAAAAAAAAAAGCATTTAACAACAAAAGAACATTATTAATATCAACGAGTGTGTCATTGAGAACCAAGCACTTTATTAAAAGTTATGTCTAGAGTGTGGCCCTCTACGAATCGGACATAGACTCCCCAAAAAAGAGAAAAATCAAGATCCTGGCATTCGAGATGGTGTTGGCATTGAATGCTGAGAATCACGTGGACAGAAAGAGTTACAAGAAAGGTAGAAAAAAAAAGGGGGAAATAACGTGATATGACACCTATTAAGACACTCAGACTGGACTACAAATTTCATGGAGGGAAGACCTGGTAGAGGGAGACCAAGAACCTATTACATGAGTGACATCAAAAAGGGATAAAGTTACCAAACAGTCAGCACTATCAATAGCCCATGCTGCCTAGTACCCTATAGGTTGAGGAGAGACAGAGGAAGTTCTCCAGATCTGACCACTCCCATCTTCTTTCTATGTGGTTAACTAAAGCAAAAGGTGTGTGTATGTGTGTGAACAAGCCTTAGACAATCCAACACTTGAAAGAGAACATTTGTTCAGAAATTAGGACACTGCAGCTAGAAACATTAACAGCTGTCATGGGACATGCTGTGGAAAGGGCCCATCTTTGTGAAGCTGAAAATGGAAGGCATTTGCATGCCGTTTTTCATAACTAATAAAAAAAAAACTCCAGGTTCCGTATTTCATTATAACAAAAATATAATTAATAAATAACATTTATTAGATGTTTAAACCCCTATGTGACTTATGGACCACCCTGTGCAAGAAAATTGGAAAAAAAAAGTAAGAGAAACATAATAGTTCTCTTACTTTTTTTTTTTCCAAAGAAAACTTTCAACTCTTTCAACTTTTTGAAAGAGCACAACTCTTTCAGAATATACATTACAAAAAATATCCTTGCATCTGCACATTATTATGCCAAATAAAGCTACACATAACATATCCAACAAAGTCAACACTTGAGCAAGTCTGCTACAAAAGAAGTTGCTCATTGTAAAATATTACAAATTGTACTCCATCAAGGTCTTAACATTTTGATAAAGAAATACCTTGTTATATAAAATTGAACCTAACCTAATCTCACATTATCTAACCTGATCAGAACAAGACATACCTATCCAGAATGCTCTAATCAAACCCAGAAAAAAGAAAAAAAAAACTTAACCAAGCTTACAAAAAATTCATAGTTTATATAGTAGAAAAATGTTGAAAAAGTCCATTCTGTTACAAAACAGGAATTATATTTCTGAGTATAGAACATGCCAGTCAAAAACAGTAGTAAGTAAACAGGAAATGGTAGATGAGAGTAATAATATAACAATTGTTGCAATTATAGTGACATATAACTCAGATCTTTGAGTGTATTTGGTGATAAAAATTAGTAATTCTTGTATACCGGCAAAGGTTGGTTGATTGGTAGAGCCTCTGCTACTAATGGCTCAGTTGAGTAAGTTTGAGCGCGGTTAGTAGTTGGAAGGAGTCCAATCGTTCGATGCTGTTGGCACACTCTCCCTCGATGAGTCTTTGGACTCCCTGGAGGTGTCAAATAATAATAATATACAGCACCAAAATTTAAACCATGTTCTTATAAATCAAGACAAGAGAAGTGTGATTTTATAAGATCATGTTATCATACTTGTCCATATAGTTCAGAGTAACACAAGTTTACCTGAAAAGTGAATTAGCATAAACAAACAAACAAACCAAAAAAAAAAAAATGAGAGAAGTTTAATAAATAATAATAATAAACTAAAGGTTATTGAATAAAAAATGAAAGTGTTTGAGAACAGGAACCAAACCTTGGAGATTCAGTGGCAACCCTTGAAGAAAACATTGATTGATTCAGCTAGAGAGGCATGAGGTTGTCTGCAAAAATAGAAAAATCAGAACTCCCTGGTGGACACAGGAAGTTAAAGAGGCAGTGAAGGAAAAGAAGACAGCATATCAAAAGTTCCTGTCAAATAAGTCAGCTTGTTTTCTTAGAGAATACAGAGAAAAATGTAAGAAAGCTAAACACTTTGTAAAACTAGCTAAACAAAAGTCATGGGAAGACTTAGGTAAGAACATAGAAAATAAATATCAAGAAGGTGGCAAAATATTCTGGAGGTTGTTGAAGAAGCTCAGAAATGGAGGAAAGAGTGTTGTAAAAGGAATTAGAGGTGATAAAGGTGACGTGAAAACTGGAGAAAAAGATATTCTTGAAGTGTGGAGTAATTACTTCGAAAAATTGCTAAATGAAACAAGCAGTGATAGCACTGTGGTAAAAAAACACTCAACAGGCATACATTCAGGAATACATATCTGTACTTGATGTAGAAAAAAACCATCAAGGCCTTAAAATGTGGAAAGGCAGCAGGAATAGATGATATTAGACCAGAAATGCTGAAGCATGGAGGTATAAAAGTCTTATACCTCCTTACTATGAACTTCTGAACTATGCAGTGGCTGCACTGCATAGTTCAGAAGGCCTGGACAGAGGGACGAATTCCCGATGATTGGAGTAGAGCTATCTTAGTACCCATATATAAAAAGAGAAATAAAACTGAATGTGAGAATTACAGAGGTATTTCCCTACTGAATGTTCCTGGTAAGATTTATGCAAGTATACTTGAGAAACAGTTGAGAAGGATTGTGGAAGAAAAGCTTGGTGAAGAACAAGCTGGATTCAGGCCAAATAGAGGCTGTCAGGATCAGATCTTTACTTTAAGACAAATAGTTGAGAAATCATGGGAATTAACAAAGATCTATATTTAAGTTTTGTAGATCTGGAAAAAGGCGGTGCAAAGAGAGAAGTCATTCAATACACTACAGTTATATGGCATCAATGGGATATTATATCAAACAATACTTAGTCTTTATTGGAGTTGTAAGTCAGCAGTTAGAATTGAAGGAAGTACAGGAAGATGGTTTAATGTTAAATCTGGTGTGAGACAAGGATGTACATTATCCCCTCTGTTATTCATTATCTATATGGATCACATTATGAAGGAAAGTGGTATTAAACCTGATATCAAAATTGGAGATTTAATGTCACCTCCTTGCTTTATGCGGACGATGTTATACTTCTAAATAAATCTGCTGCAAGATTCCCTGACTAAATTGAATAACTGTTGTAATAGATATGGTATGAAGGTCAGCAATAACAAGACAAAAATAATGAAAATAGGAGAAGCATTGAAAATGTTAACTGCATTGTGAATGAAGAACCTGTGAAACAAGTAAAACATTTCAGCTACTTAGGCACGATTTTTAGTGAAGATGGCAAATTAAATATGGAAATAGACAACAGAATCAACAAAGCTGGTATGGTAGGAAGTCAATTGAATAAATTCATATGGAATAAGAGAGAAATTAGTCGGAACACTAAATTAGCTGTATACAAGACAGTGTTCGAACCAATTTTAACTTATGGATCTGAGAGCTGTTTAGAAGTAAAACACTTGACCAAAGACTAGAGAATGCAAATATGAGAGTCCTGAGAAAGATTAGGGTCCCGAACATATGGCATCAATGGCAATATAATTAAAAACTAGGATATTAGGAAGGAACTTGGCATTGCCAGCATCCAGGAATGTGTTAGCAGAGCTAATCTCAGGTGGTATGGTTACTTAAATAGAATGGGCGATGAAAGATTAGCAAAATAAGTGTTCTCTGCCAGGTTGGTAGGAAAATGACCCAGTGGACGACCAAGATGTAGGTGGATTGATACGAAAAAAGTGCCTTAGGTGATGGAAATATAAGATATGATAATATTGGAGTCTTGATAAGTAACAGACTGATTTGGAGGAAAATTATAGATAGGAAGTTAGTAGTGATGTAAATTTTTCATGTAGTACTATCATATTCTGTATACCCTTTGAGGGTACATGGCAGGAATTTGATGATGATAATAATAAACAGAGGGTTATATCTCTAGTAAGGTCAATGTTCACAACTAACTAGGGGAAATATTGCTTGTTTACTCTGGGTTTTTTTGTGTTAGCAGTATATTCCATAAATTATCTTTGAGGTAACCTATGAGATGTTTTTCTGTTTCTTTTCTCATCGTTATTGAAGTTGAAAAATTCTCTGCTTCTGGCTATTAGTGAGACCTAAGATGTTTTGCTATTGTTGAATTGCTAATTGCTACTTTGTAATCACATAACTGAAATTTCAGAGAGAGTGAGAAATTCAGCTGTATGCTTTTTATATATCATTTTACAAACCACACAAGTCTTTACAATAGGTTGATATATAATCAGTAGTATTGATGAATGTTTCAAGTTGGCTAACAGTTTCTAGCAGTGTAAAGCCCATCCTGCTATAGTCAGATAATTTGTAACTCTATCCCATTTCTAATGGCTGCAGGATTTTGCAGCCTAGTTTGCTTCAGTATTATTAGGTATGAAACAAGCTAATATTCTAATAATTAACTATATTTGAAATATTATGTGCTATGATTCAGCCAATAATGTAAAATAAAGGCTTTCAGAACAACAACAAAAAATAGTATATTGTAATTTAGAGTGCAATTGTGCTAACTTTGAGTTGCTTAAGGGTCATAATTATATGGCTGGAAGAGACCTGCACATACAGGTCTGTATGTGCAGGTAACTGACAGGGAGTTTGATATAGTCCATTCCCAACCCTCCTGTAGTGCGTTCGTGATTACTTGATTAACAATGTAGGCATAAGAGGAATCTTTCAAAACTACAATCTGTAGCACAAATGGAATATCATCGAGCACTGCATAACTTTTGTTTAAGTAGCAGATAAGCATTTGTAACTATATCAACATTTCTGACTATTAGAATTGACAGTGTACAAATCAGGCATATGCCAGCATCATACACTGCTTTGTTCTTACTTATAATTTTATTTTCATGTTAAACCTTTCATGGGTAGGAACCTATTAAACCCCCACACCAACCACACGTAAGTTGTAGTTGGTGTGGGGGTTTATCCAACACATAACTACATAATCCTCCAGCCAAACTACCATCTACAACCCACTAATGTGCTAAATAATCCCGTCACCCATCATGCTATCTACTCCCCATCGATTGTTATTTTTGTCTCTTAACTATCCATGTTTTCTGCCCAAATTATGCTGGATGAAAAACCGAGGTTTTTCACACTGCAAAAACTGTACCTCCATATGAGGTCAGATAACTCACTTTCTATTGAAAAAGTCCATGTAAAGATTGTTCTTGTCATCATGAAAATTGAATTTGGGTCTTTACCACTCATAGAGCCCATTATCTTGTTATACTGCTGGCAGGCTAAGGATTAGATAACACTGGCCGACACATAATTTGTCTCTGAAATGAAAATAGTGATTCTTTACTAATTTCGATGTGCTGAACATGAAAATGACAATCTTTCGATTGGCTCTTGTTTAGGAGAGACTTAGTCCGTAGTTTATGTATCATTTGGCAGCACTGTATTTCAGTTTTCTGATTGCAACATACTGCATCAGCTAATCATACACAAACTCCAGGAGCTATTGCATCATTGGCTGATGCAGTGCGGTGCAGTTGAGTCATGGCATCACTGTCATAAGATGATGCAGCCAATATAAAGTCAAGTCTTGTAGGATGAGCAAGTGTTAGTGCGACTTCCTGAGCTACATTCCTATTTACTCCTGTGTTATAAGTACTACACAAGTGATCCCTGCAGTGTAAATCCAGCAGTGGTGATGCATCGTACTTGTGTTAATAGTGCAAATAACTTTTGTTACATTTGACTTTACCTTTTGACTTAGTCTAGAACATTCGTCATCTCTTTTCAACCAGTTGGTAATGTCTTTTGTGATTGATTTTAAATAGTGACCCATTTTGATGAGCCGTACTGTTTCTTTTTGAGTGGTTATAAATGTAGCATGGTACGCAGTATCATCATAGAGAATGATATCTCCAGCAAATTGTATTTTTTGTCATTGTAACTTTTGTTTAAAGGAAAAATTACTGTGGTAATCATAAAATGTTTTATGTCCAATTATAATTTTCCAGTTTAATCCAGTTGAAATTTTGGTAACACTTTGATTAGTACTCAAATTAGGCTTCATTCTCTTGATAAGTCTTCACTCCAGGAGGTGTTTGTATAATAAGAATATCCATTCAGAGTTAGTAAAACAGTGTTGTTAATGCTTATTTTGCATTTTACAGAATGCTCAATCCTTTTCTTAAAATAGCAGGGGAAAATGAAAACAGACATAGTCCTTGTGGCCTCTCATGTGTACAGTGATATAAATAGATACATAAATATATAAAAAAAAAAGCATTATTAAACTATGTTTGCCATAAAATTATATTCTTGTTTATTAGGTATCTTCATGACTAGGTTACTTGTATATAGAGGCTGTTGATTTCACATCAGTTGCCTCAGTATCTCATAATGCAAAGCATATTTCTTTTCGGACATATATATTGCTATGTATTATGGGAAGGGTCACTACCCAGACTGGTTTTGATTTTTATTGAGGTCTCATCAGTAAGAGTCATACCCAGAAAGAAAACAAGGTTGAATTAATACAGAAGTTGTATATTTTCCATACACAAGTAACAATAAAGGTTGAAAGTGGTTTGGGTAGTGATCCTTCCCATAATGCTTAACAATATACATGTCTGAAAAGAAGTCTGTTTTGCATTTTAGGATACTGAGGCAATTTATTTTTAGGCTAGTTATGAAGTTACTTCATACATAAATGTTGTTTGATTACTCTGGTGCAGTGATTTTCAACCTTTTTCATAACACAGCACACCTAGACTAATTATTAAAATTCTGCGGCACACTAAAAATATATTCTTTTAATTTTTTTGATGATCTGGCAAAAAAATTTTTTATTTGATTTTTTTTTTTTCTGGCAAAAAATGGGCATAATTTTGATTGATTTACACACACAAGAAGATGGAAGACCAGATACTAATAAATAAATGTGCAAATTATGACATTAGTTCTTTCAATTAATTTGTTTGCATAAATCTCGCGGCACGCCGGTTGAAAATCGCTGCTCTAGTGTAATAGACTAAAGAATATAATTGACTTTGTAACCAAGCGAAAAAAAATTTCCACAGCATATAGCATTATGAGAATTAGCTAATGAACATGAAGTTTATCAAGAGGTGCATGACCAAGAAGCATGCCTTTATTATTCTGAGAGTTAAGAAAAGAGTTCCTTTTTTTAATCTACTTATTCCATTCAATAAAAAAAAATTGTGCATTTTTAAAATGTTCTTCCTGTACAACTTGATTATACATTTTATTACATTATACATAATTAATACATTTTCTGATGTATTTTTGTTTCTTGTTTTACCAGATAACACTATCTAGATGTATTATTATATTGTGATTCAGATGTCACAAAGTTGACATCTTGCTATAATCATGCCAACTAAAATGGCAGGGAGTCGGGCTTCTGGTACCTCTCCAGATTCCAGCAGGTAAGTAAAGAGTTAAATGTTATTCAGGACTTTTATTTTCCATGTAGAATGTTGCATGGAATATCAGTAAATATTCAGGATTTTTATTTTCGATGGAAATATATCATTGGCATTATTATTTGGTTCTATAGAATGAAGAAATAAGGATTACAGTTGACCAGACATGGCAAAACTGGTAGAGATCTTCAAATTCTTGAAGATCTCTAAAAATTACAATGTAAAAAATTTACATTTGGAGGAAAATTGTCGATAGGAAATGAGTAATGATGTAACTTTTACATGTAGTACTATCATGATATAATTTCAAGGATCATACAAGATATCAGTAGATGGAATTTTTCATTTTATGGAGGGTGGGTGAAGGACAAGAGGACATCCATGGAAATTGAGAATGAATGCTGTTAAGAATGGGGTGTGAGCTTGATTTTTCTCTGGAATGGATTGCTATTGGGTGTGGTGAGTGTTTTTAGCCTATATGAGTTCAAAAACAGGTATGGCAGCCAGTGTAGGTAATACTTAGCTCTCCCTCAATGAGTCACTGGCTCCCTGGAGGCTTTTCTTAATAATAATGATATTCTATAAACCCTTTGCTGGTGCATGGCAAGAATTTGATGATAATAATTTATTTATTTTTATTATTTTTTAGTATTACAAGAAAATTCATAACATATGTTGATTCAGACCTTTTGATAATCCCAGGTTTTGATATGAACTAAATAAGATTATAGTAGATAGCACTGAAATCTGTACTGAGTCTGACACCATCATTATTAAAATATCAGAAAATCATCAGTGACATTTGGCCTGTGAATGTCAATTAGAAAAACATCATTAATTCGTGATACACACACATCCTAAAGCGTGCATTCCATACCTTGATAATATTACATAATAAAGTTCAGCTTCCTATCAGTAGATTTCTTCCTACTTTAGGATTATAGTATCCAACACATTCACTTCCTTAAAAGTTAAGAGCAAAAGTTAAATCTTCCTTTAATCTTAATCTACATAGGTTTCCCCCAAAGCTTCAGATACAATAAGCAGACAAAGGACGTTCAAAATTCTTGGTTATTATAGCATATCCTTCAAATAAATAAGAAGAAATATGAGGTGGAATTAATCGGAGAGATGACTTAAAGCTTTTCTATTTCTGCTAGAGTTTTTCAGGGAGACTCTTTGGCATCATCTCTTCATTATTACCCTTGGCTATATTTTCAGACTTGAAGAAAATGAATATGGTGTAACTTCTGAAGATCTGACAAGCCAAACTCGCATAAACAGTCTTTTCTTTGTAACTGATGCACTAATAACTTCCCAGAATGACCTAATCTATATTTAAATAATGCATCATTGATTGAGTTCATGGTCACCACAATAAAAACCATTCTAAAAATTGAAATAGAAGGAAACATTAAGTTAAATGACACTTTCTTAGAGACTCTTTCACTACTTAGTTCCTATATTAATACTCTGACACGATGAAAGAAAGCATACAAACTCTTCCATTTCATAAATGCCTAATATCTGGAAATCCAGACTTGTCACCAGAAAATATCAAACTTCTTTTCTACAAATACCAATGGTCATATTTATATGGTTCTCAGACATATAATATATGCTCTTCACCACTTAATTAATATCGATAGCTTTGGGATAACATGCCTTTGATCAGTATTAGTTTATATATATGGCAAGATCATATCACAAATAATGTCATTCTTGAAGCCAGCAAGCAAAGACGTCTAGTAGAAACAATTCAGAAGGCAAGACTTGCATGCCAACAGACATTTACCAGTTGCACAATAAGAGCAATTTGTCCCACTATTAAGACTGTCTCCAAGGATGGTTGTTATAAATATTTCTGTATATATTTTCTTATTTAACATCTTAGCATTATCTTATTTATACTTGTAAGCTATGAATAAACTGTCATGATCAAACAGTGCTTGTGCTCTGAAGTTTCAGAAGTGATTAGAAGCTTGAGTTGCTTAATCTCTGAATAGTGCATATATCTGAATTATAGGTCTTCTAATCTTCACATGAAAGATTAGAAGACCTATAACACAAGAGCATCATGTGTTGTTGTTAATGAAAAAGAAGTAATCTGTCAATATTTCTTAAAGAGTTAGAAATTGTATTTATTGGAAAAATTGGAATGGTAGTGGCCAGTTCAGCAGAGCACTTACGGGAAAATGGTTGAAGGGAGTCTCTAAAAGAGGGATCACCTATTAAGTGGATTACCCTCTTCTGTATGTCATCAAGAATTCTTGGGGAGGTTTCTGGTGCACCACCTTAAATATGAAAAAAATATTCCAAGGCCGGTTGAATCTGAGACTTATAAAATGTTAAGAATTGAGCAAGAGAGAAGTAATGTTGGAACAAAAAAAAAGTTTTTTAGAGGCTGAGGAAGCTATTGATGTAATATATTTGTGTCAGGATAAGCTGGATGTGACAGAAATCAGGAAGGGAAACAGATCTTGAAAGGTTATTGAAATAAGACAGAACTGAGTTTTAATAGTATTGAAATTTACTAAGTTATCTTTCCCACTTGAGAATGCAAGATCATTATTTAATTCATTGATTATAGATCTTGAGGCTTCAGTCATTCAGGGTTTCTGAAATGAAGAAAAGGAATGGAAAGTACTGTGAACAGTAAAACTATGAATATGATTTGAAGTCAGAGAGAGAGAGATCATTGATGTAAAGGAGGAAGAGCATAGGTGAAAGTACAGAACCTTGGGATACGCCTGCATTCTGAAATAAATCTTTGTGACTGGATCCTTTGTTAATCCAGTCACAAAGGGCATGAGGGAAACCACAAGATTGTAGCTTTCAGATGACCTCAGTGCCAGACATGATCACATTGCTGTCCAGAGGTGGGTAATGTTAGTAAGGACGTCTGCTGTAGAACAAGAATGATGGAATTCATATTGGTGCTCACTAATTAATTGACGAGTCTCTAGGCAGGCAGAAGCTGGTTGTTGATGACCTTCTCCATCTTTGAGATGAGGGCTGTGGGATGATAGTATGATGGCAATTTTATTTCTCTTTTTAGATACAGGCTGGATAAGGCTTGCTTCTGTGATGTTAGGTACATGACAGTTTATATAGAATGGATTAATTATGAAGCTTAAGTTTCAAGTACAACTGGAGGAATATCATCTGGATCAGGTGCTGTATTAGTATCAAGATTCATCAGTATTTTTTTTATGTCTGTCTGGCAAAGGATCATATTAGTGAAACAACTCTTATTTAGATGATGAAGGCAAATCACCAGGTGATTTGCCTTCATCATCTAAATAAGAGTTGGAGAAACTAATCGATGCCAAGAGGTTAACATGGTACTATCAGAATGTGGGAGAGGTGGAAACAAGGAAGGGCAGAAGTTACAACCAACAGCTTTAGCAAGGAACTAGAAGACATGACTGCCATTTGAGCAGAAGGCAAGATTATTGTGTTTGATTTTTATGAAATCTGCTTTGGAATTGTTAACCTTTCTTTAAATTCATTTTTTTATATTAGAAGTAATAACAATCATATAATTTTATTGACAGTATCAAGCAAGGTAAGGGTAAAATGTAAACTTTCAATCAGTTTGAAACTTTTCAATTTTCAGAAGCATAAGCATAATTTACTTACTTCTATAAAATAATAGATACTTATTATCCATTCTTGAAATAACAGAAATTAATGAGTGCTTTTTTTTTAGTTTATGAATTATTCAATCTCATAACAATCACTTATAAGCTCTCTAGATTCCTTTTAAATCAGATTGCTAGCATGCAAATTAACATTTCTTTTGTTAACAGTACTGCTACTTTTGCTAATAGCGAGAACAGTACTAGCCTGAGTATTTTCCATTTTGAATTATTTGTGTGAGCAATTGCTACTTTCTAACCTTCTGTATTTTCTCATAAATATAATCTTCATGGAAATTAAACACTGGACAAATTATATGCTTAGTCCAGCTGGATGAGTGGGTAGGTACCAGCAAGTTGGGATTTCAAAGCACACTGTGATGTGGATGTTTGTGGCAGATGATTTTCGTTGCCTGATGTTCAGATAATTTGAAAACACTGCTGTAACATGGCTTCTAGCAACTATACCTCAGCAGACCCAGTATTACAGGATTTGACAAATGATTCAAAATGGAGGGTTATCCTGAAATTCAGTGTTTCAGGATAAACCTTTCTGTCTCTGTATGAGAATGATTAATTCACTTTCAGGTGAAAGCCTATATAATTTTTTTTCTTGCATACTGAACACTTCCATTTCCAGTTGAATGATACATACTATTCTGATTCAGTATCATCATCCAGTCTTAATAAACCAAATGCAGGCAGTCATGAATACTTTGAATTACGTCATGAATACTTAAGGCTTGCTGCCATGCCTTAAGTATTTTATCAAAATGTTACCTTAAAGGAAATTAATAATTATTAATACCATTTAACAGAAGCTGTCATCAAGGATCATTAACTAACCTAATCCTGTTGTAGCACAACTTTGTTTTCAATTGTTGTAACTGGTGTTCAAATTCTATTTAGAATGCAAGAAAAAATTATCTTGACTTTCACCTGAGAGTAAATTGGCCCTTTGAATATGGAGGTAGCAAGATTTTTTTCTCCTGAGAAATTGAATTTCATTCTCCATTCTATGCAAAACAAACTAGCCTGGAAACATGCATATGTCATACCTACTTGGCTATCGAGATAGTAGTTAATTGTTCTAGTCCAGTAAAGTTCTAGGATTACCACTCGACTATGATGTATTTTGCATTAGCATCTTATAGTGAATGCAGGTGATGTCTGCTTAGTTGGAGAAAATGCTACAGACATTAGAATAGCATTCAGAAAACTCAAAACTTCAAATGAAAAACTAGGATTACAAATCATCTAAGATAAAACTGTGTATTTAGAAGTACGTGGGAACAACAGCCAAGTTGAAAATGACTGGTTTACCATCAATTATTTGAAATTTAAAAATGCTGCTTCCTTCAAATATCTTGGAAAAACTGATTACTGGAGATAATAAAAATTAATACAGAAATAAAAGTTAGGATATGTGCCTCCAATAGATCTTATTATTCACTACATTATTTATTATCTTCCAAAATTCTCTTATTGAAAGTTTATTTTTCACTTGGTTAGAGTATAATAAATTTAGTTTAATCCTTTATCCAAGTGTGAGCAAACAAAGTTTGCACCTGAAAGTATCTTCAGGACTGGGGTAAGGTGTTACAACACCTTACCCCAGTTCTGAAGATACTTTCAGGCGCAAACTTTGTTTGCTCACACTTGGATAAAGGATTAAACTAAATTTATTATACTCTAACCAAGTGAAAAATAAACTTTCAACATCTTTCTCTAAATCCAGAGTAATTTATTAAAAAAGGGTGGCACACCAATTGGCAACTCCTATAGGTAGAGGTAGAGATGACCTGCTAATGCTTCTGCCTGGTATCTCCACTTGGGCCTGGCTGCCACTGAAGAGACCTCAATAAAGGTCGAAACTAGTCTGGGTAGTGGCCCTTCCCTTAATGCATAACATTAGACATATCTGCAAGGAGATGTGTTTTGCATTATAGGAGATACTGAGATAGGATTGTTGGTAGCTTGCTCCACCTTTGCAACGAGTTGCCTTGGTTTTGTACCACCTTACCCCAGTCCTGAAGATACTTTCAGGCGCAAACTTTGTTTGCTCACACTTGGATAAAGGATTAAACTAAATTTATTATACAAAATTCTCTTAGGCAGAGTTAGAATAGAAATATGCAAAACAGTCATTAGATCTATTACTTTACATGGAGCATAACAGACCAAGATGCAGAAGTTTGCAGATCTTTAAGAAGAGAATCTTCAGACAGGTCTTGGTACCTGTAAGAGATAACACAATCTCAGTGGAGAAGACCTAATCAAAAATTGTATCCAGAATTAGCTGAGATGGAAATCCTGGACTAGACTGGAAGAGCTCAAGACAGCTTCTTCCACAAAGAGTGAAAGAAGTTGCTATTTGCAACTAAGAGCCTTAGAGGTTCAGCAAGTTAAAGAATGTCCAGTAGTTCAAGAGAGTTAAGGTTAAAAAAAATTAACGTAAGTTTGAATTTGCAGTATGAATTTCTTTTATGTATTATTTTATTAACAGTAATGATAATTGCTAATATTTTGTATTATTTATTAAATACAAATATACTTCATTTTACATTATAAATTCAAGCTAGTAAAATAAGTCTTAATTTTAATGAAGTTAGCGGTAGAGGAGTTATTTGTTTATGACACTTTTTTTTAGTTTGTTATATTCGAAAAATGGGAGAGGGCTTTAAAATAGAAATAATAACATGATATTAGCTGATCTCATAAGAGGTAGCAGAATTATTTATCCCTGAAACTCATGTTTTTCATTCAATATACAGACCAGTTAGCCAGAGAACTCACAATTTACAGACGACAAAAAAAAAACTGTTGTTGGGCAGTAGAAGGTATTGTGTGTAATTGGAGGATTTTATGTATATTTTTTAAATTTGAATAAAAGCAGTAGCAGATAATGAGAAACATCTCAAATTAAATTATTATATTAAATTAAATTAAATTATATTAAATTCTTACTGAAAATGTCAAGTGTTGGAATGGGCTACCAGTGGATGTTGGTAGCCTTCCTTTGGTGAATGTTTCTTAAAGAAAAGTGTGATAGGTATTTGTGTATTGTTTGACATGAAGGAGGCTCTTCCTTAGTTCTTGATTCCCTGTTGGATAATAATAATAAATGCTGCAAGACACATCTGGTGAAGTTATTGTGATGATAGTCTTCTTTGTAAAATGCATTTGGAAACTACAAAGTAAAAAGTTAGGTATAAGTAATAAAGTTGACCAGTGGACACAACAGATCTCTGTCCTTGAACCACTGCTGTTTATGATATATAGAAATATTGTGAATGGCTTGAAGAGGGATATGGTTGTTGCTGATGATGATGATGCAAAGTTGGAAGAGTTTATATATGTGTGTGTGTGTATGTGTGTGTGTGTGTGATATGACTCAGCTATGACTCAGTTTATGCTGGAGTTAGGTTCCTGTGAAGCAAAAATATAATGGGGGAAAATGCATCAGGTTCCATTTCAAGATTTTCAGTAATCTATACAAAACATTTGAAAAATGTTTTATTTTATGAAATTTACGTGTTGAAAATTATATAATGTTTAGGATAATAATATTTAAGAAAATGAAAGAAAATTTAGTACTTTAAAAGCAGGAGACATGTGACACTTAGTTTCTGGTATAGGAAGCAATTTGCCTCTGTCATCTATGTTGAAGTTGGAGGAAAAGAGTAGTACCAGGAGGTCAGCTTTATCTTTTGGTGCTGTAACAGTGGTACCATGTGGATGAGAGAGAGAGAGATGGAAGTATAGGTGAATAGAATAGAAGTTGCATCTAATGACGTTTGCAAGAAATCAGAAGGCATGGCTTCCTTTTGGACAAGGAATTGGGTTTTTTGCTATTGGCCTTTTCGAAGACAGATTTGGATTTGCTGGTGGTTGTTTTGTGTTTATTGCAAGTTTCAACATAAGCTGAGTATGAAGCAGAGTTTCTTCTAGAACTACTGTGGTAAGCTGCATTTTTTTTTCTTCAAATGTTTTCGTACACTTTTTGACACACAAAGGTTTAGGAAATGGTTGACTATTTTGGATATAATGAGGAATGAAGGCTTTCATGCCATTAAGAATAATTTCTGTGACTTGTTCCAAGAGGTGTTTGGGTTGGAAAAAAGTTCCTGTCATTTCATGGTACTTGTGTTGTGCCAAAGGACATGAGTTTGAGAGTAGTTAGAAGGGAAGGTGGGCATTCTCAGTGAGAGACTATTTCCATATGATTATGACCTTAGTTACCAAGAAGAGAGGTTACCCCTGACATTTACCTGGAAGGAGAGCGTAAACAAAAGCAGCGCATTAGAGAATGGGACAAGTAAGGAGATGTACAATTTGTTTTAGGTAATTGCTTATAGTAAATACTAATGCATATAACCAGCTTGGTCTGTGATGTTGGAAAAGGAGAGCCAGTTGGAATTGTGCACATTTAGGAAGCATATTTAGGAAGATGACTTCACTATTTGAATAGCTGTATTGCAGAAAGTTGAGCTTCTTGTTTAGAATGGTAAAGAGGTTAGAGTGGTTTTTAGAATTATGGAGAGTACTATAAATAGCAGACGAGTGTCATTGAATGGGCAATGAAACCGTGAAGCCAGAGGAGGATGCTAAATTAGACAGTCTCTTGCAAGCCCTATTGGACTCATAAAGGTAGAAGTGTTAAGAGTCTGCAATGGCTACAAAGTTATCCTTGTGGCAGAATGAATCATACAATATGTAATTTGGATATTGAAGGCAGACTGTGATTTTTATGGCTGCAGGGTTTCTGTCAAGAGTAGGTCTAGTTTGGATCTTTGTAAGTGATGTAGGTCATTTTTGTTGGCATTAAATGCCACAGTCAATGTGAAAGTGTTTTGCAGGGATTTTGTATATTGTGCTTGGTTTTGGACCTTTTGTTGAGATTAGTTTTTGAAAGAATTCTTTCAGTTACAGTGTTACTGTCCTTGTTTGTTATACATTTAATTTTTCATTCAAAGTTAATGAAAGAATAGAGTAGAAGCATGGAGTGAGAGGAGCCCCCTTGGACATGACACCCATAGAGAGTGAAAGTAGAAGTCCCATTGCCATAACATAACCACAACAATGCATACTACTGCTTGGACTACCCAGGCACTACCTGACAGAATATGTGGCTGCTGGGTTATGTGTGAGCTTACCTGGAAGCTATCTGACTTATTGCTGATTTGGGCCTGTGTACTATCTGGCAGATAACCTGTAGCAGCACCATCATTTTTGATGATGTGCCCTAGAAATTTCAGGTGTTGTGGTTCTCTAAGTATGTTTGGCATGTTCCTGAATGATAACACTTATGCTGCATGGAGAAGGGGATGCAGGGAATAGAAACCGGTATCATATCACTTTAACAAAATGAATAAATTGGAACTGTGAATGAATAGAGAATGGATGCAGCTCATTGTTTTTAAGTGAAGTTGTGATAAATGATTTCTGCACCTGCACATCTCTAATAAGTTGGGTGGTGGTATGAAACTGCTATCTTGCTTATGGAATGGGTTAATCCTCCTACCGGCTGAGGTGGATGAAATAGTCTGACCACCCCAGCATTTTTCATGGATCAAAACTTCATCGGCATTCTATCTTTTATCAAGTATTTACCCTCCACAGTCATTAATCCCTTAATGGCGATTTTAGAGCCATTAGCGGATTAACTGTGGTTGAGCGACTTCTGTGTCACTTCACTTTGCATGTACTATGTTACTTGGAATTTCCTTTACTGTATTAGGATATTGATCGTTTTTTTTTCCACAATTTATGTTTTGTGTCTCTTTCCAAAAATAAAAACAGGTTTCACATCTGCCAAAATAAATAATCAATCCTGAAATGACCACAGATCAGCCTTTGCAATGAATATATTTCAGTAATAGTAAATTTCCTTCACTTTACTGACAATGTAGATTTTTTTGCGAATTTTCAAATGTTTGTTTGCATTTAACATATTTTGCCAAATATTTATATTTTTAAATAACATTTAGTGAAATAAATATGACATTTCGCTTTCTTTCTTTGCAAAGTACTTTATATAGATAGTCGCATTTTAATTTTAGGAACAAATTTTTTTTTAGGAACAACAAATGATTATAAACTGCATTACTCAGTTTCCGATTGTGTCTTTTTTAGTATCAAAAATTTATATCCAATGGTATTTTATCAGAAACTCTTTGCCTTCTTCGTTTGCTTAAAATTGCAACAGATTTTTTTTTTTTTTTGTAAGATGCACATTACTATAATATCCAGTGCTTAACCACTGTAGATATGTTGAAAATATAACAGGAAGGATATCCTGTATGAAATGATTCAAAATTTATACTCATTTTTAAGATTTTTTACTGCGACTCCCCACTCCCTACTCTCCTGGAACTCAGTTTACATAACTACTTTACATTTCTACTGGTTTGAAAGCTTTCAGACAGTATTCAAAATCTCTTATTTCAGCATGAAGGTTGTTTTCTTGATCATAAATTAGTAAATAATAATATTTGGTTAACCGATCAAGTGTTGATCAATTTTATTAATTAACTTAACCAACTAGTTTCGCCACACTTTTCTGTTGGCTTCTTCAGGACACTTACATATAGGTTTAAACACTCTCACAATTATGTGTAACTGCAAAACTGACAAGAATAAAAACTGACTAGAATAATTACAAATAAAATAGTATCGAACGTGAGTGAAACATGTATCGCGTGTACAAGATCAGCTAGCTGTTGCTGAGGAACCTTCTGTAGTTTGTATTAAAGTTCATTTCTTCCGTTTTTAAGGCTCTGATTAGGGTTTTTCATATCTCTGGCAGTATTAGGCCTTGATTTCTGTTGAGGTTCACAGTAGAACGGGTGACTGTGGCTGCTTCTTTGAACATTCTTGAATGGTAATCTTCCTCTAAGTAAGGGGAACAGCTTTTGTCCCACTCGATGACATGGTTAGTTGTGGAGAAATGAGACGATAGGCCAGAAATGTCCTGTCTGTTGTTTTTGACATAGCCAATGTGCTCCTTTTGCCTGATTTCGAGGCTTCTCGAAGTCTGTCCGATGTAATTAGAGCCACATGAGCATGGAATATTATAGACTCCAGCATATTTGTAGAAAGGATGGTTGTCTTTTGGAGATCTTAGTAGTTTACGAATAGTATCTATAGGCTGAAATGCTACTCTTAATTTGTGTTGTTTGAGGAGATTGGCGAGCTTGTTGGAGATGCCACTTACATACGGAATTGCAATCGTTTTTATATATTGAATCTCCTCTTGTTCTCTTTGTGGTGGTTCAGAGAAAAGGATTTTATTGACTGGTCTTCTTGGATAGCCGTTCAAGTACAGATTGTTGGAAATAAATTTTAACTCATCTTGAAGGGTCTTGTTGTCCGTTGAGATGCAAATAGCTCTTTTCTTTAACATGTGTATAATGCTGAGTTTATGTGATATGTGGTGAGAGGAGTTAAAATGTAGGTAGCGACCTGTATTGGTCGGTTTTCTGTACACCGATAGATTTAAACTGCCATCAGTTTGTTTTTTGATTAAGATGTCTAAAAACGGAAGTTGTTTTTCTCTTTCAAGTTCCAGAGTGAATTTAATAGAATGATGGAAAGCGTTGATCTTTTTGAGAAAATCATATATGTCATCTTTGTTATTGTTCCATATGATGAAGATATCGTCCACATAGCTAAACCAAATTTTAGGTCTAGGAAAAATTTGTGATAGGATTTTGTTTTCTAAGTCTTCCATAAAGAGGTCAGCACATAAAGGTGAGAGTGGGCTTCCCATTGCCAAGCCTGTTAACTGTTGATAGATTTTATTTTTCCAAGAAAAATAATTGGAGTTTAGGCAGTGAGAAAACAATACGGTTATATCTTGTGGGAACAAGGTACTTAAGATGTCAATGACCTCTACTACGGGAACGTTTGTAAAGAGAGAGGTGACATCTAAGCTGGCTAGAAGATCATTATCCGATATCTTGATGTTTTTTAGCTTTTCTACGAAATGTCCAGAGTTTTTGATGTAACTCTCTGAGTTGTGGATGTATTGCTGTAGGAGTTTCGATAGATGTTTTGACAATAAGTAGGTGGGCGAGTTGATTGCATCAACGATTGGGCGTAAAGGAATACCCTCTTTGTGCACTTTTGGAACTCCATAGAGTCTCGGAGTTAAAGGATGCATCGATTTTAGTTTTTTAATCAAGTCTGTTGGCCAGTTAGATAAATTGCGTAGTAATTCGTTGGTATCATTGTGATTTTTTAATGTTGGATCTTTTGTTAAAAGATGGTAAACAGACAAGTCAGAAAGTAAATGGTTAACTTTGTCTTCATAGTCCTTTGAGTTCAGTATCACAGTACTGTTTCCTTTATCTGCTTTAAGTACTATGATGTCTTTGTTGTTTTTTAAATCATGAATAGTTCTTTTATCCAGTGATGAGAAGTTTTGTTTTGTGGAATAGGGCGCGGAAAGTATTATGCTACTTTTTAATCTTAGATCATTTGCTGTGTGAGGCGGTAATAATGAGATTCCTTTTTCTAGACTACAGATGAAATCTATCTATTTAGCTGTTCAACGGTCTGCTGAAATTAACTATGCTATATTTTCAATATGTAAAACTGTTTATGCATACCACACAAAAGAAGGTTCAGTTATGTTATTTTTGTTTGTTTCTTTTTTTTTTTTTTTTTTTTTTTTTTAAAAATTCTAAATATTACTACTTGTACTGCTGCGGGTTACTATTTCTGAAATACGTCTTAGAAATGCTAGGCAATAATCCTCTTAGCTGGAGGAAAAGCTAAAAGGCTTAGATTACTCTTACTGCTTTTGAGAAACACAAGAGAGAAAGATTCCCATAAGTCACACAAAATTGCCTCAAGCAAGAATGTCTTGTTTCATTTTCAGTTGTTCAAACATCCTAATACAGAAAAGCTGACATATCCTTTTATAGGCAGCTGCAGTATTTATGCCAAAAATGATTTCTTTATTTATAGTGATCAGTTTCACTTTTATTATCGAAAAATTCAAAATTACAGGGTGTTCGGGATAAATTTGACATATTTATAATTAATTATATTTTTCCGTAAGTTACATGTATTAACACACACTTCTCTTCATTTAAAAGTTTGGACCCTTCTTCATTCATATACAAGATGTCAGAAAGGATGGATAGCTGGAACCCACCTGAATCATGGAAGAGAATAACTTGTATCATGATGATTCGTGCCCGCCATCAAAATAAGGATATTACGACTACTGCCCAATGCTCCCTGAATACAGTAAAAACAATCAGGCATGAACTAGAGACTTGCAATGGTGACTACGAGGATGTAGCAAGAAGAAAGATCCCTAGCAGACGATCTGATTGCGTTCGTACAGCAGAATTCCTCGCAAATCTGCAGGAACAGGTGTTGAAGAACCCTGGCATTGGAATTCGGGCTTTGTTCGTGGAGTTGCTAACTGTAGTCAAGCCCTGGATAACAAGGGTAGCCAATGGTAGGCTGTATGTATGGCAGCAGGATTCGGCCCCTTGCCACACCTCTGGGAAAAGTCAAAAATGGTTGTCTGAAAATTTCTACGACTTCACCAGTCCAAATGTTTGGCCTCCAAACTCCCCAGACCTTAACCCCATGGATTATTTTGTATGGGGCGCAGTTGAAAAAGACACCAATCGCACTTCCAGTAATACAAAAGCCCAGTTAATGGATAAAATTAAAACAGTTTTTGCGGCCCTTCCCAGGGAGACTGTAGCATCAGCTTGTTCGAGGTTCCGAAGCAGAATTGAAGCTGTGATCGATGCTAATGGTGGTTATTTTGAGTAAATCTTGTTGATAGTATTGTAATTAACTCTGCCTGTAATGTTTTTTTGTCAATTCATTAAATTTAATAGATACAAAGAAGATTTTCTTTTTCCTTACGAAACTGTCAAATTTATCCCGAACACCCTGTATTTGATACAATTATCTTGAAAAGAGATTTCAGTTTTTTAAGAGAAAAGGCACATATCTGTTACGTAATCATTTATTTTTTGGGTTGAGGGGGGTGAGGGTTTTAGACCTATTCAATCTGCAGGCAATTGTTACAAACGTAAATCACTTTGGGAACATGCTCATGCAGTTTAGTGTAAAAGTTTTTAGTAGCAAAAGTTTAACTACTTCAATAATGTCACTTATCTAAACTAGAAGAAAATGTCGTTATATCTGCTGATGTTAGAACTCTTATATAAATATTTTTTCTGGCATGAATTCTTTATCAGTAATCAATGTACAGATTTTTGCGCTCTTGTATTGACAAAAGAAATATGTGCAGTAATTTCTTTTTTCTACTACAAGAAAAAACCAGATAATAACAGAAAAAAAAAATGTAGTATTTTCTTTTTCGTTGGGTGAATGATGTTCTTTCAAAACACAAAGAAAGAACAATGTTCTTTCTTTGTGTTTTGAAATGAAAGTGCAAATGATAATTTTCTTACCATTTTTGCCAATAGAAAATCTGCTATAATTATACGAGTGACATGTTACCGTTTTTCTCTCGCAGGTGAAAAGAAATAATGCAATAATATTGTTCAGTCTGTCGAACTTTATTGTAGCATAAATATTTATTATCAAACTTTGCTGTTTTGTAATTAAAAAAAAAAAATATTCATGCTACTTTGAAAATTTCTAATCTGTGGCGCACACTGCTATGAAAATTTAATAGACAAAGTTTGTGCAAACTGTATTCTTATTTATATATAAAAAATCTTATATTAGGCATATTTGAAATCTGTGAATTATTCTTCGAAATATGATTTTGAACAAAGATAACATAATCAAGAACGTCAGCAACCAGTTTTTTTTTTTTTTAAATAATATTTCAAATAATTATCGTGAATTTATTTTTTCAAAAACAAAGAAAATGTTCTGTCAGTAAGCGATTAGACAAAATTAGCACAAAAACATTAAACACTGGTTCTCCAAGGTAATGCAATATTTAAGTGAAGAAAGTATGCAAGGATTTATATTTTTAGCCTCTCTAATATAACTAAGAGTCCAGTTGCCCAGCATTAAACAAGGAAATGCGTTCCTTGTTATAGAGAACTGAGACTTAGCTTCGCAAGATAATCTGTTTAAGTGTTCTCTACAGCGTGAAGGATTATCGCACCTTCTAAAGCGGTGCTTCCCAAACTTCTGGATTTCGGGCCCCCTTTGCAAAAATTAAAATATTTCACGGCCCCCCCTCGAAAAAAAATCGTAATAGAGAGATATATTATTATAATATTCATTGTATTTATATTCAATACAAAACATACACAGCGAATATTGCAAAAATCAAATGCATATATTACATTTTTTGCCTCTTACTGTTTGGTTCTGAAGACAATGCGGGCTGTTGTGGTAAAATATGAAATACTGTCCATTTTTTTTTTGATTCTGTTTCTGCTTCTGATTGTTGGCGGGATTTATTTATATTTTTTATCAGCCACTTATCCATCTCAGGGTTAAATTTTTTAACGTAGAATTGATCAAATAATATCACCACTTACCGATACTAGCACACCACAGACTGATAACATGAAATTAGTGAATATTACCTGAATAAGGGAATCCCCAGACCAGGAATATTTTTTTTTTTGTGACTTTGCTCCCTTTACGGTAATTAAGCCTAACATGAAACAGACAGCAAAGGCAGGTTATTAAAACGAGCATATGATTGGTGCGGTATTAACAAAAGATCGCGCAACCGAAAGATAAAAGCATAGCTGACAATTGAGTTGAAATGCTAACTCACTTCAACCGAATTCCATATATGAAACTGCCATAACATTCATTATATATATATATATATGTATATATTACTTAGTTTTAACACTTTTATGAATTTTAACACGTTCAGTTGAATTTTATTGCTGCTTGGGAAATCGAACTCACACACATCTAATTAATAACAATAGTTTTTAGTTAGATACTGTGTTTGCCCATGCAACATATGGTTTTTTTTCAGTCTATACAGCATAGTTTCTGTATGAGGGGACATGTGATTCATTAATTAGTATGTTTTTATCCCAGTTGTCTCTAATTGCACTATTTGTTGAGAAATATATTACACAGACTCCTCATACCTTATTCACTGACATAATAAAAGTACTTGTTTTTATTGCCTCTGCAGTATAGTGACTTTAGGGAGGGCGTGTTGTTTACCACTGCAAGTGAGTTACTATCTCCCCACATGAACTTGTTTAAGCTTTTTTTTCAGGGAGTATATGTGAAACTTTTATTGGTAACAGAAAACTAGCTCGGATGACAGTGATAATATAAAACGAGTTTTGATATGTATATAAAGCCAATATCAACAGTCCCTGATTACGTACGCGTGATGAAAGGGACAGGAAGATTTGGAGCTTCCCTGGAGAGCATTCGAAGTAAATACAATTAACCACTGCTTTGAAATGAAATATATGAATAAGCAATATTTACTAATATTCATTAAGCGCCGAAATACGCAGGAAGCAAAGTTTGTGAACCAACACCAATGTGTGATTTTTTCCATTAAAATATAAAAAATAACAAAAAAGAAATAATAAATAATAAAGGTTAAATACATTTCTTTTAAAATAAAAAAAAATCTACTTAGTCTTAAAACATTTTAAATTTGTTTTCATTCTTTCACGGCCCCCTCAACAAAACTTACGGCCCCCAAGGGGGCAGCGGCCCACAGTTTGGGAAGCGCTGTTCTAAAGGACAGAACAGCCGAATTGCACTTCTTATCCATGTTCTTTCAACAGGTGTATTGAATCGTATCCAGATTTAACTGGATACGATTCAATTAAATACGATTAAATACGATTAACTGGATGTATATATACATCCTGGCCGGTTGGAGGGTTAACATGCATCATACAGCTATGGTATGTAAACATGATAAAGATATGAATGTCTTCAAATGGTTATGTATGTGGTGAAGGGAAGGAAAAAATATGGTTTAGGTTCAGCCCTTTTAAATATGTTTGGGGAGGGAAAAGAGAAAAAACTCTACAACAAGGCTAAATAGATTTCATATCTAATTATAAGAATAGGCTAGGTGGTAATTTATTATGTATATACACAAATGCCAAGAGCTTCAGAAACAAAGGATTGAGTTTGTTGCTTTATTGAATATGATGTGGCCTAAGATTATTGGCATTAGTGAAACTTGGCTATCAGAGTCAAATATGGTAACTGGGATAGAGTGTAATGGGTATACTATTTTTAAGAATGACAGAAAAGATAGGAGAGGAGGAGGAGTATCACTAATGATAGCAGATGACTTAAGTCCAGTTAGGGTAGAAACACAAGAAAACAATGGTAACAGTGTCCCATGTAGCGGTGAGTTTGAGTCTGTCTGGAGTGGAGGTCGACAGAATGAAATATATGGTGGGTGTTGCTACAGACTTGGTAGCTCAGTTGCAGGGAATGAAGAAATGCATCGCCAATTTAGCCTTATGGGTACCAAACGAATGCTTATTATGGGTGACTTTAATTTTCAAACGGTGATTGGGTAGATGAGTAATCTCATGGTAAGAAAGAAGAGGAATTTGTTGAATTTTTGTGAGACAACTTTCTCAAGCAGCATGTGAAAGAAGGAACGCAAGGTCAAAGAGTATTGGATTCGCTCATAGTGTCAGAAGAGTCTCTGTTAAGAATATGGCTATTTTTCCACCAGTTGCTGACAGTGATCACACTTCTGCTTTCTTGGAAAGTATCTAATTGTATCAATGCTCCAATTAGGACAGGTTACAGGTTGAACTACAAAGCTGGAAATTATGATCAACTTGGGAGAATCTTTGGTCTCATGGTATCAGTTACTGAATGGGAAAAATGTCAACAATGCATGGGAATCTTTGAAAAAAGTGGTTAAATGAGGCAGTATTTGAATGCATTCCTAGTGTTCAAAGAATGAACAGGTTGGGAATGAAATGGATGTGCAACCTTATTAAGCAAGAGAGTCACAAGAAGAAAATGATGATGTGGAAAGTATATCGTGAGAATAAGAGTGACAGTGGTTATGAAATATATAAAGCTCAGGCCAGAAAAGTAATGAGTATTGTGCGGAAAGCTAAATTGGAGTATGAAAAGAAATTGGCCATGCATGCTAAAGGCAATCCAAAAGAATTTTATCTTGTGCCACAAGCAAAAGAAAGAATGAATGTGAAAGAATGGCTGTATTGAATGCAGATTGTACTTGAGTGTCAGAAGCTAATGAGATTGTTCAATTAACGAGTGCTCACTTTGCTAAGATATATCAACCAGGTGTATGTAACATGGTGCACAGTGCTACTACTACATTGTATGAAGAGCTAGAGGTTCATGAAAATGAGGTTGAAGAGCTGTTGTGTAACCTGGATA
The DNA here is from genome assembly GCF_054136105.1 of Typopeltis vanoorti. NCBI lineage: Eukaryota > Metazoa > Arthropoda > Arachnida > Uropygi > Thelyphonidae > Typopeltis > Typopeltis vanoorti. Next base: position 62,000,943 of record NC_143555.1, on the reverse strand, counting down.
AGAATTTGTCCATAGAGACAGATGGAATATCAGCCTGTTTGTTAAAGAAATGTTCAGCTGAATTAGCTAGGCCTTTCACATGTTTGTATAACTTGAGTCTCAGCTCAGGAATGGAAGGAATGTATGATAGTTCCATTGTACAAGGTGGTGCAAAAACTGATATGTCTAACTACCAACCTATCAGTATCTCTGGTATGGTGGTGAATACTTTATAGAAGTTGGTAAGAACTTGCATACAGAAATGGGTAGACAAACGAGCTATACTCTGCAAGGAGCAGCATGGATTTACCAAAGGAAGGACATGTTTTAGCAATTTGCTGATATTTTATAACAATGTTATGGCCAAGTTGGGTAAAGGGAATGGATACACTATAATAATGTTGGATTTTTCTAAGTCATTTGATAGGATGCCACATGAAAGGCTGTTGCATAAACTGGAGAATATGGAATTGGAATACAAACTCTTGACTTGGATCAGAGGATGGTTATACTGCACAGACCATCCTCTGATTACACCATCTGTACAGACATATATCAAAAAGTGGTATACAGTGGGTTTGAATCTGCCAGATTTAAGGTGACCAGTGGTGTACCTCAGGGTTCAGTCCTTGGACCATTATTGTTTAATCTATACATTAATGACATCAGACAGGGTCTAATATCAGATGTGCAATTGTTTGCTGATGATGTGAAGATAGGCAGGGTAATCAGGGATGCTACTGATATTCAGCACTTAGAAAATGATTTGAATAGGCTTGGAATTTGGGCAAATGAAAATGCCTGTCAGTTTAATCTTAGTAAGTGTAAAGTTATGCACTTTGGCATGATGAGATTTTCAGTGGCATATTATATTAGCAGGGTTATGCCACAAGAAACTTGAGGAGGCAATGGATATTGGCGGTATTGGTAGATAGGAATTTGAAGTTCAAAGGTCACATATCAAAAGTTGCAAATACAACTCAGAGGATAATTGCAATGTTGAAGAGAACCTTGACTTACTTATCCTTAGATGTCAAGGTTCTCTTCAACATTGCAATGTATTCACAGTAAGTCATTTTGCCTCTTTATAAGGCTTTGATAAGACCACGCCTGGATTATTGTGTGCAGATTTGGTCCCCTGGATTCCAAGGGGATAAAGAAGCTGTGGAAAGGGTGCAAAGAAGAGTTATAAAGATTATATCCTGATTATGGGATTTAGATTATGAAGAGAGATTGCAAGTATGTTGATTACAGACTCTGGTTAACAGGAGAAAGATTGGTGATATGATAGAGGTCTATAAACTTTTGAATGGGTGTTATAGGATATTGTCTGAAATTTTTTGTTATATGGAAGGTGGGGAGAGAATGTGGGAACATCCATAGAAGTTAAGTTTGTTCACAGTCAAGAAAGGGGTAAGAGCTAGGTTTTTTTTACTCACAGAGCAGTGCATGAGTGGAGTAGTTTGCCTTTAGGGGTAGTGGGTGCATCTAGTGGGAATGAATTTAAGGGATGGTATGACAACTAGTTTGGGTGATTTATACCTTCCCTTGAAAGAAGGATTTCTCTGTTGATGCTATTGAAAGCTTGTTTAAAGTCCACAAAACAAAAATATAGTTCTTTATGGTCTTCCCAGCTGAGCTCTGCTAGTTGATGCAGTGTGAAAATCTGGTCTATCGTTGAATAGTTTCCTCGGAAACCAGCTTGTTCTATGCCTATCAGTTCTTCATAGGTGTTTTTTAATCTATTGTATAATTCTTACGAATATTTTATAGGCATGGGAGAGTAAATTGATGGGGCTGTAATTTCTGCAGTCTCCTTTCTTGTATATTGAGATGATCTTTCCAGTTCTCCAGTCATCTGGGATCTCTCCTGTTTGTAGTATTTTATTGAATAGGGTTATTAAATATTGTATTGATGTGCTGCCTCCATATGACCACAGTTCAGTAGAGATAGTGCAATGCCTGGTGCTTTATTGTTTTTCATCTGTTTTATTGCGTATCTAACTTCTTGTAAAATTTTTTGGCGGTAGTTATTTTCATCTATTGTTGGCATTGTAGTTTTGTTTCCTTGGTGAAAGATAGTCTTAAAATGGTTTGACCAGATTTTTCTTATATCTTCAGTATTTCTGGTTTCAGTCATCTTGTTGTTTATCATTGTTACTGCTTTTGCTGAGAATTCCTTTGTAATTTCTGTTATAGTGTCATGGAGGACTTTTAGGTTGTTTTGTTGGTATGCTTCTTGGCATTTCTTAGCTTTTTCTTCTAACTGTTTTTCTTTGACTTTTTTGCATAGGTTATCAACTTTATTTTTTAGTGCTCTGTATTTTTCTCTATTCTCTTCATTGTTTTGTTGGTTTACAAGTATCTTGGCCTCTCTTTTCTCTTCTATTGTAGCTATGATTATTTTGGATTTGGTACCTAGAGTGTCTTTTGCAAGATAACACTGTTTCTTTTCCTTCTTCCAGTATTTTCTGCTGTTTTGGAACATGGAGGGGTTTTAATTTCAAGCACATCTGTTCTAAAGATCGACTTCTGCTATATTTTAGTTTTGATAGGTTGATGCTTTCTTCTTTTCTGATATTGTTTTTCCTGTTGAATTTTATCTTCACTTTGGCAGTTAATATTTTGTGGTCAGTGTCAAAATCAAAGTTATTAATGTTTGTACATTATTTACTGATCTTTTCAATTGTTTGTTTATGATGATATAGTCTATGCAGTTCTTTATATTACCATCTGGGGATGTCCATGTATATTTATTATTTGGGCATTGATAGAACAATGTGTTTACAATCATTAGATCATTTGCTTTACAGAAGTGGAGTAATTGTTCTCCTCTGTTGTTAAGCTCTCTGTATCCAAATTTCCCCATCACATCTTTTTTGTCTGCTGTGGACTGTCCTATTTTAGTTTTAAAATCTCCCATCACTATCATGAGTTCTCTATTTTTGAAATTATCTATTTCCTGTTGTAGTTCTTTATAGAAATTTTCTATTTCTTCTTCTGAATGGTTACTGTCTGGTGCATATATTTGGATTATTTTAATTGTTTGATCTTTTTCTTTTGCTTGAAGTTTGGCTGTGATTATTCTAGGAGACACTAGTTTTATTTCAGTTACTGAGTGTGTTTCTTCTCAATTAATAATGCAACTCCTTCTCTGTGTATGTTATCTTTTCTTCCTGAGAAGTATAGTTTTCCTTCTGGTAATTCCACGAATCCATCTCCGCACCTATGTGTCTCTGATAAACCTAAAATACTCCATTTCAGTCTTTTAAAATTTTCCTGGACTAATTGCAATTTTCCAGGTCGGTATAATGATCTTATGTTGAGGGTGGCTACGTTTTTCACGTCCTTGGCTGACCACATTACTGATTTCTCACCTACTCTATGTGGCTTTCGAGTAGGTGCATCGGCTGTCCTGTATGCAGTAGCATTATCTCAATTTGTAGACTTTCTCTGGCTCATGGAAGTTACTTGCATAATAATGTAGCCAGCTTGCCATGCCTCTGCTACATCCTTTGGTCCACGGCTCTTTATTCAGAGCAACCCATTTGGGTTTCCCCCATCTGCCATTTTGGATTATTTTAATCGTTTGACCTTTTGTTTTGCTTGAAGTTTGGCTGTGATTATTCTAGGAGACACTGGTTTTATTTAAATTACTGAGTGTGTAAGTTTCTTCTCAATTAATAATTCAACTTCTTCTCTGTGTATGTTATTTTTCCTTCTTGAGAAGTATAGTCTTCTTTCTGGTAAATCCGTGAATCCATCTCCGCACCAATGTAGCGGAGATGGATTCATGCCTGGTAGGAGTGTGGTCTCCCCCAAATCTCCGCGCGCGCACGCACACACACACACAGTCGATTCCTTTTAATTGGGCCACCGGTTAATTGGAGCAGCTGCTTTTTTGGGCCAAATCTCAAAGAACGGAAACCAAACCAACATATTAATACATAATTTAAATGCTTAATTGGGACAGTAGCTGAAAAGGAATTTAGCAATTTTTGATATACTTTATGATTTTTCGAAAATATGGCAACACTAGTGGGATGCGAATCAGTTATCTTTTGTTGTGCGTCTGGCAAGTATACACGTCTTGCTTAAGAATCTACCCTTACTGTATATTGTATCTAGCGATATTGATTTATTGTGTCAGTTTTATTTAAAATTTTTAAATCTGTGCCAAGAAATGATTTTACACTTTCAAGTAAAATTGCTTTACTGGATAAAATTAAAAGCCAGCCATTAAATACAAGCCATCATAGACTTGCTGATATAACTGGTGTACCAAAATCTACCATAGCGCGTCTCCTACAACAAGAAAATCAACTGCGTGAGGAGTGGACATTATAGAAAAAATTCTAGGAACATCCAAAAGAAAGCATGATGGAAAGGATCCAGAAGTCAAAGAAGCATTAGATCAATAGTTTTCTATAGTTAGCAGGCGAGGCGTGAATATCAGCGGCCCAGTGTTGAAGGCGAAGTCAGAGGAGATCGCTAAAAAGCTGGACCACAACGATTTTAAAGCAACTGCTGGTTGGTTGTCTCGATTTAAAGTGAGACACAATATCAAATTTAAAAAAATGGCACGGCGAAAAGGGCAGTGCCAACAATGTAAGCGCTGAACAATGGCAAAATACTAAAATCCTTACTGTTTTAGAGAATTTCTGTTCAGATGATATTTACAGCGCTGATGAAACCCGCCTGTATTATCGTGCTATGCCAGACGGCTCCCTGTGTTATAAGCACATTGCACTGTCAGGGTATAAAAGGGCAATGGACCGCATTACTGTGTTATGCTGTGCAAATATGTCAGGTTCGGACAAACGAAAACTACTAATCGTAGGAAAAAATGCTAAGCCTCGATGCTTTAAGGGATTAAGAATAGAGAGTTTACCAGTAGAGTACCATGTCAATAGTAATGCATGGATGACTTCTGAAATTTTTCAGAATTGGCGTACGAGTTAGGACGTAGAATTACAACGTAAGCAGATGAAAATTTTGTTGCTTCTCGATAATTGTGCTGCATATCCTCATTTAGATAATCTAAAAAATATAAGGCTGGAATTTCTTCCTCCTAATACAGCATCCTTAGTGCAACTAATGGACATGGGGATAATAAAAAATTTAAAGACGTAATTAACCAATTTAAAGGAAAATTGGTTAATTACATACTGGAATCCATTGATGAAAACCTATTAACAAGTTCATCAACAGCCAGAGAGATCAATGCAAAAATTTCCATTTTGCAAGCAATACAGTTTGTCTCTGACAGTTGGCGAGCTATAAAAAGCAGCACAATACAAAACTGCTTTGCTGTTTGCGGTTTAAAACCTTTGGAGGTTCTTGAAATTTTGAGTAGTGATGAAAATGAAGACATACTGCAAGCTCCTATCATGAATAATGAAGAATTTGCAACAATAGATGACAATTTACCATGTTACGATGAAAATGAAAACTTTGAAGATGCAATTGTTGAAGTCATTAAATCCGAATGTCAAAAATTTGACGAAGAATGCGATGATGAGGATGATGACCCACCTGTGCTTGTAACTAATTGTGAGGCCAAAAAATTTATAGTTGGGTTAAAGCGTTATTTTATGCAGGAAGGTAATGAAGGAAGCCCTTCATCCGCACCGAATATCTGTGCTGATTTTGTAGAACTGCAAAATTTCAAAAGCAAAAGACAGACTATACTTAATGCATTTTTGCAGAATTAAAATTTGAAATTTTAAAAGTTATCATGTATGCATTATTTTTTCTGCACAATTTATAGTACAAATATTTTCTGTATTTTGGTTTAATAAACCATTAAAATAGGTACCTAATTATTATTATTTTTTTACCTACTTATTCATTTACCTGCATATTACATATTTTATTTTAGAATTTATTATTAGTTCATTTAATTGGGGCATTGGGCCAAAATGGATTAGTCCCAACATGTCCCATTTAAGCGGAATCGACTGTATATATATTTGTGTATCTTTAAATTGTGAGAGTTCATATGTGGTGATAGTTCAGGTTTTGTGACTAATCAGTTTGATTGAGGAAGCTAATAAACAAGGTTTCTTTGATTCTACTTTCCACAAAAGAAAAACTTCCACACTTTATTAACCTGGGAGTGTAACAGATTCCTTTCCTGCATCCTCTCTTGTTTTGGCTACACATTGTACTATATACATCCAATGATGAGAACATATGAAATACATCTGTTTCCTTCAAGTTGAGAAATCTGGTCTTGTGGAATAAAGGGTTTCTATTAGCCACAGGATCCTATGGGACAACACATAAGTTCTAACAGTTCTTTCAAATTTGAGATGCTCTTCAAAGAATTTTATTAAGCTATTTGGAATCACTGCAATCTTAATTGGAATGATGGTCTAAAATTTATTAAATTCTGGGAATAATGACTCTGAACTGTCATCAATATCCTACATTTAAATTGGAATATGTATCCATAATGCATGCACAGTGTTTTTTATGTGAGGTGCATACACACACAGAGTTAGCTTTGCATTAGGAACACTTACCTAATAATGCATTAGTCCACCTCTCTGTGCAATCACAGCTTGCAGATGTATAGAACATTATTCCACAAGGTGTCGAACATCTTCCATACATAACGTGACCAATGTCTGCTGCAACAGACATTGGTCAAGTTATGTATGGAATGAGCGTGAACAGGCATTCTGTCAGTTCACACACATTCTGTGGAGGAGGATTAGTAGTCCTCTCACCCTCTCATCAGATTACAGTCAGCGGAGTTTTGCGGCCAAGGTAACGTGGCAAATTTGTTGTCGTGTTCCTCCAACCACTCATTAGTTGTATGAGCCTGATGAGGTGTGTTGTCCTGTTGAAAGATGGCACTGTGGTCAGGATAGACCTCCTGCAGATATGGATGGAGATGGTCAGCTAACAGGTCCCTGTAGCATTCACCATTCAGTGTTTTGGGATGAGAACCAGTGGACCTAGGGTGTGTCAAGAAAGATCTTCCCAGACCATAATACCACCTTCACTGGCCTGTTGAACCCCAACTGTGCAACCAGGAGATAGGGATTCATGCTGTTTATGCCAAATACGAATGTGGCCATCATCATAGCGAAGCAGGGACTCATCACTCCAGATGCCTTTCTTCCATCTGTTGAGGCTCCATTGCTGATGTTCCTTGATCCATGCGAGGTGTTGTTTACAATACCTGGTCACCATCATTGGTTCCCTTGTTGGTCTCTGGCTGTGGAACCCCAGGAAAAGCAAGGTATGGTGCATGTGGAAATGGGTTGAACTGCCTTGCTGTTATACTGCTGGGTGAGCTATGTGACTGTTGCTAAGGTGCCAGTCGTAATGCCCAATGCTCAACTCGAGCATCAACCACGTATGGTTGACCAATGTGAGCCCTTCTGCTGGATGTCTGTTCATGGATAATCCAGTCCTGGTACATCCTTGATACAGTAATATGAGAGCAACCAAAAAGTCTGGCTGCTTCCAAAATACGACACCTGTCCTCCACGCTCCAGCTATCTGCCTGCGGTCAAATTAGCATATTTCTTATTAAATTATTGGCACATTTCCCCATTACTGGCAAATGTTTACTGATTACATATAGAGGATAGGTGTGCCAATTTATAGTAGCTGCATGTGACGCTGATATCATGTGGTACTTCATTAGCATGTCAAATATATAAATCAGGGAGTGGGGGTGTTGTTCCTAATGCAAAGCTAATTCACTGTGTGTGTGTGTGTGTGTGTGTGTGTGTGTGTGTGTGTGTGTGTGTGTGCGTGTGTTCTTTGGTTGTACATCTGATTGCATAGATATTTAATATTTAATTCCCACCCCTTTTCCCCCCCTATGTTTATATATTCCATGATTGATTCAAATTACAAGTCATGCATACATTTGTATTCACTTTATTCAAAAAATTGTTTTTATTGTCCTCTCTTCTTTCTCTCTCTCTGTGTGTGTATGATGGTCTGGATGCAAAAATATCTTAACTGTATGTTAGTGGTAAATTTAAATTTCATAATTTTATTTTTAAACCTGCTCTTCAACATACACTTTTACATCTTATAACCAACTTTGCTTAGTCTATGCTTCTTTATGGTTATGTTAATGACTATGTTCTTAGTTCTCATGGGTTCCTAATAATACAACATTGACTAGCTGTAGAAAGGAAGAACAGAAGCACTTTGTAACTTTTTTTTGTTCAGGTTCTTTCTTGCTTTAGTTCTTATAGTATTTTCATTCTGGTGTGATGAGATACTCACCACGAAATATTAGTGGTTTGTATTAAATTCTTTATTTTGTTATATAATTTTAAATATATTGTGATTTAATTATAGCCAGTCGGTGCTTGTGTAATCTACAGTTATAAAATCTAGGTGTGTTATATACATTTGTGGACTTTTGATCATAGGATTGTCATAAAAAGATGTACAATTTTGTGTTTTGCAGTGAGAAGATGGCAGATAATTTATTACAGTATTAGGAGATTGAATATGTAATTTTTATTAAATAGGTAATTTATTACAGTAGTGGGAAATGAAATATGATGCTCATGAATAGAGATAAGGAGGTTACTTTGTAAGGGTATTGTATCTGTTTCCTGGACAGTTTTCCATGCTTCTCTTTGTCTGGATTGCGGAGAGATTTTGCAATCCAGAGAAGATACAAAGGGACTTAACTAAGGTAATATCACCTTCATGAGGTGTTGACTATCATCTTATATTACGGAACTTTGTACAGTTGTATAGTTTGGCAGATAAGTAAAATTGGGTTAGGGAATATGGTAGAAACTTATATTAGCAAAGGTTTGGTGAGAGAGAGCTTTTTATTATGATCACTGGATGTATATTATTATTATTATTATTATTGTTCCGGGAAACTCCAAGGAGTCGACAGACTCATCGAGGGAGGCCCTAACATCATGTCTGGAACAACTATTCAACATTCACACAGTATCTATCATATCTTGCCTTGAACTCATTCACAGTCGTAGCACCCACAACAGACTGGAAGCTTATTCCACTCATTCACCACTCTCCAAGTAAAAAACCTAGCTCTAACACCCTTGTCAACCAAGCTCTTGCCCAGCTTCCATGCATGGCCCCTAGTCCTCCCACCACCAGTCATATTTTCAAAAATATCTTCTGGATCAATCTTATAAAAACCCTTCAGTAATTTGAATGTCTCAATCATATCACCCCTCCTTCGCCTATCGTCCACTCTCTGCAACCCACAAATCCTCAACCTATTCTCATAAGGTTCATTCCACAGACCTGCTATCATCTTGGTCACTCGTCTCTGGACCCTCTCCACTTCCTCCCCATCACAAAGAAACCCTGGTGCCCATAACTGGGCCCAGAAGTCCAGATGGGGTCTTATCAAGGCTCGATACAGAGGAACAACAACTTGTTTGCTCTGAAGTATTTTTCATAAGCCAAGTGATTTGGTGAGCTGTTTTAGTCACTTTTGCAATGTGCCCCCTAAACTTCAACTCCCTATCCACCAGCACTCCCAAATCCCTGGCCTCATCAATCTCCTGGAGTATGGTTCCACCAATGCGATATACTGCTGCTGTTCTTTTCACCCCAAAGTGCATAACCTTACACTTTGCCACATTAAACTGACATCCATTTTTCCTAGCCCAATCCTCCAAACTATCCAAATCATCCTGTAAAATTTTGACATCCTGTGCACTCGTAATTGCTCTACCCAACTTTGCATCATCAGCATACAAGTGAACACTTCCTCTCAAATCCTTTCCAATATCATTGATGAACAAATTGAAAAGCAGTGGTCCAAGAACAGAGTCCTGCGGCACTCCACTAGTCACAAGACGTCTTTTTGACTCCACTCCTGAATAAACCACTCTCTGGTATCTCTCCTTCAACCACCCTCCTATCCATCTCACCAACCCTATATCCATCTCCATCTGCTCCAGTTTACTGATTAGGGTTCCATGTGGTATCCTGTCAAAGGCCTTGGCAAGGTCCAGTAGTATCACTGTAAACCCATTACCCCTATCCAGTTCAGCCGTCAGTGTGTTATAAAACGTGAGCAAGTTACTGAGGCATGATCTACCCTTCACAGAACCATGTTGACCCCCATACAATATCCCATTTTCATCTATCCAATCCTGTATTCTTTTCTTGACTAATTTCTCTAAGACCTTGACAATGATTCCTGATATGCTAATCGGTCGGTAATTTACAACAGCAGTCTTGGAACCACCTTTATGCAGTGGAACTATTTTCCCCTCCTTCCACCCGCTCGGGACTAACCCAGACCCGAGACTCGAATTAAACAAAATGGTCAAGGGTACTGACAATTCTTTAGCTGCTTCTCGTACTACACGAGCTGGTATACCATCCAATCCCACAGATGTATTGACATTGAGGTTATGCAATAGACTACTCACCTCCACTTCATTCACCACAATTCCCGTATAATCTACTGGTTTATTCGTTTCTGCAATGTCACCACCTGGATGATATATTCTTGCAAAGTGCTCACTCAGTAACTCAACTATCTCAACTGATTCAGTTACCTCCCTACCATCGGTATTCTTTAAAATCATTCTGCCATGTACATTTTTCCTTTTACTTGCTACATATCTAAAAGACTGTTTAGGATTCTCTTTAGCCTGCATGGCCAATGTTCTTTCGTAATCTTTTTTTGCTTTTCTTACCACACTCGTCACCCTTCTGGCCTGCGCTTTATACCGTTCATGTGCCTGCCGGTCACCTTTCTCCTTAAATTCCCTCCATAGTTGTTTCTTTTTTTGCAGCTCAAGCTTAATGGTTTTATTCATCCATTTAACCCCTACTTGATTTATTATTCGGACTCTAGATATACAGTCAGCCATTGCTTCATGCAAGCACTTCTTAACTACCTCCCATGCACTATCAACTTCTAGTCCTTGCAGTTGTACATGCCATGGCACTGAGCCAATCAAACTCCTAAGCTTGTCATACTTTCCAGCCCGATAATTCCACATGTACCCTGTCTTAATTGAAAATTCTACACCTTTAGCCACCTCCCAAGTCAAGACCCTATGATCACTCTCACCGATTGGTGGCAATGTGGTCATATTTGTTACAGCCAAATCCTCAGATGTAATTACTAGGTCAAGCACTCTCTGACCCCTAGTATTTTCCATTACATGCTGTCGCAGATAGTTATCCCTTAATAACCGCATAAAATCCAATTCCTTCCTCCCGTGTGTCCTCTCCTCACTCCAATCAATGCGACCATAGTTGAAATCTCCCATAATAATCACCCTCCTTCCACTCATTTCTTCTATTTACTTGTGCATACTGTCACCACCATCTTTTCCATCACCTGGTCTATAGCAGCACCCAATTGTATATTTAGTTCTGCTAGCCACAATCTCACACCAAATGGCCTCAAATGTGCTGTTTTCTCTATCCTGCAATTCAACTTCTATTCTCCTTGGCTGTAGCTCATCAGCTATCATCAACAATACTCCTCCCCCCATTTTATTCTCTCTGTCATTCCAGAACACACTATACCCATCACATTCAATCCCACTAGCTATATCATCTACAGTCAGCCATTTTTCACTAATACCAATAACCTGTGGTCTGGAAGTGCCAACCATGGCCAAAAACTCTTCCTTCTTGTTCCTAATACTCCTAGTATTAGTGTACATGAATTTAAGACCCCCATTAGCCCCAACCCTACCTTGATGCCTTATATTAACTATCCCACTCTGGTTTGTTGTCCTTATTTGCTCTAGCATATTATATTCATTCTTACATTCAACTGCCTCCCTAAGGACTGTATATCTACTCTCCCCCCTTAACAAATCTAGTTTCCCTGAATATGCACATCCACTACATTCAGCAACACTTTCTCAAGTCTTCTTACACCATAACCATTCAAATGCAAGCCATCCATCTTATATAGATCCTTTCGCCCATCAAACTCACTCCACACGTCCACAAATTCCACACCACTCGTCATACATAACCCACGCATAAAGTCATTCGCAATTATGGCCCTCCTTTTAAACATTTCACTGTCATACCGTGGCAAAAGACTAATCATTCTAACTCTCTCACTCTTTTCTTTTGCTACCTCAAACAATTCATTCAGGTCTTCTATCATTTCCATTTTATCTCCTTTCAAATCATTCGTACCTGCCACAACAATCATTTCTTTCACCCTTACCTTTTGCTCTCTAATAGACTCAGTTACATCCTTTATGGTCGCACCAAGTTGGTACGATTTTGTCAAATCCTCTACTAACACACCTTGTACTAACTAGTCTCCATACAGCACTCTATCCTTCATTTTGTTCATGTTCACATTCATATGCCTATTTTTCCTGTCATACCTTTTATTATTGGTTGGTTCATTCAGTCGACTTTTGTTCATGCACTCTAGCTGCTGTTTTGCCCTTTCTATCGCACCATTCAACAACACGATCTCACTCAATGCATCTATCTCATCTTTTTTATTCTCTGAGAAACCATTAATACTATCATTCACACTTTCTACATTCACACTCTCATAATTCTCATGTACAACCTTGCCGTTTCTTGTCATATCGCTATTTTCTTCGTTCTGAAGTTTAACAAAAATATCACACTCACGATCCGAAATACACTTCAATTCCTCATTCATTTACCATCTTCAGTAAAAATTGTGCCTAAGTAGCTGAAATGTTTTACTTGTTCCACAGGTTCTCCATTCACAACACAGTTGACATTTTCAATGATTCTGCCTATTTTCATTGTCTTTGTCTTTTTATTGCTGACCTTCATACCATATCTATTACAACAGCTATTCAATTTAGTCAGAGAATCTTGCAGACTTGTAGCGGATTTATTTAGAAGTATAACATCATCCGCATAAAGCAAAGAGCTGACATTAACATCTCCAATTTTGATATCAGGTTTAATACCACATTCCTTCATAATGTGATCCATATAGATAATGAATAACAGAGGGGATAATGTACATCCTTGTCTCACACCAGATTTAACATTAAACCATCTTCCTGTACTTCCTTCAATTCTAACTGCTGACTCACAACTCAAATAAAGACTAATTATTGCTTGATATAATGCCCCATTGACACCATATAACTGCAGCGTATTGAATAGCTTCTCTCTTGGCACCTTGTCATATGCCTTTTCCAAATCGACAAAACTTAAATACAGATCTTTGTTATATTCTCGACTATTTGTCGTAAAGTGAAGATCTGATCCTGACAGCCTCTATTTGGCCTGAATCCAGCTTGTTCTTCACCAAGCTTTTCTTCCACAATTCTTCTCAACCGTTTCTCAAGTATACTTGCATAGATCTTGCCAGGAACACTCAGTAGGGAAATACCTCTGTAATTCTCACATTCAGTTTTATTTCCCTTTTTATATATGGGTACTATGAGAGCTCTACTCCAATCATCGGGAATTCGTCCCACTGTCCAGGCTTTCTGAACTATGCAGTGCAGCCACTGTGAGACTCTTATAGCACCATACTTCAGCATTTCTGGTCGAATATCATCTACTCCTGCTGCCTTCCACATTTCAAGCCTTTGATGGCTTTTTCTACTTCAAGTATGGATATGTATTCCTGACTGCATGCCTGGTCAGTGTTTTTTATCACTGTGCTGTCATCACAGCTTGTTTCATTTAGCAGTTTTTCAAAGTAATTACTCCATAGTTCGAGGATATCTTTTTCTCCTGTTTTCATGTCACCTTTATCATCTCTAACTCCTTTTACAGCACTCTTTCCTCCATTCCTAAGCTTCTTCAACAACCTCCAGAATATTTTGCCACCTTCTTGATATTTATTTTCTATATTCTTGCCAAAATCCTCCCATGACTTTTGTTTAGCTAGTTTTACACACTGTTTAGCTTTCTTACATTTGGCTCTGTATTCTGTAAGAGTAAAAGCTGACTTATTTGCCAGGAACTTTTGATATGCTTTCTTCTTTTCCTTCACTACCTCTTTAACTTCCTGTCCACCAGGGAGTTCTGATTTTTTTATCCTTGCACACAACCTCACTACATGCTTCTCTGGCAGAATCAATCAATGTTTTCTTCAGAGTTTGCCACTGAATCTCCAAGGCTTGATTCCTGTTCTCAAACTCTTTCATTTTCTTTTCAATAATCTTTCTGTATTTTAGTCTACAGTTCACATCTGACAGCTGCTCAACTTTTATTCGCTTTAAAACTTTCATACATGTTATTCTTTTCAATATGAAATTCAATTTTATCCTGCTCAAGACTAAATAGTGATCACTTCCAATTTCAAATCCTCTGTACACTCTGGTGTCCTGCACCAGGGAGAAAACATCACTATCAACAATAACATAGTCAATGAGACTTTTCTTGTATTGAATATAAATACAATAAATATTATTATAATATATGTCTGTATTAAGATTTTTTTTTCCCGATGGGGGCTGTGAAATATTTTAATATTTTAATAATGCACATTTGAGATTGAAATTGACTAAATTAGTACCTCAAATAAAAACTCTTTGCAGCAGACATCAAGCTCAAGGATCACATTAACTTGGATTTTATTTTCCTCAGTTCACTTTATGTTTTATAATATACAAAGTGTAATATAAAATTTATATTCATTGAAGAAAGTCAAATTAAAAACAGTTTTAAATATGTTCTTTTTTTATTTGAAGTACCTATTTATATTATATATATATACTTTTTTCAGAACTTGGTTGACTTATGCTACAGGGGCATCAAAATCTGAGGTGGGGCATGATCCAAAAAGGTTTGGGAAACACTGCCTTACACCCTTATTCAAGCAGAATTTCCTCTTGATATCTCAGCTTCATTTAAATTCACCATGAAGCCAGGCTATTTTATTTAGTATGAAAAATTCTATAAACAATTAGAGACAGCCATAGGGTCTCCACTTTTGATCTCCTGAGCAAACGACTTTATGGAGACCTTTTGAATTAAAAACATTAACCTCTGCATGACACAGACCATTTGGATGTAATATGTAGATGTGTTCATCATTTGGCCACATGACTGCAAGGCTCATAACACCTTCCTAACACATCTTAATAACTATCACCCAAGGATCAAGTTTGCCTTAGAAAAAGGAAAAAAAAAAAAACAGTTGTCTTCCTTTTATGGAATCTTGATTATATCCTAATGAATGGATTCTTGTGCTTTCTCAGTTTACAGAAAACAAACATACACCTAGATACATTCACCAATAGTACCCCTTCCCTCTCCCAACAGTATGGAATTATCAAAACACTTTAGAACTTGACACTTCATTAACTTTGATGATAATACTCTCACCACTGAACTTGAACACATTCACAATGCCTTAACCAATCTGTGATCCTTACCAAATCCAAAAAATATTAAATCCTCAAAATCAAACTCCTCCTTTCCCCTCTGGAACAGACTACACCAAATCTGTTACCATCCCATATATTCGAGGCACATGTAAAAAGCTAACAAAAAATCTTAAACATACAACCTTATAACGACTTAAACCATAAGACCATATAAAAAAAAATGTCATCACTTATCCACTATATGACATTAGTTTTGTCTGTTACAATTTGAATTGTTTCCACAACTATCTGATTGAGTGTACAGTGCTGGTTTGGATTCAAACCAGGAGGCACACATGCTGGTTTGAATTGTGGTGAAGTATTGGATGCTTAATGAATTGTTGATTTATTTTATTCTTTTGGTATTGTTCATATTATTACTAATCCCTAAACTCTCAACACAGTCAGTTCAGACATTGTCTAAAGTAAGGAGCTTGTTTATTCATTAAAGGGCACTTTGTATATTTGTTCTCTTCACTCATTTTTTATGCTTTCTGATAGATCCTCATTCAGTCAAATGTAGCAAATATCTGCATTTTTAAATCTGAACTAATTTATAAATTTCAGTTAACTCTCTTCATCTCCTGTTAAATAAATATGTTAGATTTTAACTAACCAGTTGATTCTTATTACTAATCATATAATACCTCTACACACTTGTCAGCATTCTCTGAATGCTGTTTCCTATACATCTATTAAAAATGTTGGCGAGTAAAGCAGGGAGCCATAATCCATTATTGGTCTGAATGACTTGTTTAACAGTAGTATAACGTCCTTTTTTTTTTTTTTTGAAGTGAAATCTTGTTTGATTACTCTTACAATATGCTGAGTTTTACTAGTTGTCTTACTAATAATCATTCCTGCACTTAAATATCCTACCAACTAAAATTTCCAAATCTTTGTATTCAGTCCCACATATGAGAAATCTGAAGACCTATAGCATGATACTTCCATGTGTGGGTGAGTGATTAGAGAAATAAGGAGAAAAGAAAGGAATCTGTTATGTGTTTCTTTAATAGTTGAAGATTGTATGCATTGGAGAAAATGATATTGGGAAGACTTTCAAATTACAGAGTATATGGAATGAAGGAAGAGGATGAGAAGTTGGTTTGGTGAGATTGGCCAGAGCAGCATACAGATGTTGACTAAAAGCTGCCCATGTTTGTAAAATAATTAGACAAAGTAACTGAAGGAATAGTGGTGGTTAGTTTAGTGGATCAGCATCCATGGAAGTACCTATAGAAAAAGACATAATGCAGAAACACATCATCTACAGGAAAGCAGTTTGTGGGGAGTCATTGAGATAAGGGTCCTCTATTAAGAGAATAGCTCTCTTCTGGATACAATCTAACATTCTGAGGAAGACTTTTGAAGTGCTACCCAAGATGTGATAGTAATATTTTAAGGTTGGATAGATTTGGGATTTGTGACGTGTTAGGAGTTGAGCAGAAGAGAAGTAATGTTTAATATGAAAAGAATACTGACTTTTTTTTTTTTTTTTTTTTGGAGGCTGAAGTATTATGTGTTTATACCAGGATGGGCTTGATATGAAAGTTCAGTCCAAGAGAAGAAAGTGATCTTAGTTGGTGAGCAGAGTGTTATGAAAAAGTGAGGGAGAGTGAGGCATAGTCTTCCTTATGGGAAATAAAGTAGGATTATGTTTTGGTAGCATTAAAATTCACTAAATTATCTTCACTAAAACTTGAATGACTAGAAGATTGGTGTTTAAAGCATCAGCCACAGACTTTCTTGGAGCTTTAGTCTGAGTACTACAAAGTTTTGTGAAGTGAAAGAGGAAGGGAGTGTATTGTCATCAGCAAATCTATGAATAAGAGTGGGCTTCAGTGAGAAAATAAAATTATTGACTTATAGGAGAAAGAGTCTAGGTGACAACACAGATAGTTGGGGATACACCAATGTCAGATGTCATTCTTATTCTACAGCAGATGCCATGGATATTTACAATTTGTCTTTAGGTGGTAGACAGATTTAATCTCCCTGTGTAAGACCACTGGGAGATATTATTACCAATTTAAATGTGCTGTGGAGCTGGAATTTATGAATGTGTCATTTATTATTATTTTGTGACACCTCCAAGGAGTCCAAAGACTCATTGAGGAAGGGCACCTACTCTACAACTCTCCATCTCCACCACTTAATTCACCAACCACACCTAAACGTTACTACCATCATCATCCACACCAGCACCGTCTACCCCTCACCACCGCTAGTATTTTTGGTCAATAAATTGCATATGTTCTGAAGGCCGATTTGTCTGTATGTGGGAGAAAAAACCCTGCTACCTCCATATGAGATCGGCTAACTCACCTTCAGTTGAAAAAAAAAGAAAAAAACCTATATAAAGATTCCTCTTGTCACAACGACAATCGAACTTAAGCCTTTTCCAATTGAAGGGTGCAACATACTGTCATTTTTCCAATTGCACTACAGAGGAGCTTATTATTATTAAAAAAAAAAAAGAAAAAAAAAAGAGATGTTGCGGAAAGGAATCAGATAACTGTTTAGGCCTTCCTAGATGCACTGTCACATGCCTTCCAAATTTCATTATCCTTTTCCATTTACAGAAAGCCTAACATATTAGAAGATATTTACATAAATAATCACTCCATCATCCAGCGCAACAGCATGTAGTATATTAAGGAGACTAACACATAGCCAGAGCTATCTCTTTCAATAACTATGCTTTTATCACTGAACTCGCTTATCTTGGCCACACTTTTTTTAGCCAACGGCTATAATCCTCCCCAAAAGAGAAAATTGTATCCCCCCCCCTCTTCCTCAACTCTCCTTTCCCTAATGCACAAGACCATAATAAAACTGTTACTATTTCTTACATTCAGGGCACATATGAAAATATATCCAGAATACTTATTAAATACCAGCTTCACATCACATTAAACCATATCGAACTGGCAACCCTCATCTGTTCACCTAAGGATAAGCTTTTTCCTTTTTGCCCCTCCAGGAGTATGTGATGTATTCTGTATTTGTGACCTGGCTTACTATGGACAGAGTGCCAGTGGTATTTCTTATGAAATACAATTGGCACCAATGCTATGAAAAGTAGGGACTAGCAGACCATTTCTTAGACACCTCTTTACATAGGATTAGATGTAAGAAAACAAAAGTGCTACACAGAAGTATTACAAATTAGAGAGATTATTTTTCCTGACCACCAACAAGTATGGCTATATCAGTTTACCAAAAATATGGGAGACAGTCATTTTAAGATCAAATTAATACTTGTTAACCTCTCTCTCTCTCTCTCTCTCTGTATCCAACCATAGATGGTGCCAATTAGAATTTAAATTCTTTATATTGTGCATTACAATTTTAAAATGTGCTCACAGTTAACTATTTCTTGCTGTTTGCATGCTTTGACAAACTGTGCCCTGAAAATGCTGAGTAGAAAACCAGTAGTATCAGCAATAAGTAAATCAATATAATGTTTTCTTATTAGTAGTGTCCTTGTGTTGTGAATTAAATTGTAATAAATAAAAACTTAACATATCTGTAGATTATCCTGTAATAGCAATGTTATCACTACTGCAGATAATGCAACTGTTATCATGGATGTTGAAAGTTTATTTTTCACTTGGTTAGACTATAATAAATTTAGTTTAATCCTTTATCCAAGTGTGAGCAAACAAAGTTTGCGCCTGAAAGTATCTTCAGGACTGGGGTAAGGTGGTACAACACTGGGAACTTGTTGCAAAGGTAGAGCAAGCTCATAACACTCCTATCTCAGTATCTCCCATAATGCAAAACACATCTCCTTGCGAATATGTATATTGTTATGCATTAAGAGGAGGGCCACTACCCAGACTAGTTTTGACCTTTGTTTGCTCACACTTGGATAAAGGATTAAAGAAAAATAAATACTAAAGAATTTAGCTTACCTTTGTAGTCTTTTTGATTGAGTACCACAGTGGCGCTTCCCTTATCAGCTTTGGTGATTACTATTTTTTTGTTGTTTTTCAACAAAACTACAAAGGTAAGCTAAATTCTTTAGTACAAGACCGTACTACTTACCTCCCCATTGAATATAATCCGACCAGCTCTCAGATTAGAACTGTCCACAGACTCCTTAAGAAAGTCACTTCTTGGCCTGTGGAAGTCACCAACAAACTTAAACCTTATAACTCTAGACCCCCCCGATTATATGGACTCCCAAAAATACATAAACAAAATGTGCCATTGCGTCCCATAGTGGATGGCATTGATTCCCCCACATATAAATTAGCCAAACATTTAGCCAAAACGCTCACACACTACACAGGCAACACACCATCGCACATAAAAAACTCGGCCCACTTTAAAGCCAGTATAGAAAACCTTACACTCCAACACACTGACATAATGGTCAGTTTTGACGTCTCCTCCCTATTCACTAATGTCCCACTCAAAGAAACCCTTGAGCTCATCCAAGCCAAGTTTCCTCCCGATATCTCAGCCCTATTTCAGTTCACAATGAACTCAGACCCTTTCGTTTGGCAAGGAAAGTTCCACAAACAGATAGAGGGGACAGCCATGAGTTCACCACTTTCCCCACCCTTGGCCAATTTCTTTATGGAGACATTTGAAGAGAAAGCCTTAAACTCCGCCCCACAAAAACCCACTATTTGGCTTCGTTATGTGGATGATGTGTTTGCTATTTGGCCACATGGCTCAGACACACTCCACTCCTTCCTAACACACTTAAACAACCAACATCCCAGAGTCCAGTTCACCTTAGAAAAAGAGGAAAACAACACCCTCCCCTTCCTAGACACTTTAATCACCTGCCAGCTTGATGGATCTTTGGTTTTCTTTGTTTACAGAAAACCCACCCACACTGGCAGATACATTCACCAGCAATCCCCCCCCCCCAACAATATGGGGTAATAAAAACACTATATAACAGGGCAAAATTAATCTGCTCAGATGACAAGGCCCTGACTATTGAACTAAACCACATCCTCAACACTTTCTTAGCCAATGGCTATAACCCCAAAAAAATCCAAAAAATACTAAAACCAGTAAACCACAACCCCCCCTCCTCCCCTCCACAATAAAGATTACACCAAGTCTATCACCATCCCCTACATCCAGGGCACCTCTGAAAAAATAACCAATATCCTCAAAAAATATGACCTTACTTCCTGTTACAGACCATATAAAAAGTTGGCATCCCTTATCCGCTCTACCAAAGACCAACCACTTCCCCTAGACCTACCTGGTGTATACCAGGTCCCTTGCAGCTGCAAATTGTCCTACTTTGGCCATACAGGCAGAACAACAAATATCAGGATTTCAGAACACCAAGACTACATCCGGTTTCACCAGTACAGCCGCTCTGGGCTGGCAGACCATGCCTTAGATACCCACCATAAAATTCGTTGGAAGAAAACAAAAATAATCCATCGCAGCAAGTTTAAATACGAAAGATTATTCAAAGAATCTTCAGCAGCTCTAAAAAACGTTCCTAACCTCAACAAATTTGGGTGCATGAAACTGCCCCAAATTTGGGAGACTTTCATTATGAGAACTTCAGCCCAACTGCCAAGACTACCAAATGAGCCCGCAAGAGGGCACCATTAGGACTTTAGGAACAATATTAGTTTCTTGCTTTCTTCCTCATTTGCTTTGTGTTAGTTCCTGAGTGCACATACCATATCTTTATGTTCCCGAAGATGGCAATGTGACATTGCCGAAATATAGAAGTTATTCATTAAAGTTACCTTTAATTAATATACTTTATATGCGTTGTTAATTCCGTAAACTAATTACATATAAGTCTTACTACTAGAATTAATAATAAGTAAAATAATCATTTTATTTAACAGTTGGTTATCAATAACAATGTTATTGATAACCAACATTAATTAACTCTACCAGCAGTAAATTTCACTAGGCATGTATCTTAAAACTCAATAATACATTGATTTCCTCTACCATGGAGTCTAATTTTTCTCTGATTTTTGAATCTTTTTAAATGCTCTCCTATCTTTTCAAACACAAACATTCCATTCTCCTTTGATTTTTTTTTTTTTTTTTTTTTTTTTTTTGCTAGAAAGAGATCAGAAGAATTTTGTCCAAACTGAATACCCAAACGTCTTCTGGCCCAAGTAGCATTTCTACAATGGTCCCAAAGGTTTTGCTCCAGAGTTGACTCCTGTTCTGTGTCACCTTTTTATTCTCTCCTATTCTAGGTGGTATTTGTCCTGTAATCTTAAAATTAGCTGGTATTCATCTCATTCCTAAGAAGAGACAAATCTTTCCCATCTAACTACCATCCAATCACTTACTGTAATTCTTTCTAAAGTAATGAATAAAATCATTAATACTCACTTATCTTCTGCTTTTTAAGCCTTGCAACTAATAAATAATTGTCAGCATGAATTCTGGCACTGATCAGTAAGGGTATATTATGTTAACCACCTTTGGACAAATGCCATGGGGAAAGTTGAGGAATCTCAGGCAATTGTTCTTGATATTTGATTGGATTTGACACAAAGGTATATTAAGTAAGCCTCCATATATAACCTGTCTTGTGACTTCAGCAACTGGGTTGCCATCTTTTTCTGTGGACAGTGTTACAAGTGATTTTGGATGGATCTTTAAACTGTGCAGTTCAAACTTTGTGACTAATGCTGGTGTTCCATGAGATTATTCTTTCACCTACTTTCTTTCTTCCTTCCTTCAATATAACAGTGACATTTTCTGATTGTAATCAATTGGAAAATGTCACACATATAATTACAAATCACTAAAACTTCCAGAGCATCAATTTCTACCAGTCTTAAATTCTAATCTCAAACTGTTCTTCAATGGGGTTCTGATAGTTCTGATTTCTTGCAAAAAATCCCC